>NC_052623.1:274389180-274692210 GCF_016161935.1 Mauremys reevesii | reverse complement strand
CACGCAGTCCCGGATTCACAGACGAGCTCCAGCATGGTCCAAACAGGAGGTACTGGATCTCATCGCATGTTGGGGAGACGAGTCTGTTATGGCAGAACTACGTTCCAAAAGAAGGAATGCAAATACGTACGCTAAAGTCTCCAGGGCCATGACGGAAAGAGGCTACTCCAGGGACACAGAGCAGTGTTGTACAAAAATCAAGGAGCTCAGGCAAGTGTACCAAAAAGACAGGGAGGCGAATGGGCACTCTGGGTCACAGCCCCATACATTCCGCTTCTACCCTGAGCTGCATGCAATTTATGGGGGGTGACGTCACCACTACGCCACCACTGTCCGTGGACACCTGCAAGGGGGGGGAGTTGCATGGAGTGAGGAGGAAGAGTCATTGGAGAATGAAGAGGAGGAGGACAGCGCACAGGCGGCAAGTGGGGAATCCGTTTTCCCTCCTAGCCAGGAATTATTCTTAACACTGGAGCCAATAGCCTCTCCCCACTCCCAAGGCGGGCTCCCGGACCATGACCCTGGAGAAGGAACTTCTGGTGAGTGAGAGCCTGATTGGAGCCATGTGGTGCGGGGTTGGGGGTTAAACCCAGCCATGCTGGGCTGGTCGGGTTTAGTTTGAAGGGCTCATCCCTGGCTCAGAGCCTCATCGGAGCCACGCAAGGGGGGGTGGGAGGGAGAGATAGAGGCAGGAATGTTGTGTGAAGTGATCATCCCAGAGAGCCCGCAGGCCCTCCTTTTATATGGCAAACCCACCAGGCATTGCTTGCTGTGGGAAAGGGGGCCCAGCAGTTTGAAAGCATTGGAATGAATGTAGAAGCAGCACAACCCCGCGCACCCCTAGGCTGCCTGCAAGCTGAATTCTGTTGCCCGGCCGTGTGTGATGGCTTACTCACACCAAAGTGCCCCCTTTGTTCTCCGAAATGTATCTTTTAAAATACTACCTTCCCTTTTTCTCCTCCTGCAGGTACAAATGTTTCAACGCGGCCCCTATCTACTGTCCCAGAGGCTGGTCCAGATTAGAAGGCAGAAAAAACGAACTCGGGAGGACATGTTCGCCAAGCTCATGCAGTCCTCCCGCACTGATAGGGCCCAGCTGAATGCATGGAGGCAAACAATTGTGGAGTCCCGTAAAGTATTACAGGAACACGAAGAGAGGTGGGACATGTGTGATGAGAGCAGGCAGGACGCTAGGGTCAAGCTCATGGGGGAGCAAACTGACATGCTCCACTGTATGGTGGATCTAATGCGGAAAAGGCAGCAAGACCACAGACTGCCACTGCAGCCCCTGTGTAACGGCCCTCCCTCCTCCCCAAGTTCCATAGCCTCCTCACCCAGATGCCCAAGAACACAAAGGGGGAGGCTACGGGGACCCACACACTCAACCCCAGAGGATCGCCCAAACAGCAGAAAGCTGGCATATGCAAACTTTTGATTTGGTTTCTGGACTTGTCCTCCCTTCCTCCTCCACCTCCGTAACGCACCCCCCCACCCCCAGTCTACCTTCGGATTTCTCTCAATGTGTTGTGCAACAAATAATAAAGAACAATTTTGACTTTATTTCCTTTCATTTATTTATATATACTGTATTGTGTGTGTGTGTGCGCGCGCGCGCGAGGTAACTTCAAGAGAAACAAACAACTGTCACACCGTACCCTGGCCAGTCATGAAAACAGCTTTCAAGTTTCTCTGATGCACAGCGCGCCCTGCTGCGCTCTTCTAATTGCCCTTTTGTCTGGCTGTGCGAAACTGGCTGCCAGGCGAGTTGCCTCAAGCTCCCACCCCACCATAAAAGTCTCCCCCTTACTCTCACAGATAGTGTGGAGCACACAACAAGCAGCAATTACAATTGGAATATTGGTTGTGCTGAGATCTAACCAAGACAGTAAACTGTGTCAGCGTGCTTTCAAACGTCCAAAAGCACATTCTACCACTATTCTGCACTTGCTCAGCCTATAGTTGAAACTGCTCCGTACTACTGTCCAGGGTGCCGGTGTATGGCTTCATGAACCATGGCATTAAGGGGTAGGCTGGGTCTCAGAGGGTAACTATAGGCATTTCAACATCCCCAACAGTAATTTTCTGGTCTGGAAAGTAAGTCCCTTCCTGCAGCTGTTCAAACAAACCAGAGTTCCTGAAGATGCAAGCGTCATGCACCTTTCCCGGCCATCCCACGTTGATGTCGGTGAAATGTCCCTTGTGATCCACCAGTGCTTGCAGCACCATGGAAAAGTACCCCTTGCAGTTTATGTACTGGTCGCTCTGGTGTGCCGGGGCCAAGATACTGATATGCGTTCCGTCTATCGCCCCGCCACAGTTAGGGAACCCCAGCGCATTAAAGTCATCCACAATGGTCTGCACATTTCCCAAAGTCACTACCCTTGATAACAGCTGCTCAATGACTGCGTTGGTTACTTGCAGCACAAGAGCCTCTACAGTAGATTTGCCTGCTCCAAACTGATTCCTGACTGACCGGTAGCTGTCAGGTGTTGCAAGCTTCCACAGTGCTATGGTCACTCGCTTCTCAAGGGTGAGGGCTGCTCTCATTTTGGTGTCTTTGCGATTCAGGGCAGAGGATAGCAAGTCACAAAGTTCCATGAAAGTGGCCCTGTGCATACGAAAGTTTCACAGCCATTGGGAATCATCCCAGACCTGCAACACTATGCAGTCCCACCAGTCTGTGCTTGTTTCCCGGGTCCAGAATCAGTGTTCCACGGCATGAGCCTGGCCCAATGCCACCATGATCTCCCAATCGCCATATGCCATGCTTCTAGGAACATCTGTGTCCATGTGCTCATCACTATAGTAATTGCACTGTCATCGCTTCCTCGCCCAGTTTTACAGATACTGCACATACTGCTGGATAATACGCGAGGTATTTACAATGGTCAAAACTGCAGCGGAGATCTGAGCAGGTTCCATGACTGCCGCGCTATGGCGCCTGCACGGGTAATCCTGGAAAAAGGGCGTGAAACGTAGGAGGCCTGTTCAGTTCAAGATGGACGCTAAAAGGCAGTAAATGGTTGTCTTCTGTAGCTTTCACAGAGTCGGGAAGCTCACTAGAGCTGCAAGAGCGGGAGAGCAGAGTTTGCGGCGGAAGCTGTGTGGTCAGGTCACAGTGGCTGAAAAACGGCGAGGAATTGTTGCCGTCTGTAGCTTCCACAGGAGCCCAGGACTGACAACATGGAAAAAGCGGCAGAAGCTGTGCGGCTCAGTTCACGATGGCTGAAAAACGGCCAGGAATTGTTGCCTTCTGTAGCTTGCACGCGAGCCCAGGACAGACAACATAGAAAAATTAGCTAGCAATGCAAGAGTGGGAGAGCAGAGTTTGTGGCGGAAGCTGTACTGCTCGGTTCACGGTAGCCGAAAAAAGGTGGGAAATGGTTAGATAAAAGAGTAGATAGAAAGATGAGAGGACATGCGAGGTGGATTCAGAGTACCAGGAGACAGGCGGTGCACCGTACTGCACCATCTGCTGGCAGCATGGCATCTGCCGTAGCTTTCATGGAGGGAGGAGCGAGTGACGGCACACACCCAGAAACACCCGCGAGAATGTTTTTGCCCCATCATGCACTGGGAGCTTAACCCACAATTCCAATGGGCGGCGGGGACTGCGGGAACTGTGGGATAGCTTCCCACAGTGCACAGCTCCGACATTCAATGCTAGCCTCAGTACTGTGGATGCCGAATTCATGCACTTTAGTGGGGACACACAACACCGAATGTATAAAATCGCTTCCGAAAATTCGAATAGAATAAGTTCGAATTAATTTCGTTCTGTAGAGGTACCCTGACATTTATTATTAGAAGCCAAGTCAGCAAATGATTTCAACTACATGATTAGTTAATGAAAATGTCTACATCTAATTTAACCAAAAATATGAAGATTTCTACTTACAAATAAAAATAGGTAAGGTATGCCCCACACAGTATCTTATTATTCAAATAATGTGTTTTACTGTTAAGGTATCAGAAGTTTTCAATAGGAAAACCTCCAAACAATCCCTTTTTACAAACATAATTAAAAGCAGGGCTTACTAAAAGCATAAGATGTTCCAGATCCCGCCGAAGGGAAACAGGTGGCTCATTACCCATCTGCATACTCATGTGGATCATACGAGCGTCTTCATCTGCACGGTTTCTCAGCTGTTTCACCTACACAATTTATGAAGTAGAGAAGAATGTTGGTCTATTTTTAGCCAAGAAAAAAAAATTATCTTAAAGATTACAAAGAGCAACCTAGTCTTATCTATTTTTATAAAACAGATGTTAACATTCCTTCGCATGTCCTTAACAAACAAAAATGCTATTGTAATAGATTGACATTCATTATCAAATTGCAGGGTTTTACTTTAATTTTCTGTTTAAATTGTTACCATATCATCCAATAGTAGGAAGAAATTCTCAGTGGATATAAATCAAATGACTGATAACCAATAATATGATAACATCGTAATTATGTCCACATGGATCCCTTCTTCCCTGCTACTACGGAGTCTTTCTCCTCTAGGACAGCGGTTCTCAACCAGGGGTACGCAGAGGTCTTCCAGGGGATATATCAACTCATCTAAATATTTGCCTAGTTTTACAACCGGCTACATAAAAGCAAGAGCAAAGTCAGTACAAACTAAAATTTCATATTATGACTTGTTTATACTACTCTATATACTATACACTGAAATATACCACTACCCCAAAATAACGCAACCCGATATAACATGGGTTCACTTACAAGGCGGTAAAGCTCTCACACACTGCTCTGAGCAGCGTGTTAAAGGTGCCGGGCCAGGCCGGGGGGTTCGATAAGGGGCAGAGGGTCTCGGGGGTGGTCAGAGCTCCCCCGGGTCTGGGGCACAGGAGCTGTGGGAGGGCACTTTGGGACTGCGGGGCCCCCAAGAGTGGCCCGGGGGATTAGCAGGGGGCCGAGAGCAGCCCGTTCTGCTTCCCTCACCCCGGCCCCAGCCGTGTCGCTCGGGGGAGGGGGAAGGGATCCCCCTCCGCATTCATCAGCAGCAGCAGAAGCGGAGCAGCCCAGCCCCAGCCCACTCCACTCCGCCAGCTTCCAGCAGCAGCGCTTCGCTTCCCGCTGCAAGTGAGTACAGGGGGGCGTCCTTTTCCCAACCTCCCCGCACTCATCTGCCGTGGGAAGCAGAGCACCGCAGCTGGGAGGTGGCAGAGGAGAGAGGGCTGGGCCGCAGGTACGGAGGGCGTCCTTTCCCCAACCTCCCCGCACTCACCAGCGGCAGAAAGCAAAGCAGCCCAGCCCCTGCCAGCTCCACTCCGCCAGTTCCCAGCCGTGGCACTCCGCTTCCCGCCGCAGGTGAGTGCAAGACCTTTCCCCAGCTGCCCCGCAATGACATGGCTGGGGCTGGGGCAGGGGCAAGGAAAACGGAGCAGGCTGGGGTCGCGTCACTCTGCTTCCCGCCGCAGGTGAGTGCGAGGGGGACATCCTTTCCCCAACCTCCCCGCACGCACCGGGGGCAGGAAGCAGAGCACCACGGCTGGGAGGTGGCAGAGTGGAGCAGGCTGGGGCTGGGCTGCTCGGCTTCCTGCCGCTGCCAGTGAGTGCCTGTCGGGGGGTAGGGGGGATAGGGGTCGGAGAAGTCAGGGGACAGGGAACAGGGGGGTTGGGTGGGGTCCTGGGGGTGATTAGGGATGGGGATCTCTGGAGGGGGCAGTCAGGGAACAAGGAATGGGGTGGGAAGCAAGTTTGATATAACACGGTCTCACCTATAACACGGTGAGATTTTGTGTCTCCTGAGGACCGCGTTATATCGGGGTAGAGGTGTATTTATATTCCAATTGATTTATTTTACAATTATATGGTAAAAACAAGACAGTAAGCAATTTGTCAGTAATAGTGTGCTGTGACACTTTTGTATTTTTATGTTTTATTTTGTAAGGAAGTAGTTTTTAAGTGAGGTGAAACTTGGGGGTACACAAGACAAATCAGACTTCTGAAAGGGGTACAGTAGTCTGCAAAGGTTGAGAGCCACTGCTCCAGGATTCTGTATTGGTGAAGGAACTGAGGGATGCTTGGACCTGCCCCGCCCATTATGCCCTCCGGTGAAGGGGCACAAGGTTTAGGCACAATTCCAACAGACACTGCAGGGAAAAAGAATTTCATCATGTGTGCATGGAGAGCATGTACACCAAGAGCGGGATCCATGTGGACAAATACTTGAAGAACCACCAATAATTTGTGGAGCCAATAATCAAGAAAGAAATATTTAACCACTTCCTTTCTCTCAAGGCTCTTTGCATCTGCAGTGAGAGCCTGATCCAAGTCAATGGAAGTATTTCCATTTACTTCAGTGTGATTTGGATCAGGCCCCAAAACTACATCCTTTAATATTTTCAATTTGGAAAACTAGATAGATTAAATGAACTTCTGTACCAAAATCAAAAATTTAAGTTAATTATACTAATATGTTTGTGTATGTGGAGAGAGAAAACAGAGGTAGCATTCTAGGATAGTGCCTTGTATGAACAGAATTCAGAAGAGCTAAATTCCTCAAGGAATCAGCTACCATGCTGAATGGTAGCAAATGTCTTTATCTTTTTGAAGAGTTCTGGGGTGACCTAGAGAATTACATGCCAGTTAGCATTGCTTCAATATCAAGAAAATTGTTTGCTATAATTAAAGTGTTAAAATGGCTAGATGAATGCAATATGATGGGAGAAAGAAAAAAGAAAATTGTGCCTCTCTAATCTACTAGAATTCTCTGAATGTGTCAACAAATCATTGGATAAAAGAAACAGATGACAATTTTTTTGAATTTCAAAAAGCCTTTGACAAAGTACCACACAAGTGACAACCACTGTTATCAGTGCACTGGCCCAAAAAATAATTAACCTGCAGAACTCTCTACCAAAATGTATCATTGAGGAAAAGAGTTTAGTAGGATTAAAAAAATAAGATGAAGCATTTATGTGGATAATAAGAACATTCAAAGTTCTATAATGTAACAAGAATATAAATTCCATAATCTGACCATTAACTAACAGGATTGGAAAGGATTCTTTTGCAAGCAAGAACTCTGTCTGCTACAAGGTTTTTACCTCTGAAGCAACTATTACTGGCCACCGACAGAAACAAGATACCAGAAAAGATGGACAGACCACTGTTCTGATCCTATATGGCAATACTCTGTTTCTAAATAGAATCCCTTCATACCTCTAGGTCATCACTTTAATCCAATCCAGAGGGCTGTAGCCAATGGAAAGACATTACTATACTGTGACTATTCAATGGATTACATGAAATGAGCCTATTTCCTAAGGGATACGTCTGCATCAGACAATCCACCTTTGTTCTCAGCCTTAGCAGAAAGGCCAAAGCCTGTTACAGCATGTTACTCCCCTCTAAGTGTTTGTATGTGGTCCCTACAGAAGTGGATTGAGGCACACTGGTGAAGCTGTGTACACAGGATACTTGCATTGAAATTGTTAGTGTTGTACCTGCTGTGAATTCAGAAAAGCTTTTAAATCAGTTCAGCAATTAACATAATAAACAAAAGAGAATTTAAATTAAACAGTTTACAATATGTTTATATGTGCACTCAAAAAGATTCTTAAAGCAGAAGGAATTATTTTTTCCCCCAGACGTTCTCATGCCAGCCTAAAATGAACAAAGAGATACCTTTAAGGTATGCACATAAAAAAAGAATTAAAATTATGACTGCTCAGTCATTATTTGGCAACTCAAATGTACACACAACTGTTCGACACAAAAGACACAAAATAAAGCTTTCACCAATTATTAAAAGAGACACTACACTTTCTCAGAGCTCTTGCTTTCAATGCATGAATACAAGTTCTTGCGCCAACGAAATCGCTCACACTGCTACAAACACATCCTTTTCATTTTTGCAGCACAAAAGTTTCAATTCCTGGTAAATCAAATTGTTATTTCCATAGGAACAGTATTCTGCTGCAAGGAAGGATAGCACCCCTCCCAGACACATATACAAAAGTCTATTCCTGGTAAAAAATTAAAAAGCACTGACACAGTATAGTGGATTACTGATCTTTTCCCATTCACAAATTACTTCAGCTTGCAGTACTATGTCTATAGAAAAAACTGGCATTTACTAAAAATTGTAAGTACTACCACATGAACAGTTTGCTTTTAAAATTTCACTATACTCATGTAAACTCTTATTTTTAGAGCATCGTTATTTGGAAACTAAACAGAAAACTGTATTAATTCCATTAATCAAATACATAATTAATTGGCAGTTTTCTGAATCCTAGCGCTTCAAGACCATGGTGATAGATGCCTTAACTCGTCCTGTACATGAAATTTGGATTATACATCCAAAATGCTCACCAACCGCCAGTCCACATGCATAACAACTTACTTTCATCGGCATGAGTGCAAGAAAGTCTGTGACAAGGTTATGAATTTTGCGGATGTAAAATTCTTCCTGGTAGAATTTTTCAGATCCCACCACAGATTCAGTAAGGAACAGGAAGACATCATCAGCAATTGCTAGCTCTGCCATTGCCTCATCTGCCTCAGTGAATTCTGCAAGAGCTAGAAAGAATGAAGAAAGGGGAAAGGAAGAAAGAATGCAATTATCTCACTTACCAAAGTACGCATGTTTCAAAGTTCCTGGCTTACTTGCAAATCAACATAAATGTATATCACCTAAGTCTTTTGGATGTTCAAAAGAACAGTGGACTGTAAAGGTTATGCCAATACAGTGGGACACCCAGTACTTGAACTCTGACTGAAGAGGAAAGAATTGCATAATCCACTTAGTTCTCCGAATAAGTGTGACCAAATCCAGTTATGCAGGGCTGTAAGCCCCCATTTATTTATAACAATCAAAAACTATCCTTTAAAGACCGTTAGTACTGTGAAGTTTAATTATGATTTAACTTCGCAGAAAGGATATTCTGAAACTGATCTGAGGGCTTGGCTACACTTGCGAGTTAGAGCACATTAAAGCAGCCCTGGGCGCCCTAGCTCACTACCCGTCCACACTGGCAAGGCACGTAGAGCACGCTGACTCCACGGCTAGAGCAGTCCTGGTACTCCACCTCGGTGAGAAGATTAACGCTTGGTGCACCTTGGCTGAAACGCCTGGGCATCAGTGTGAGCATTACTGTGCTCTGATCAGCCTCCAGAAACATCCCATAATCCCCTTAAGTCAAGTGGCCACTCTTGTCATTGTTTTTGAATCACTGCAGGAATGTGGATATGCCCTTTGAAAGCTCCATTTCTGACAGCTGGCTGCTCATCTGCTCCGAGACAAAACCACCATTAGTGTGGAATGGAGAGAGAGAGAGAGGCAGGGGAAGAGGGGGGTCTGCTGCGGTCTGAACTTACAAGACAGCATGCTGACATACTCTCAGTCCCCCAAAACCCCACTCTCTCTCTCCCCACATACACACAACACACTCCCTATCACACTCCACCCCACCCCCATTTGAAAAGCATGTTGCAGTCACTTGCATGCTGGGATAGCTGCCCATAATGCACCGCTCCCAATGCCACTGCAAGTGCCCAAACATGGCCACACCAGTGCACTTGAAGCTGTCAGTGTGGACAGACTGCAGCACTTTCCCTACTGCGCTCTCTGAAGGCTGGTTTAATTCGAGGCATTCTACATCTGCAAGTGTAGCCATGCCCTAATTCTGATCCACTACAGCACTTCAGAAGTCCACATCTTTTGGAAGAAAACTATCCACGGTCCTCAAATATCCTTTCAGCAGACAATGTGTGTTACAATATCCAGCTACAATGGAGCTGCCTTTAAATCAAAGGCTTTTACACAAATTGGAATCTATTTTTGTTTTTTTATTGGTAGAGTTACAGCATAGGGCACCAACCGGTATTAAATGAAATTTTACACATTTTTTTAGCACAATATTAATTTGTTATTGAAATGAAGGGATATTATGGAGTTTATATCATGAAACAGTACGTATTTCTAAACCTGTGTACTTTTCAGACTAATATAATTCTAAAACTCTCAAATACAAATTATCAGTGGCACAGTTCTGTGATAGAGGGCAGTTACTGTTCCCCTAAAAAGTAGCAGCTGCTCTGACTTATAGTATTAAGGGACCCTGAAGACTCAGCTATAGCAGTTCCACTTTGGATTCATTTACCTGTCACATCAGACAGTTGGGATATTCCTCGCAATGCTAGTGCCCATGCTAATCTAACAGTAGCTTGCAGCCCCGGTAGTTTCCATGGTTGAGAATCCTGAAGGCGAGTGTGGATTGTTGCTATGTACTGTCTCTCTGTTAACAGAGGCAGCTGGTGCATCAAATCTGGAAAAACAAAGTGACTCCTCATTATATAAAAGACTGAAACCGTAAATTTTCATTTCCATTAAAACAAATATGAATGATTCCTGAAACATATAGTTTTGGAGAACAAATGTAGCATCCTTCTCCAATTAGCTATTACAATAATTGTCACTTTTTGTATCTCTTTAAACTGATCAGTTGATTCTTTCAAATAGTCTGAAGCCCAAACGGTATACAGTAACTCCTCATTTAAGATTGTAGTTATGTCCTGAAAAATGCTACTTTAAGCGAAATGATGTTAAGCGAATCCAATTTCCCCATAAGAATTAATGTAAATGGAGGGGTGGGGAGGAGGTGGGGTTAGGTTCCAGGGAAATTTTTTTCATCAAACAAAAGACTATATTTTATATATACATATATACACAGACACATATGTACACACACACAGAGTATAAGTTTTAAACAATTGAATACTATTCACAGCAATGATGATTGTGAAGCTTGGTTGAGGTGGTGAAGTCAGAGGGTGGAAGAGGGTGGGATATTTCCCAGGGAATGCCTTACTGCTAAATGATGAACTAGCACTCGGATGAGTCCTCAAGGGTTAACACATTGTTGTTAACGTAGCCTCACACACTACAAGGCAGCATGAATGGAGGGAAAGGAGACAGCATGGCAGAGAGAGACAGACAGACACACACACCGTGTGTGAGAGAGAGAGAGAGAGACACGCATTACCCCTGTAAGTACGCTGGCCCCACTCTAAGTACACTGCCCTTTTAAGTAGGTCAGCAAGTTGAGACAGCAGCTGCTGCCAGCAAGCTCCCTCTATCCTGAGCCCTGTCATGTCCTCCCCTGCTCTGTTGAGATGGGGTAAAGGAGAAGGGGACGGAGGGAGGGGGACTCCCTGACATTAGCACCCCTCTCCTTCCCTCCCCCCACCCCCCGCCACTGCCCACACAGCAAGCAGGAGGCTCCCAGGAGCAGCTCCAAAGCAGAGGGCAGGAGTAGCACACGGCAGCGGGGGAAGGCACAGCTGAACTGCCTGGCAATCGATAGCCTGCTGGGCAGCTGCTGCACAGGGAACTTAGGGGAGCAGGGAGCTGATAGGGGGGCTGCCTGTCCACCCTGGTTACAAGCCCCCACCAGCTAGCTCCAACGGGCTGCTCTTCCTGCGAGCAGTGGACAAAGCAGGCAGCTGCCAAACAAACAGTGTTATAAGGGAGCATTGCACAACTTTAAACGAGCGTGTTCTCTAATTGATCAGCAACGTAACAACGAAACAATGTTAACCAGGACGACATTAAGTGAGGAGTTACTATACAATATGCATCCATTTAAAAGTTTTATGACTCAACATACATTTTATACTATTTCTTTCTCTATGTAATAAAAAAAAGCAGCCATCATTCTCAGGATGCATGTACAAAGCTATAAAGACCACTACCACCACCAAAGTCAACCTAAATGACTCCCTTCCAAAAACCAAAATTTGACTGTCAATCTCCCTTCCTCAAACAGAAGCCCACATAAATCAATAGGCCTTGCAACAAACTCTGAAAGTTATAAATGTCAGACTCCATCAATATAAAAGGGAAACAGAATCTCGCACCTTCCCTAGCTTAAAAAAAAAGGACTGACCCATTGCACATTGAAATAAATATACTAATGTGCACTTACTCACTTGCTCCTCCCTTATTTAAAAAAGGAGAGAAATTCCGTAAAGTTATGTTACTGCACTGCTAGAAGTGAGAGTTTACATGAACAAGTCAGAAAAGTTGAGTGAGCTGTAACTGCACCAGTGTGTGTGTGTAAGTGTGTAAACAGCATAATGAATCTTAGAACATTATAGTTGTTCATCTTCAAAACTCTTTCAACATGAATGAATTAAACCTCAACATCCCTGTCAGGGTATTCTCAGCCCCATTTTACATGAGAAAATTGAGCCATAAATAATTTAATTGATTTACCCAAAGCCACAAAGGAAAGCAATAAAATTCAGGATTACAACTCAAGAATATTCAGGATTAAAACTCCAGCCCCATACTCAGACCAGGCCCTTCCTATTACCTACATAACTGAACCCAGGTTTTTTTCATCTAGTATCAAGTACAGCACTATAAGTAGGTTTCAAGTCAAACTTTAGCCCACTGAAGTATTTTCACTGTATCAAGAATTTTTCTACTTCAAATGTATACCCCACTCAAGTACGATGCCTTACTGTAGTAAATAATTATTAAAATGTTAGTGATAGTAACAATTAAAGCGAATACATTTTGTGGAATAATAAAATACCTATCTCCACAACTTAAGAAAACTCTCCCATTACCTTCACGATCCTCTGTGCTCTGTTCTAGAAAGCTGACATCAAAGCAGTAAAGAAGAGCCATGAGGAGGGACAAGTTCACACAGTCCAATAAGCCATCAGCTTCAACTGTCACTTTCTCCAGATAACTAATAAGGATTAAAGTATCATCCTTGCTCAGTGGAGACTGGCAGGTCCAGACGAACAGGCTTTCAGCCAATGACTGTCGGCATTCTTTGATAAGATCAGAAACCTAGTTTAAAAAAAAAATCAAATTAACAGTTATTTTCATACAATTATCTTCAAATTGTTCAAGCTTGTCTTGGTCAGTCAGTCAATATGACTAGGACCAATTATACAAGCTTATTTGGAATCCCAAATGAACTTGTGAAACTGCTGTACTTTAAACATGATTGAATCAGTTCAGATTTATTCTTGGCTTGATATATATATGCCATCACCATTAACATGAATAGGATTTACACATGTGTATAGATTGGGCCTTACCAAATTCATGGTTCATTTTGGTCAACTTCATGGCCAGGAGGGTTTAAAATTAGTTAAATTCATGTTTTCAGATCTTTACATCTGGAACTGCAGTGTTGTAACTGTGGTGTTCCTGACCCAAAAGGCAGACAGGTTGGGAGAGTCGCAAGGCTATTGTAGGGGGGTCATGGGATTTCCACCCTTACTTCTGCCCTGCTAGTGGCAGGGGCACCGTCTTCAGAGCTGGGCAGCCAGAGAGGAAGGTTGCTGGTCGGGCACTCAGCTCTAAAGCTATCACCACCACCAGCAGCCGTGCAGAAGTGAGAGTCATAGGGTATGGGGCTGAGAGGGGGCTTTGCCATATGTCCGGTTTTCCCAGCAGTCTCCCACCTATGTAGGGAGTTAACAGCTGGCACCACCACCTCCCCGCGCAAGGAGGTGACAGCTGGCACCAAGGAGCTTCCTGCAGCTGGGGTTGATCCCTGAGGTGGGTCCCACTCACCCCAGAAGCAGCCCTTGCAGGGGAAGAAGTGTGGTCCCTTCAAATCCCTGGCCAGGACTAGCAGCTAGAATCCTGTATAGGGTAGGAGCCCCTGGCTGGGTACCAGATTTCACAGGGAACATCAGATTCCACGTCCATGACACATTTTTCACAACCATTAATTGGTCCATGAATAGGACCCTACATCTAGACAACCCTGAGAGTCTGAATCTGTGTACTTTTTCAGTCTCCATTAATGTATGGAATAAAGTGTGTAAACCCATTTTTAATTTCTAATGCACACAGGCATTTTCTAAGCATGTTCTAAACCTATATTAGTATTCAAAGCCTTGGTAAAACCTCAAAATAAAAAGACCCCTCTCCCAAAGCCAATACTTTAATTTATCCTAACACTAAACTCATAGTAAGATTGTTCAAGAACCTAAGAGATGTAAAATGGTTGCTATTTATCATACATCAATTTTTTAACATATTATAGATGGAGCAAGCAGCATGGTCTATATAAAGGTTGCCCAAGCATTTCCATGCTAAAGGCATGATTTTCAGTTTATTTTCCAAAAATGTATTTGTTAGACTGAAATTTGATATACTTGCTCTCTGACAGGGATCAGTTTGTTTGTTTTTCCTGAAAGTTCCACCACAAGTAAGTACAAAGTGATAAAATTCTACTGAGGAAAACAGAAAGGAGCGTAAACTCTGGCAAGTCAAGTGTAAAAATATAACTAGGCAGACCAAAAAAGAATTTGAAGAGCAACTAGCAAAAGACGCAAAAACTAAACCAGAAAAGCTTTTTAAAAGTACACTCAAAGCAGGAAGCCTTCCAAAAAAAATCACTACGGCCACTGGACAATCAAGACGCTGAAGAAGCACTCAAGGCTGTTATGGAGAAGATAAGTGAATTCTTTCCATTGCAGAGAATGTGAGGGGATTTTCCACATGTAAGCCACTCTTTTTAGGTGACAAATCTGAGGAACTGTCTCAGATTGAGGTGTCAGTAGAGGTGGTTTTGGAACAAAGTGATAAATTAAACAGTAACAAGTCACCAGGACCAGATGGTATTCACCGAGAGTTCTGAAGGAACTCAAATACAAAATTACTAATAACTATGGTGTGTAACCTATCACTTACATCAGCTCTGTACCAAATGACTAGTAACTAAGTGGGGATATACAGGGGTCTATAAAATCATGACTGGTGTGGAGAAAGTGAATAAAGAAGTGTTATTTACTCCTTCACATAACACAAGAATCAGGGGTCATCAAATAAAATTAATAGGCAACAAACATAAGGAAGTCTTTCACACAATGTAATCCACCTGTGGACCTTGTTGCAGGGAATGTTGTTAAGGGCAAAAATATAACCAGGTTAAAAAAATTATACACGTTCATAGAGGATAGGTCCAGCAATAGCTAAGATGGTCCGGGACACAACCCCACACTCTGGGTATCCCTAAATCTCTGACTACCAGAAGCTAGGATTGGACAACAGAGGATGGATCACTCTATAATTTCCCTGTTCTGTTCGTTCACTCTGAAGCATCTGGCACTGTGGGAAGACAGGATACTGGGCTAGATGGACCACTGATCTGACCCTGTATGGCCATTCTTTATGTTCTTATGCATTTTATCTGTTAACAGATTCTCTTCCTTTCCCCTTCTCCACTCCCCCAAAGTCCATCCTGTATTTGAACAGCTTTTGTATATCAGCTAAAGGGGACAGAGTTTTCAAACCAAGAATATTCCCCCTACATCACTGATTTTGTGCCTTTGGGTTATCTGATTTTTACTGAGTGTCATTTGGCTGTATTTTAAGAGATTCTAAACTGTACTTGACACATGCTCACCATTTCTGATAAAATATAAAAACTAACCATCTGCCAACGTCCCATTTTTATTGTGCATGTTTTTTTTATTAATAGAGTGAAAATCTGATTAGATAATCTTTCAATATTCCAATGGATTTGTGCGTGTATGCATATTATAGTTGAGTATAGTATCAGTTTTAATTAATATGTAGAATATTCTGGGAAGGAAACAAAGGTCTGAAATACATTTTCTAATCTGCTTTAATGTTGGTTTAACATTCATACACAAAAATGTAATGTAAATATCACTGTTCTTTACATGATTCCTGAAGTAACATCAAAGTAGTTGAGAGACTAGCTCCTTGCTTTAGGCCCCCAAACTGCCAAGACCATATATTATTATACTTTTCAGAAGGACTGTCACTATGAGCTGTAAGCACAGAAAAAAACTTGTAATGTTAAAGTTTGGGTCTGATCTACTTCCCATTGCAGACAGTGGCTACAAGCACAATCATTTTAAAGGGTGCAGAAATTAGCACTCTATTTTCAAGTACTTTTCAGTATTTACTATTAATTAGACATATGTCTTGCCATATTAAATTTAACACAGCTGGATATACAAAATATGCTTAAGTGACTGGACCCTATTTTGTCCTGTTTTGTTTATTTTTGAAATTTAGTTCTCCATTTTTAATCCCCCTCCTTTTTTTTATTTTTTATTTGTAGTGCTTAAAGTAAAATCAAAATTATTTTGTGCTTTAGATTTTATGCTATATCTTTATATTTAATTTGCTCTTCTGTTGGCCTTGCTTCTACTTCTTTGCTGAATTTTGGAGATGGGGGAAGATGCCACTACAACCCACCAGCAGATCTGAAGGAAGGAAAGAAGTCAGAATCACAAGCAAGGGAAGGAGATGACAAGAGTATCAATAGTGGATCAGCAAGCTGAGAGACAGCTTTTAATTTACCTGAGCAGTCCCTGTCTGAAACTACTAACAAAAACCAGAATTTTATTTTTTACTCCTGAAAGCTGCAGCATACAGCCTCCATTGAGTCTTTCCTCACCATCCAAACACAACTACGGGCACAAGTTCTTGCTTCCTCAAACTGAATCCTCTCTTTTATTTGATGTAGTGTCCCACCCTAAAAACTGGAACCGTCTGGTTGATCCATTTCTGTTCACTATCTGATCCACAGAATGTCCTGGACCCTGCCCTCAATCAGTTAGTGAAAGAAGTAGCAGATGAGGAGAAAATGATCTAAAACAGGAGTATAACTTAAAAAGAAATAAACAAACGGCCAATGAGATTTTATTCCAGACGAGATGCACAAATTTAAAACAAAATATTCTCCAGGAGATTACCACCACATTTTAATCTTTGCAGTAATTTGGCAAAGTGATTCTCTTACCTCTTTGCGATGTTTCTCACTGCCCAGACCTCGCTCCCTCTGAAGTTTCTCAAACTCATTGTTCACATCGATATGAGATACCAGAGTTAGGATCTTATGAGTCAAACCCTGCTCCATCAGTTCATCTGTAAAGCGCGTTGTCATGGACACCAACTCTGTGCTATAATGAAGAGACACAACATATTAACAACTGATACAACGAATAATGCTATTCCTGAGCACAGTAGAAGAAATGTGATGAATAAGGCTACGATTTAGTCAACGGAGGACACAGCAGTCAAGGATTCCGTGACTTTACCGGAGCTTCGTGACTTCTACGCTTCAGGAGGCAGAGGCAGGACTGTGCGACCCTACCCTGCAACTGGGGCTGGCAGGAACCAGGACCCTGCAGCCCCAGCCCCGGGGCTTCCACCGGGGATATGCGCCCCAGCCCCACTTCATCCTGGGCTTGGTGGGGGCTGCAACCGCAGCCATGTGACTCAGCCCCCCAGTTTCCACCAGGGGCTGCAACCGGGGCCACGAGCCATAGCCCCCTCAGCATACCAGGCTTGGTGGGGGCTGCACGCCCCACTTGCAGCTTCCCAGGGCCGTGCACCATTCTAATTCCTCCATTACCTTCACTGTAAGTAACAATGCCCACACTCACATTCTACAGACTTCTCTTCATCAACAACCCTTGCAACTGAGCAAATTTCCATAGCCCCACCACTCCAGTGAGAGATGCATAAATTGGCCATCCCTATTACACTAGGGTGTTTGTGATTACACTATATCCCAACTCAATACAAACTATATTAGCATAATCTATTTACATGGAGTCAACCAGCCATGGTATGCTTCTACTGTATACTGTGTTTGTTTTGTATTTCACCAAGAGCACCTCACATGCACATACATTTCTACAGTAAAATTTGCATTTAAATAAAAATAAGTTAAAATTTCTCAGCTTCCCAGATTGTAAGAGCTAGGAGTCTTGCAAAGGCAGAGAACTCAGTCTCTGTAGTGAACACAAGCCCTTCACATCATGCTTGAGTCACTACCGCTTGTCAGTGCTTGGAGCAGCATGAACTGGCCCTGCAGGGAGCAGCACCTGCCACAACACAGAGCCAGAAGGTGAAGGGGTATGCAGGAGCAGAAGAAAAGGGGACTCCCAGGTAACCAATAAAATGTATTTAAAATATGGAAGAATACTGTGCTGAAAAGACAAGAAAGCAATGCCATCAAGTTACAGTGAACGAATCGGAAAATTCTTACATCCCCAAAAACTAACCCGCCTAGAATCCATCAGTGGCCAACACAGAGAGCTCTTTAGTATGACTCATAACCAAGTCCAAAAGACAGACCTGAGTTCCAATGTCCATGTCTTGCCCCGCCGTGACTGGATGAGGGCTCGCAGTGAATTGGCAATGCATCTCTTTCCATCCCAATACAAAAGAACTGCCACTAAACCCCTTGTAAGTCCAGGAAAATGAGGTTGCTGGTGCTCCCCTACAGAATGAAAAATACAGAACCACCCAAAAAAAAAACCCTCAACATACATAATCAATCACATCTTTGTATTTGATCGCCTTATTTTTTAAAAGAGAGAAGTACAACAAGCCTATAACAAAGCTCTGAGTCCAAATTATATTTACAAACAAATGTTTATCTTAGCCTCATACACTGCACAAGCAAAGGCCAATAATTTAATTATACTAAAAAGTCAGTTTTTCAGTGCTCATTCAGACAGAAAATCTTAATTTCCAATTTTGTTTAACTTGCTTCAGGACTTCATGGTGACCTTTCACAGGTGACCAACACGGTCATATCCACATTTAATAAAAATATTCCAAAACCTCATATCAGATGTGACAAAGCAGCTAATAATGATTCCTAATGGAATATCTTTTTAAAAAGACAGACTTTAAAGTCAGAAGGGACTATCATGATCATCTAGTCTGCCTTCCTGCACATTGCAGGCCACAGAACCTCACCCATGCTCTATGTAACAGACCCATAACCTCTGGCTGAATTACTGACATCCTCAAATCATGATTTAAAAGACTTCAAGTTACAGAGAATTCAAAAACATCATCACTTTTCTGCCTGCCAGATAATATGGATTACTTGCAATCATATTATTCATATCCTGAGCATCAGTTTCTGGGTCATGGCACATAGTACAATTAATACACACTTCACAAAATGAATCACTACTACATTGTTTTATCGAGAAATTAATAATCAGCTATAAAAAAAATCAATTTATTTCTTGAATCCAGTGATAAATTACTTGTTCAAAGTAACTAACAATATTGATTGTCAGCTCCCTTCAGATTATTCCCCCTTTTACAATGACTGACTAAAATAATTTAATGGAATCAAAATAATATTTTTTTACTGCATTACAGCACCAGGAATAATTTTAGATCTTTATGAACATCTTACAGAGTTGAATACTAAAGCCCTAATCCAACAGAGCATTTAAACATGTGCTTAGCTCTAAGTAAACGAGTAGGTCCAATAAGAAGCCTATAAGAATTGAATTTCCCCAAACTCTCAGGACACATTTAGTGTTCAATTAAACTATTGTCCCCGCAGTTCAGTGCCTCCTTACCAGCTAGAAGGAGCTCAACAGCTGCCAGCTCTCCAATATCAAAGAGGTCACTCAGGATAAAGGCTTCTCTGATGAGCTGCTCTGGCAAAAGTCTGGTACCCTGCTGACCCTGGATGGCAACCCCTTCAGTACTTGCCTTCTGAATCTTCTCGTGCTGTTGCACATTCTTTGGCTATAAAAGAAATAAGTAACAGAAGTTCCCAAAATGGCAAGATGCTGAACAATTATTCATTTCTGTCAAAGCTGATCATATAGCAAGCAAAGCTTGTCACATTAATTCTTATTTACAATTACCACTCTGACATGTAGGCAATGCTTGTGATGAAAGCCTAACATTTTTTACATGTAGATTGTAAAGTTGTCCTCAAAGTTATTTCACATTGTAATGCAGAACAGGGCTTCTTGTGAGGCTATACCAAAAATGACCTTATATCATCAGTGCTGGAGCTTACTTTACTTAGAATAATTTAAGGTTTCAAAATAGCTTTTGATATATTCCCAACAGGAATTTTCCCATCAGAAACTGATCTAACCTTGATGAAAGACATGTTGACGAGAAACTGTTAAAGAATAAACTGTTTTACAAATAATACATTATTCCTTTTTTGGATGTCGATCAACTGCTAAAATGTAGAGAAACAAGATCCTATATGTGCCTGAAGCCTTCAACCTATCAACTTTACAAATAAAAATGAAAACTTCTACTATAAATGTTGCAGGAAAGGTATTTTTTCCTTACTGTAATGTTATTTCTAAACAGATATCTACTCCTCCATCAATAAAGTGCTAAATGGGTTTTTCCACCTCATCCCACAATCTTCAGAAAGAGCATCCTGTATGCTTTTTATTTTCAGATGCTTACCTGCTTTGCCTGCTGGCATGCTTAAGTAACTGCATCATAATCATGGAAAAAACACAAGCAGAAATAATTATGTGCTCCATCTCAGAAGCCTGGATCAAGTAGAAAAACCCATCAGCACTTGGTTGACTGAGCAGAGGGTATCATGATGGATAAATAAATTATTCCTCTCCAAACAGTCTGTTTGAAAACCAATGAAGCAAAATTATGATCAACATCAAATTATTTAAGTGTTCAACTGTAAAAGAAGCCAGATCAATAATAAGACTCTTTCAAGTAATTTTTATTCTTATAGCACCTAAAGAATTGCAACCTCATTTTGTGAGGCATTGAATAAACATGAAACACAAGATAATAACTCTATAAGGTAGGGGCTAATTTAAAAAAAAAAAAAGTCAAGACAAACAGCACGCTGGTCTTTCCCCAACCCATTACAAAAGAGAAAAAGTTAGTTAATTACCGGATTTCTGTACAGTGAGATAAAGTCGGGCTTGTGTTTCTTTAAAACCTGGTCCAGGAGATGGATGGCTTCAGGTTGCCTTTTCCAGATAGCATTTACCACTGTTTGCCAGATGTCCTTGTATGGACCCCACAAACTGGCAGCTAAAAAGAAAAATTTGAAAAAAAAAAAAAAATCATATTGAAAGTGGGAAGAGTAGAGGAAAGATAATTTCTCCACACAGTACATTCTAGAAACAGACTATTATTTATAATTTACTGCATAGTCTCAACGTGAAAACACAAGAAGTTATGCACACAAATCTTTTACATCCAAAATGAGAATATGCCACTGAATAAAGACAATGCTTTTCTTATTTTGGGAGGTGGAAATCTCCTTGGATTGGGCAGGGAGGGGGCAGGGAATGGAGAAGAGATCAAGGTGACAGCTGATAAATTCTGGAACCATATTTTCTTTACACAGACATATCTATTACAAATATAGGCCTCATCCTGCATCCCATCAACTTCAGTAGGACTACTGGGATAAGTAAGGGTTGAAGAGTGTACCAGAATCAGGTGAGGCAAGGCAAGCTTCCTGATTTCAGCTGTTGATACAACAGACCAAAATGGAACAAAATCAACAATATCAGAAACCATACGTGAACAACAATGCTCTGTCATACTTGATTTATCATTACATCTGTCTACGTAAAACATTTTGTTAAGCTACTAAGTTATATATATAACCTTTCAAATGTAATCATCCTTTTCTGATTTTAACAGAAGTACAGTTTAAAAGGTGATTTTTATTCACCAGATTGTACTATATAAATAAGTTTTTTTCCCCCATGTTTGTTGCTGCCATACCACATAATGACAGGAGAGTGAGAAATACAGTAAACAAAAACAAAGAATACTGAATAAAGCATTGCATAGATAAACATCTTACAGAAGTGTAAATTCTGGCTATTAATATTTTATACATAGATTCTTAGGACTAGATAATACATGTTCATCCTCTACAGCAATAAAAAAGTCAGTTATAGAAATATGAATTTGTTTTACAATACAAAAAGATTAATGAACCAGCATTAAATTAGTACACAGATGCTTTTCACAAGGGTTATTTTTGGAAGCTACCCAGCATCACAATTGTTATTTAGGCCAAGTTTCAGACCCTACTCTATAATCCAACTCTCCTCCACTTGTCACCACTGGCACAAGTTTTGCTTGGAAATGCTATATCTCAATTTAGCTCTGAGGATGAGCCATCTCTCCACATTAGAAAAGGTATCATTCTGGATCAAAGTTTCTTTGCACAGGGAGGAATTTAGGAAGCTTACACTAAAAGTTTACTTACTTTCTTTCACCAGCACATACACAAAAAACAGCATCCTATATTATCAACAGCAACCTTAATATTCAAACACTGATACCATAATGCAGAATCATTCTTCAATCTAGATAGTAAAACTGGCAACAGTATGAAGGCGTGATATTTGGTAAATAATTCCTGCCTACAAAGTATAATCTAGTATTCTGATGGTTTATAAAAAACCTCTCCAAATAACCAGCCACCAATCTAACATAGAAATGCCAAAGTTTTGTTTGCTGGATATATCTGATATTACTGAAACAACTTTCATATTCTTCTCAAAACAAATCACCATCAAGAGTACTGTATTATTATTTGTATTGCAGTATGCCTAGAGGCCACCAAATCAAGGATCAGGGTCCCACTATGCTAGGTGTTGCACAACACATATAACATAAAGATGGTCTCTGCCCCAAAGAGCTTTCAATCTAAGGCCTTGTCTACACACACATCTTGAAATACTTTAACTAAAACTGGGTTAGGCTTTGTTTTCACTGCAAAAAAGTGCAACATCTCAGGGATAAACTCATAGTGGAGACAAGGCACTGATAGTTTTTAAACTCAGTGTTACTAGTAGAGGTCAACTTTATATTGGCAACCTGGGGTTTACCTTGACTAACTACTCAAGGAATGAACTACCCTTGCCTTTTCTCCACCATGAGTTTACACTGAGATAGTCATACTTTTTTGCAGTGAAGACATAGCTTTAGTTAAACCAATGCAACCTCTATATACATGTTCATAAGTCAGTTTACACAAGGCCTATATCAATTTAGTTTAAGTCCAACTAGCAATTCACCCTAGCCAACCAGTGAAAATAGTAGCAGAGTGAAACTGACAATTCTGATCTGTTTCTTAACAGTCTTGGAAACAGCAGCAAATGGAGCAGCAATCATGTCTATTTCACTCAGTGATAGCCAGAGGAAGACACCAAAATTTGTGAAACTGGGGAAGACAAAAAAGGGGAAGGGAACAAAAAAACTTTGGAGAGTGAAGTGCTTTCCACTCTACAGCATCTAGAAGATGAAAGAGACTGGGGACACAT
Organism: Mauremys reevesii; assembly: GCF_016161935.1. Lineage (NCBI taxonomy): Eukaryota > Metazoa > Chordata > Testudines > Geoemydidae > Mauremys > Mauremys reevesii. The sequence continues at coordinate 274,669,121 of NC_052623.1, read as the reverse complement.
TTCCACCATTTATTAGCTAAGCCTCGATTCTCTGAGCAGGGGCCAACAATAGTACCCTGGTGGGAATTACAGCATGTCCTCCCACTAAACAGGATTGAGGATAGTAATGTATGTGCATGTTCATGTGCGTGCAGCACTCAATTACCAAAAGTTCATTTGGCCCCAGCTGCAGCCCCATTCTTCTCTCCCATAATCTCATGGGTGTTTTATTAGAATCTTTGCTGTGGCTTGAAATAAACTCTCTCATGAAAAATAAGCCACATGCTATGGCCTCAATCCTTAAAACACGTACATGCTTCATTTTAAGTGGGGGAGTATAGCCATTGGCTTCAAATGTTCATAGGATGGGGCTAAATCTGGTTCCACTTTTTCCAATTTATGAGTAGGGCTGTTTCTAAAAGATTAGGGTTTAGATGTTGGAAATATAGGGGCTGGAGGGAAACTCCCTGCGCCCATTAGGCAGGCATGCACACACCAGATGGCACCACAGAGCAGGGAGTTCTGCCTCCCAAAGCCTTATCTTCCTCATGTTACCTAGGTTGCCAACTCTCACAATTTCATTATTTATATTGTTGTAGTCGCTAGGAGCCCTAGTCTTGGACCAGAACCCAATTGCGCCTGTCACTGTGCAAAAGAACAAAGAGTCCCTGCACCAAACAATTTACAGGCCAAGAGTGAGACAAGAAATGAGAGATGGATACAGCAGACGTGGGGGGGGGGGACTACAAGGAAATGAGACAGCATTGGTCAGCATCATAATCTGGGGGCTCAGCTCACCAGCAGTCTAACTGTTGTCATGGGATTTGCTGACGCAGGGCACATTTTTTTTCTGAGAGCTCCAGCTCCTGGACTCCTGTGATTACACGAGACTCGGAGTTTTCATTTTCATGCTGGGGGTGCGTTTCTAGCCTTGTCGACTGCTGAGAACAACGACGGGGGGGGGGGGGGGAAGAGCCCCTAGGGGCTCAGAAACCAGAAGGCAAAGAACAAGCCCCATTTATTCATTTGACTTCCTCGGGGGGCCGCTGGCGCACGCGCTTTACTAGCTGGGAACACGGCGCCCGGCAGCCGCCGCCGGACCCAGACTCCGAGAAACGGGCGGGGCAGTAAGAGCCGGGACCTCCAACACGCCCGTCGGGCCCGGGACGGAGCCGAGAGACCCCGCGCGGGAACAGGGGCCGCAGACGGCGCCTCCTCCACTCCCCCGTGGAGCTCCTGGCCCCGCGCGCTGGGACAGGGGCCGGCGGGGCGCCCCCGCCTGCCGACAGAGGCGAGGGGAGCACGAGCCGGTGCCGCGCCGCCCTCGAATACCGGCCTCGCCCTCAGGCTCATTTTACCTGAATTTACCGCCAACAGCGCCGCCATCTTGGAAATCAACGAACAGGCAGGCGCCGCCGCCGCAGAGAGGCCCAGAACGAGCTGGGGGCGCCGGAGGCGCTGCCTGCCTAGAAATATCACTCTCCTCGCCAGCTACAGGAGACGCTGCTCCCCATAAAACCCTAGTGGGAAGGTCCCTAATATGTTTGTAAACTACACGGCCCACCCCAGGTAAAGAATCGCTTTGAAACAGGCAGGGCTGCCTTTTGACAGCCGGGGGTCTTCATCGGCAGAGCGCGATGCATGCTGGGAATTGTAGTTCATTTCTGGATCGTACGAAGTTATGCAAACGACTAAACTAAAATTCCCACGTAGCCCATCTGCCCCACACTCTTTACCAAGGGTGAAACAGGATGGATGGATGTGTTCAGGACTTTTGTTCTGCTCAATACAAAACCACATTACTAGTGAGCCCACTATCATGTGTGCAAAAAAATTCATATGCACAAGGACCACGCTAGAGACAAACTCTACTCACCCACCCTTGAATGGAGAAAAACTATTATCTTACTGTCCTGTTTAATAAATAAATAAACTATTTGCTTTTAAAAAACCCTAAAATTTCAAACGCTTATATTAATAACCTATTAAGTAGTCACAATGATCAACCTTTCCTCCTCTATGTGACCCTTCATAATTTTCTCAGAAAAGTTTTTTTTTACTAGAATGTATATTAATAAGCTGAATTGCAATGTTACATACTAGATCAATGTCTGAATGGGAAACAGATCTCATGTCCCCTGACTCCTGGTTTTGCTACTGGAAGCCAGTGGAGATGCATTTACAAAAATGACACAACTATAATAAAAACAAGTATTAACAGTACCCCACCATCAACCTCAGCCTGGACCAATCTACACGGGAGGTCCACTTCCCAGACACTACGGTGCAAATAATTGATGGTCACATTAACACCACCCTATACCGAAAACCTACCGACCGCTATGCCTACCTTCATGCCTCCAGCTTCCATCCCGGGCACACCACAAGATCCATTGTCTGCAGCCAAGCACTGAAGTACAACCGCATCTGCTCTAACCCCACAGACAGAGACCAACACCTACAAAATCTCCACCAAGCATTCTCAAAACTACAGTACCCGCACGAGGAAATAAGGAGACAGATCAACAGAGCCAGACGTGTACCCAGAAGCCTCCTACTGCAAGACAAACCCAAGAAAGAAACCAACAGGACTCCACTGGCCATCACATACAGTCCCCAGCTAAAACCCCTCCAGCGCATCATCAGGGATCTACAACCCATCCTGGAGAATGATCCCACACTTTCACAGGCCTTGGGTGGCAGGCCAGTCCTCGCCCACAGACAACCTGCCAACCTGAAGCATATTCTCACCAGTAACTGCACACCGCACCATAGTAACTCTAGCTCAGGAACCAATCCATGCAACAAACCTCGATGCCAACTCTGCCCACATATCTACACCAGCGACAACATCACAGGACCTAACCAGATCAGCCACACCATCACCGGTTCATTCACCTGCACGTCCACCAATGTAATATATGCCATCATATGCCAGCAATGTCCCTCTGCTATGTACATCGGCCAAACTGGACAGTCTCTAAGGAAAAGGATAAATGGACACAAATCAGATATTAGGAATGGCAATATACAAAAACCTGTAGGAGAACACTTCAACCTCCCTGGCCACACAATAGCAGATCTTAAAGTGGCCATCCTGCAGCAAAAAAACTTCAGGACCAGACTTCAAAGAGAAACTGCTGAGCTCCAGTTCATCTGCAAATTTGACACCATCAGCTCAGGATTAAACAAAGACTGTGAATGGCTTGCCAAGTACAGAACCAGTTTCTCCTCTCTTGGTTTTCACTCAACTGCTAGAACAGGGCCTCATCCTCCCTGATTGAACTAACCTCGTTATCTCTAGCTTGCTTCTTGCTTGCATATATAAACCTGCCCCTGGAAATTTCCACCACTTGCATCCGAAGAAGTGGGTATTCACCCACGAAAGCTCATGCTGCAAAACGTCTGTTAGTCTATAAGGTGCCACAGGATTTTTTGTTGCTTTTAAGTATTAACAGTGTGCATCTTAGTTTATATTGTGGTCTGTGAAGTGAGTTCTATAGCAATTACAGTCTTAATAGGAGAAGTTATTTGGAAGCATTAGTTAGGGTGACCAGATGTCCTGATTTTATAGGGATAGTTCCGATTTGTGGGTCTTTTTCTTATATATGCTCCTATTACTCCCCACCCAGGGCCGGCTCCAGACCCCAGCTCGCCAAGCGCGCGCTTGGGGCGGCAGGCGGCTCCGGCAGACCTTCCGCAGTCATGACTGCGGAGGGTCCGCTGGTTCCGCGGCTCTGGTGGACCTCCCGCAGGCATGCCTGCGGATGCTCCACCGGAGCCGCGGGACCAGCAGACCCTTCGCGGGCATGTCTACAAGAGGTCCCCTGGAGCTGCGGGACCGGCGACCGCCAGCGCACCCCCCGCGGCGTGCCGCTGTGCTTGGGGCGGCCAAATTCCTAGAGCCGCCCCTGTCCCCACCCCCGTCCCGATTTTTCACACTTGCTGTCTGGTCACCCTAGTGTTAGTGTGCTTGTTTCCTTAATAATTTTCACATTAATGATTTCTTTGTATTAATGTGTTTTCTACTTTTATTAAAACATTTTCAGTGGGACTCCTCACAGTAATAAAATGAGGCACATGTATAAGTGTTCACAGTATCAGGGCCACAACTGGAACCTTATGACTCTATGCATACAGTGTTGTTGTAGCCATGTCAGTCCCAGGATATTAGGGATACAAGGTGGGTGAGGTAATATCTATTTTTGGACCAACTTTTGCTGGTGAGAGAGACAAGCTTTCAAGCTTACACAGGGCTCTTCTCCAGGTCTGAAGTTGGTCCAGAAAAAGATATTACCTCACTCACCTTGTCTCTCTAATCAGATACTATGTTTCATAACACCCATCTTACATAATGAAAATAACATATATAAGTTTTATCCCTCTCAATTTTTTTCCTCCCTTCCTTTTTCAGGTCCTGATGAAGAAAGTGCCTTCCATTAGGTGAAAGCAGCAGAGTCCTGTGGCACCTTATAGACTAACAGACGTTTTAGAGCACTTATCCATTAGGTGCCTCTCCTTAGAGCCGTCACTGTGGGAAAATATGCCTGAAATGGGTGCCCTAAGCAAAGTGTATGATTACATTCATTTCTATAGACAGAAAATTTCCCCATTTTTCAACTAAAAGCCATAAACCAATAAACACATTTCAGGTTTTCAAAAACTGAATATCTTCAATTTCTGCAGTTGTTCATTAAAAAACTGGGAAATTTTGAATGAAACAAATATTTTCAAAAAATGTTTTTTGATGAAAAATGGCCTTTGTTCTGGAAAAAAATCATTTATCAAAAAATAAAACCAATTTTTAATTTAAAAAAATCCTAATGTTTTTGACCAATTCTAAAAGCAGGTGTATTGGATTTGGAATCATATCTCTTGTAGTCTTTGATTATGAACTAGAGTTTCCTATCCTGGACACTAGGGGACCTAGCCATCCCAATGGAGTTCAACATGGGGCAAGGAACATTTAAATTGTGACAAGATCAGTAGTCTCAAAAGAAAGTTGAGGAAAGGACTGTCAGAAATTAAGAGGAAAATACACAGAAGAGACTCGAACACATATCTAGAGCTAAGGAAGGTGTATTAATATCTGACAAATCTCCCACATCTGAATATCACCTACTGCCCTCCTGCTTTGAAATAATATCTCTTGCAAGGCTCTTCCAGCCATTATAGTGATTGCAACTTATCTTCAGCATATTCCCATAGAGATAGGAGATGCCTTCAAGAGACACATTTATGTCAGTGGCCAATAGCCTAACATTCTTCCACTTGAACTTTATTAAAATTAAGTTTCTCTTGCTGCAAAACCATGTTCTGCAAACTATATCCATGGAGAGCAGATGGCAAATACTAACGAAGTAGAGGGGAGAAAGACAACAGGATAGGAGAGGAAAGAAAAGAGACAATACAGAGAAAGCAAAGACTCTGGAGAGTCAGGATGAATTAGGGAGAGACAACTGAGGAAAAGAGACAAAAGCCAGAAGAAAGGGAATTACAGTGGAGACTAGTCAAAGCAGAAAGAGGAGAGATGGAAAGAAAGGAAAAGAAAGCAAGAACAAGAAAACCCATTCTGCCAGAAAGAATTCCTCTCACGGAGCTTGAAGAGTAAATATTTGAGAAAGGGATATCTTTTTTTTAGACCATTGCTTACATTGAACTAATTTGTTTATTTTAATGAAAGGAATTGTATTCCCCTAAACTCTTCCTCATTCTGGTCCTGGCCATTTGTCAATCATAGATCTAGCCCACTCAGATGTCAGAAATGACAGAGGTAACAGGAGACTCAAATTGTTTGATCTCCGGTAGGAAAAAATGGTGCAAGAGAGGGGGTGGAAATTGAAAGTAAAAAAGATAAAGGAGAAAACAAAAATAGGAAACAGCTTTCTTTTGGCAGAAGGGAAAGTTGTCATATTTCTTTTGGCATTAAGATGTTTCCAGATTGTGTGCATTTTTAAAAAAAATCCCATTGGAAAGGAGATCCTGTGTAACCTCCACAGGTCTAACATTTAAAACTTCCAGATAATTCATCAACCTGCTCTGCCAATAGCTTAGATAGCAGCAGCAACAACAAAATACAATGAAAAATGAGTAGGAGAGGAGGTCCTTCAGGAAGAACAAACTGTTTGGTCTGGTCTATTTACAGTTTTTATACCAGTTCAACTTTGTGTGTGGGTATGATTTTTTTACCAAAATAGTTATATCAATACAACTCCTTGGGTGAATTCAGTTATACTGGTACGGTAGTGTCTAATAGCAGTATAGCTTATTCCCTTTATTGTATGTATTGGTATAAGCACCCGTGTAGTGTTCAAACTAGGGAAATTGTAACACTTTATCTATACTGATATAGTCCACACTAGGGAGGTTGTACTGCTTTAACTATACTGATATAGTTAAAGTAGTACATAAGAACATAAGAACATAAGAAAGGCCGTACCGGGTCAGACCAAAGGTCCATCTAGCCCAGTATCTGTCTACCGACAGTGGCCAATGCCAGGTGCCCCTGAGGGAGTGAACCTAACAGGCAATGATCAAGTGATCTCTCTCCTGCCATCCATCTCCATCCTCTGACGAATAGAGGCTAGGGACACCATTCTTACCCATCCTGGCTAATAGCCATTTATGGACTTAGCCACCATGAATTTATCCAGTCCCCTTTTAAACATTGTTATAGTCCTAGCCTTCACAACCTCCTCAGGTAAGGAGTTCCACAAGTTGACTGTGCGCTGCGTGAAGAAGAACTTCCTTTTATTTGTTTTAAACCTGCTGCCTATTAATTTCATTTGGTGACCCCTAGTTCTTGTATTATGGGAATAAGTAAATAACTTTTCCTTATCCACTTTCTCAACATCACTCATGATTTTATATACCTCTATCATGTCCCCCCTTAGTCTCCTCTTTTCCAAACTGAAGAGTCCTAGCCTCTTTAATCTTTCCTCATATGGGACCCTCTCTAAACCCCTAATCATTTTAGTTGCTCTTTTCTGAACCTTTTCTAGTGCTAGAATATCTTTTTTGAGGTGAGGAGACCACATCTGTACACAGTATTCGAGATGTGGGCGTACCATGGATTTATATAAGGGCAATAATATATTCTCAGTCTTATTCTCTATCCCCTTTTTAATGATTCCTAACATCCTCTTTGCTTTTTTGACCGCCTCTGCACACTGCGTGGACATCTTCAGAGAACTATCCACGATAACTCCAAGATCTTTTTCCTGACTCGTTGTAGCTAAATTAGTCCCCATCATGTTGTATGTATAGTTGGGGTTATTTTTTCCAATGTGCATTACTTTACATTTATCCACATTAAATTTCATTTGCCATTTTGTTGCCCAATCACTTAGTTTTGTGAGATCTTTTTGAAGTTCTTCACAATCTGCTTTGGTCTTAACTATCTTGAGTAGTTTAGTATCATCTGTACAACTTTTGGTGTAGACAAGCCCTTAGGCAATGACCCTTTGCTTATTCCTACTTTATTTGTTATCTTGTAATTTATGATCCCATTGTTCATCCAGAATCACAGAAAGGTGGACTATGTCTTAGTCTACACTTACAAGTTATATCGACATAGCTACATCGCTTAGGGTTGTGAAAAAAAAACCACACACCCTGACTGACATAGTTATGCAAACAAAACCCCCAGTGTAGATGCAGCTATGTTGCTGGAAGAATGCTTCTGTCAACATAGCTAGTTGTTTGGGGAGATGGTGTTCCTACACCAATAGCAAAAGTCCTTCTGTCAGCGTAGGCTACATCTACACTAAGGGGTTATGCTGGCATACCTATGTCAACATAGTCCCTGTAGTGTAGTCACAGCCTAAGACTCATTGATCCTGCTGGTTTGGAGGGCTCAAGTCATCCCTGGTTTAGCCAATGGAGCGTGACCAGAGATGGATTTGATGCATTGTGCTTTAATGATATTCTGAGATAGAGTTTAGACACAAAACAAGAAAAACAGACAGTTCTGTGGCTTTTACGGGTATTACATATTTGGTTGTGATATATGAGATCCTCATATGAAAGGTGCTATATACTGTAAGTGGAAATGATTCCTAATAATTAAAATTATTAGCACAGTGGGACCCTGATTGGCATTCTAGGAGCTACATACTATAATACAAATAAATAATAATATAGATAGACATCATGGTTGTGAGCTAAACCACACATTTAAAACAATGGAGTTATTTTAGTATCTTTTTCAATTTACCATAATTTCTTTCCTAGGCTTAACTCAAAGTGGCCTTGTTATCATCTGCAGCTTGATGAGCTAGAGTGAAAATTAAAAGGCATTTCTGCATTGTAGCAGACAAAAATGGTTTGTAAAAGAGGTGCTCCTTTATGTAAGTACAGTCCATTTTTTAAATTGTGAAATGTGCTTGTGCATCCCAAATGTTGCAAGAGATGCAGTGTTGACTACTGATCAGAGCAGAAGAATTTCTGAGACCTGTCCCTGCTCTGACACTGTCTATGTCCCAGGTGTGTCTACACTGTGCACACTATGCCAGCAAAGCTATGTCAGCATAGCTGTGCCAGCATAATCCCATTGTATAGGCACAGCCTACACCAACGGATGGGGTTTTTCTATCCCTGTAGGGATGCCACCTCTGAACAACTATAGCTAAGTTGACAGAAGCATTTTCCCTTCGCCAAAGCAGCATCTACACTTGTAGTTAGGTTGGCATGGCTCCATCATTCAGGGCTGCGTTTTTTCCACACCCCTGACTGACATAGCTATGTAGATCTAACTTTTAAGTGTAGATCAAGTCTCAGTTTAATATAATACTTTACAGTAGGTATAATATTTTACAGTAGGTCTGGACTGCTGAGCAATTGGGTGATTATTATGGTAGAGATTGTGTCCCTGCTTAGACTTGTAAAAAGAGGGTATTTTTCAATTGTGTTAGCTCAACTGGATGAAAAAAACCCTTACCACTTGTTAACATGCAGGCTAACATGTCTGAAATGATGTTAGCTGACTATGGCTATGTCTTCTCTGAAAAAAAGCTATGTTTTATACATCAGCTGTCTCAATGTAAAATATTAGCGGAGGCAAGCCAAAGGTAGTTTTTACCGTGCTGTAACTAGATCAGCTGGAGGTATAGGGCTACAATGAGGCAATGACTACAATGCCTTGTCTCTAGTAAGATTTTACATGAGTTGGGGCTTGTCTACACTTAAAATGCTGCAGCTGTGCTGCTATAGCACTTCAGTGTAGACACTATCTATCTAGGTAATCCATCTCCACAGGGGGCAGTAGCTAGGTTGATGAAAGAATTCTTCCGTTGATCTAGCACTGTCTACATAGGGACTTGGGTCAGTTTAACTATGCTACTCAGAGGGGTGGATTTTTCACACCCTGACCAACATAGTTATGCCTATCTAGTTTTCTAGCTTTTTTGCAGTGATGACATTACCTGTGCTGTCACTTAGGGAGGAGCATAAATTTTAACTTCATCAGTTTAGCAATTACAATTTCTATGTCATGACTAGAGTTTTAGAAGGTGTTAATCACACCTCTGAATCCTAGTTTAGACAAGACCTTTAGCTAAATAGAAATATGTTGTTTTTTGAAAACCTATCTGGCTTCCCATCCTAGGTACTTCCCATGATATCTAGACTAGTCAGGAAAACCATACTAGGTTGTTGCTAGTACAGTTTCAACTGTAGTAAGGAGATGGGTTCTTTCTACTCCAAGGCAAAAAATGGGCTGAGAGGTCTCAGCGTTTCTTGAATACCTGCCTCAGAATTTGTGTGGGGGTGAACACTGACATCTATTGGCCCTCTTACCATAGTTGCAACAATTAGCAATTATTATACTAATAATATCTTTTTGAAATAATTATTTATTTGTTTGATAAATAATATCAATAATCTTTTCTTTTCAAAGGCTGGATCTTTCCAATCATACATTCATGCTAGAGTGGTCAAATGAAATTACTATTATTGGTCAGATGATGCATCCTGTTTTGTGTGGCAAATGGGACTTTTCATTAGATAATTCCTGCTGGCTGGCCTACTGGTCTGTCAATCTTTTTAATCTTTGTTCCCTGGCATGGAGTTAAGAATATGTTTTGCTCCCCCTTCAGAAATAACTTCTGATTTTAGCTTCTAAAGGGAATGGGGGTGGGTCCAGGTCACAGAAATAATCTGATGATTGTAACAATTTATCAGCTGGTGGCTGATGAAAGAAAACATAGTTAGTATCTCCCTATTACCACATAAACTGGGATTCTACCACAAAAAGGGACTCTAAAAAGGGCAGTGTGGAGTTCCATATTACTATTAGTAATTTGTATTGTAGTTGTGCCTAGAGCTTCCAGGCCCCATTGTACTAGGCACTGTACATATGTAAATAAAAAGACAGTCCATGCCCCAAAAAGTTTGCAATCCTAGCATGTTGCGAGAGATCATAGTTGGGTAAAACAGACAAAAGGGAGAATGAAGCAGTAGATCAGGGTACCAGGTAATTATAGGCCTATCAACCTGACATTGACCCATGGCAAGATAAATAAGCATGAAGCATCTGTTGAAGGCATAAGGGATACTGTTCCCCTGGGTCAGAGGCCTGCAGCTGGCTAGCTGGCTAATTAGCCCAGCCACTGCACCTGGGAAAAGACCACCAAACTTAATTGGCTAATCTTCATAAACAGAGGAGCAGTAAATGGAAGGGGGTTGTAGTATCTGCTAGAGGCTAGAGCAAGTGTTAGGAGGAAGAGTACAGACAGTAGAAGGAAGATTGGGGAAAGTCCTGGTATCACAAAGCCTCTAAGATAAGAACCAGGAACTTTTGGGTTGATGAACTTGTTGGGTGAGGGATAAATTTAGGGTAAGGGATTTAATCCCTACAGACTCTGAGGGAGAGGCTGTGAAGCTTTGGTCCTGTTTTTGTTAAGAAGGTTGAAATAAAACCCACAGCAATTAGTCTGTCTGGAAACTACCCTCCCTGGATTCTGTGAAAGGCTTTCAGGCAGAATTTGCCTAGGGGGGAGAGTGGGTGCTAAAAGGTAAGCCCCAATCCTTTACTAATCAAATCCTATGCCAGACTGTAAAGAATTAAAGGAGGTTAATGTAATTGAATGGAAATCAACAGGGGTTTATGGAAAATGGATCCTATCAAACTGGCTTGATACCTTTTTTGATGAGATTTCAAGTTTGGTTGATAAAGTTGATAGTGTTGACATAATATACTTAAATTTCTCTACTACATTGATTAAAATTAGACCAATATAAAATGAAGATGGCACACTACATGGATTTAAAAACTGGCTAATGATAGGTCTCAAACTGTAGCTGTAAATAGGGAATTGTTATAAAGGGGGCATGCTTTCAAGGGGGTCCCTTGAGGATTAGTTCTTGGCTGGGGCAGTGAGTTATATGGGCCTGTGCTCCAACAACATTTGGGGCCTGACTCCACCAATGTTTGGGGCTGGGTCTCTTCCTCCAGCCCCACCTGCTACCCCTGTGTGCCTGCCCTAGAGTGTCCCTGCCTGGTGGCTGCCCTGCTGCTGTGCACTGCTCTCCCTTGCCTGCCACTGCTGGCTACAAAAGGGAGTAGCGCTGGCAGCAGGCTGAGCAGCCACCACCTGCAGGGGGAGGAGGGAAGGTGGGGCACACATGCTAGCAGCCCTCACCCCCAGCACCCACCACTATGGAGGTGAGGGGGCTTCCTTGACCTGATGGTCCCTAGCAGCATCTGCAGTGACAATGGTGCGGGGTGAGTGTGCTGGAGGGAGTGAGAGGGGGGCTGCTACCCTCCGCCCCAGAGCTTGCTGGTGGGGAGAGGGCTAGGGGGAGTTCTCTCTATCCCCAGCCCTGGAGCAGCCTGCCTGTACCCCCAAACTCCTGATCCCTAGCCCCACCCCAGAGCCCATACCCCAAGCCAGAGCCCTTGCACCCCAGCCCTGAGCCCCCTCTTACAACCTGAGCCCCTCATCCCTGGCACTACCTCACAGCCCTAGCCCATAGCCCCTCAGCCAGAGCCCTCTGCCCTAGCCCCCTCCAAAACCCCTCTTCCCCAGAGACCCCACTCCCTGTCAGAGCCCTCATCCCACTCCACATTGTGCAATAGAGGGAAACTGTTAAATGCTTACTGTTTCCAGTCCATTTTTACATTATTTAAAATATATATATATATCTACTTACAAGGCAGGGGATGGGCAGGACTTGGACCTGTTCTGGCCACCACCAAAAATTATACAAACCTGCTGACCTACACTGGAACCTATAGGGGATATCACCAAACAATTACAATCCATACTCAATGAGAAATCTTTCCCAAACTCCCTTTTCTGGTCTTCAATCAACCCTCTAGCCTCACCAAGCTCATCATCTGAAGCAAGCTCCCCCCGTAATTAATTCAAATCAACAATTTTATGGAAAATATATCCTAGCAAACTAACTTGATAACTATCTTTGAAATTACAAGTTTGGCTGATAAAGGTAATAGTGTTGACATAATATACTTATATTTCTGCAAGGTGTTTGACTTGGTACCACATGGCACTTTGATTAAAAAAAAACCCCTAGAATGATATCAAATTAACATGGCATATATTAAATGGATTAAAAACTGGCTAACTGATAAGTTTCAGACTGTAACTGTAAAGGGGAATTGTCACTGAGTCGGTCTGCAAGGATAGTTCCTTGGTTCTATAATAGTTAGCATTTTTATCAATGACCTGGAAGAAAACATAAAATCAATGATAGTGTGCAGATGACACAAAAAATGGGAGAGTGGTAAATAATGAAGAGAATGGGTCACTGATTCAGAGCAATCTGGATGGCTTGGTAAACTGGGCATAAGTAAACAATATTGTATACATATTAAAACACATCTAGGAGCAAATGTAGGACATACTTGCAAGATAGGGGGCTCTACTCTAGGAAGCAGTAGCAGCAAAGAATCCTGTGGCACCTTATAGACTAACAGATGTTTTGCAGCATGAGCTTTCGTGGGTGAATACCCACTTCTTCGGATGCAAGCAGTGGAAATTTCCAGGGGCAGGTGGTGTATATATAAGCCAGCAAGAAGCAGGCTAGAGATAACGAGGTTAGATCAATCAGGGAGGATGGGGCCCTGTTCCAGCAGCTGAGGTGTGAAAACCAAGGGAGGAGAAACAGTGACTCTGAAAAAGATTTGGGGGTTGTAGTGGATAAACAGCTTAACGTGATCTCGCCATGTGAGGCTGTGGCCAAAAGAGCTAATGCAAACCTGGAATGCATAAACAGAAGAATCTCAAATAGGAGTAGAAAGGTTGTTTTACCTCTGTTTGAAACACAGATGTGACTGCTGCTGGATACTGTGTCCAGTTCTGGTACTCACAATTCAAAAAGGATGTTGATTAAATTGGAGAGGGTTCAGAGAAGAGTCATGAGAATGATCAAAGGATTAGAAAATATGCCTTATAGTAATAGACTCAAGGAGCTCACTCTAGTTAGCTTAACAAAAAGAAGGATAAGGGGTGACTTTATTACAATCTATAAGTAGCTACATGGGAATAAATATTTAATAATGAACAGTTCAATTTAGCAGAGAAAGGTAAAACACAATCCAATGGCTGGGAGTTGAAGATAGACAAATTCAGGCTGGGAATAAGGTGTATACTTTTAATAGTGAGTAATTAACCATTGGAACTATTTACCAAGGGTCCTTGTGGTTTCTACATCACTGACAATTTTTAAATCAAGATTGGATGTTTTTCTAAAAGATATACCCTAGGAATTATTTGGGGTAAATTCTCTGGCCAGTACAAGAAGTCAGACTAGATTATCACAATGGTTCCTTCCAGCCTTGGAATGTGTTTAGTATAACCTTGGAATGTGTTTAGTATAACAAATTGCAGTGTCAGCAAATGCCTTATTGGCATTCACTGTGTTCAGTAATTTCTATATCTAATTTGCAGGCAGTAGATGTTTTTTCTAACTGACAGCCCCACAAACTCAGTCTGGGTTTGGACAATTGAGCTGGGTTCTTTCTATCTTGCATATCATTTTGCAACAGATGTATACCTTCTGCAGACTAAATTATGCCCTTAGTTACATTTGTGAAATCCCGTTGATTCTAGATTATGAATTTGGTGAAATGGGTGTGACCTGACACAAAGGTAATGGGATTGCACAGGAGTTGAGGGCACAATCAGAAGGTAATGGGATGCAAAAACATATCTGTGGTCACAAGATAACCTAGAGAGTCTCTATTACTGCAGGAGATGAGGGGGCAAAAAACCCAGCTTGATAGAGCCCACGCTAAATTGGCAGAGCTGGCCATTTAATACTTGCAAACTAAGCACACTTCCTATGGGAATAGGTGAGACTCATTGAATATGAACCCCACATTTTAGGGTAGAGCCATGTTTTAAATACTTCACAAATTATATTGCTATACCATTCATTATTTTGCAAGGTGCAGGTTTCTTTAGTGTTCTGCATGTATTCCTATTCCAGTAGGAAATTAGAAACAAAGCCTTGTTTGAACAGTCAGCAGAATCAGTACAAGGGTAGGAAACTGTAAATGGAAGGAGTAGCTTTCTGCTCAGAAGTTTAGCACCTACTGGCTTGGCCATAGGGAGGTTCCATTTTGGTTTCCCTGGACCTGTCTATGGACCACAAGGGTCTTTGTTCATGCCTTGGCAGCAATAATTTGAAGGACACACAAGTACTGAATCTAGTCACTGATGGGACAACTCTGTTAGTTGACTGAGTCTACTCCAGTGTCTGACCTCCAGTTAACAATATGGCTACAAGTACAACAACTCTGCATAGTCCAGTTAAAAAAGCATTGAATTGCAAACCACACACCAGTTACAGTTCCCTCTTTCCTTGTCACATGGGCTGTGTGTGGAAAGATAATGAGAAGCAATCTCAGCTACTCTGGGGCTATTGTTGAGACTACAGGCTCAATAATTCCTAGTGAGGTGACACCTAAGATGTTGGGAACATTGAACTACCTGATGTGATTGGGTGATGAAGGCTGAAGTTTAGGTTCATGCTCACTCAGTTGCTCAACTGCTTATTAGTGGGGTAGGGAAAAACATTTTTCTTAAGTGCAGGTTTCTTGAGCTGCTTGGCATTTGTAACTCATAAATCTCCTCTGAACAATGTTGGTTAGATGGTCAAAATACATGGCTGTGACCCTCCCTAATACTAGAGAACTTTCCTATCCTACAACAGCCTGGTTCAAGGAAGCTAAATCTTTGCCTTCAAAATCTGGGGCTGAAAAACAGTTGATGACTAAACCGAACTCTAAAATAAAATGAGCACCAGCCATTAAAGAAGACGAAATTCTCAATGTTAAATTTATATGCTTGAATTAGCAGGAAAAGAACAGCTCGTTGATGTAGACAGAAATTATATTAATTTGAAGAAATATGGACCCTGTTTCTTGATACATTTGGATAAAGAATGCTGCAGTGGGTCAAATAATGCCATTCCACCTGACAGCTCTGCTTTTTCCCTACCTCTTCCCAGCTCTCTCCTTTCTTTTTTTGCCTTGTCTTTTTTTCGTTTTCTTAATTGTTACTCCCTATCCTAATATGTTCTGTCTGTGTAATATTGTCTGATTTTTGCATTGTCTGGTCTTTGTCAAGTTGTATATTGCATAACTGCTATAATTTTATTAACTATCCTGTGAAATGTTATTTGTTACCATATTCAAGGTGCAAGTTGTTTACCTCTTTGTATCTTTTATTTTTGTTTCTCAAGTAAAATTAATAAAAAATATTTACAAGAATGTATGTCTTACAGTGACAAGTATACTGGAGTGCCAATCACTGACTGGGACTGCTAGGCTCTTCTGCAACTCAGATAAATAATAATTATAATAATAATAATAAAGTGAAACTTAGGAGAAGCATAAAGGAGGATGAAACTTATTTGGGAGGCTATCCTTGTATCTGTTGTCTTCGGTATAAGATATCAATTTGTATATATAAAACTGATTTGAGAAGCACGGTTTCAGAGCTTAAGAAAACTCACATCAAACAGTGACCCACTTCAATTGTGGGCTTGTGTCTGCACAGAGACATCACATCAGTTGTCTTGTAATATTGTGGTAGCTACAGCTTGTGAATATGACTTCAGTAAATACAAGATAATAAGTCTTTTGTTGTCTTTACAGAACTCAATCAATACTTGCCTGACTTTTCTAAGCGCTCAGTAAACATCACTGTGTTGCATCCCTAGGTGACATGACCTCATTAATTACATCATTTCATAGCTTTTTTTTAATATCATAGTTTTAGCATTATTTAATGTACAACAAGAGTGTAGAGTTAAAGGTCAGGGCGGAATAGGAGCTGGGAAAATCTTGAGTTACTGATTCATTGTACAGCACAGGGGATGAGGTTTGCTTTATGCCCACTCAAAACAAGCAGCCATACGGGGAGAACCAAGCTGTAAGAGGCCATCAGGGAGGGCTTGGACTTTATTTGGGTCGCAGTGCTCTGTTTACAATGCGCTATTCTGGAGATTCTCCACGTTTTGCTTCCATGAACAATCTTATAACAGAAGGATCCTCCCAAAAACCCAGTCTCTGACTGTTTAGTTTTCTAATGTCTCATTCTGTGTAGCACCAAAAGAAGGCGCCACAGACATGTTTGAGAACCACTCCTCTAGACTAACTCACCTGGTAGTGGTCCTGAGCTATATGCACTTGCTGTCCCATTAAACACCATGTTAAAGAATACACATCTGTGGTAACTTTTGTAACAGTTGCCACTAGAGGTAGTGGATACTGACCTGTCATGTGACAGAGGTACTCATCCTTTTTGTAACCTTAAGCCATGTCAGGTTCCTGGAGCCAGGAAACAAAGTTTGGGTTTTTATCAGTGCTCCTGTGGGTCACACCTTATTAAGCTTTACCTCTGGGCCACTGCACTGCAGCCATTAGCCCTCTACACCTTATATTTGTCTCCCACTAAAATAGTCATGGCTCACTTTTAGTGTGCTTATTTGAATAGCTGCTGTTGGAATGGCCTATACTTTTAACAGGGGCAGTGTTCTTACTTTTGAATGCCAAATCAATTAATGTCTCTGTCAACTAGTGGGACCAGGAAACATAGTGCTTTCTCTTTCCAGCTTTGCTTTAATATTAAGTCATAAAGCTTTAATTTTGTTCGTAAAAACTCCTTTGCTTTTGACCCCTTATGGAGCACTAACAGTTCACTTTAGGTGCTGGGGGTGAGATCCTCAGACTTGCTCCCCAGCCCCTCAGTGGCAGGTAAAAGGGCTGGAGTGGTGTAAAAAGGTTCTAAAAGCCCTGGATCCAGTTAGGGTAGAATTCCCCAAGTGAAAGCACTGAGCAAGAGAGCCTCCGGCTCAGGCTGCCTTCTGAGCCCTCCTTCACAAGCCCTGCCACAGAGGGTGTTTTGGGAGCAAAACATAAACCTCCTCTGACCATAATCATAGCTCTGTCACATATCTTAAAGTAATCCACACACATCCTCATGTCACAAATATACCTTTACCAAGCAGGCCCAACTACTGCCTCCGCCGTTTAGTGTAGGTATACTGAACACCCACCCAACATGCTGACTGAACCTATGGTGTATTCAAATAATTCCCATTGGCTGCTGCCAGGGGAACCGAAGGAAGGTGGTGATTGTCCGGGATAGACAATGTCCTGTAATATCCTGAACACTCCTTATGGAGTTAGGATAAACTTTACTGAATGAAGATAAACCTTACAGAGTTAGGGTTAACATCTTTGGCATTCATTGTATGACAAATGCAAATGTTTATGTACTGTTGTGAGATTGTATGACACTTCTTTAGCAGGAAGACAAGACACATGCAATCTCTGGAAGGTATGAGGGAGTTCAAAAGACTGAAACAATATGTGAAGTTGATTTCCTTAGGATATATATTGAGGTGAGGGGAAGAATTTGTCTTCCCCTCTGAAGTCAGCCTTTTGAAGCTATGTCCTAGGGTAAGAACCCCTTAGTATACAAACTACCTGCTTCTGAAAACTCCAGTTCAAAGACTCTTGAACTGTATGAAAAGGAAATTGAACATAATAAGGGTGCTTGTTTTGAGCTGAAAATCTGAATGTGTAACCCCTAGAATGCCCTTAGGGTGGGGCATTTAGACTGCACTTGCCAGAGCTCTTGTAAGAATTGGGATGAACTTTGGTAAACTTACTAGCATGTGTGTAGGTTCTTATTTTTTTTTAAATGTTTTCTCTGTAATGCTTTGTACCTTAAGAATAAAGTAAGCTTGCTTAGAAAACTGTGGTAACTTCTGTCTCTAACAATTACATTATTGGTCTCGGGAGAGAAAGCAAGCAGGGCAACCCGTCTGTGCTGGGAATGACATGGTGAAAGCAGGGAACTGTTCAGCCTGAGAATGCCATGGTCAGAAAGGAGAGAGGTGCATGTTTCCACCCAAGAGAGGCAAGAGCTGGAAGCCTGAGAGTGGGTACCCTTGCTGAACCCCTGAGGGGAAATACACATGCAGTTGACCTCAACTATGACAGCATGAACTCTCTTTTTGGGGGGGGGGGGTCCTTTAATAGTGTTAGATGGAATCCTGTGGGTGAGCATGAATGGGTTGTAAAAGGAGGTGAAGAGTTTGTACATTTCAGCAACTGTGGGGTTGGCAGAGTAAAGGTATAGGTGTTATTGGGGCATACTGGGGAATTGCTGAAAGAGGGCAGAGTTAAATTTGCATGGGCAACCTTAACTCTGCATTTCCTGGTTTTCAGAAGTTGAGTTTTGCTCAACTCCATGTTCTGCAAAGGGGATGACATACCACCATGCAACCTGAACTTTGTGTCACCAGTTTTTTGCCATTGGATTCATCATTACTTTGCACCTTGTGGAGTCACTTATACCTTTGAATAGAGGGTATAAAATGCTACCAAATCAGAATGGGAAATGTCTATACAAGATGTAATAAGTGGAGAATCAAGCTTCAGAAACCCTAAGGTGCCACTGCTTGGGCAAGTTATGTCTTCTTTGTGCCTCAGTCATCCAAGATGGAAAGTCTTCCTACTCAGACTAAATACAGTATGGCAGATGAGCTTTCCTAGAGAAATAAATTACCCACAAAATCACTCTTTAAAATTTTTTTGGCTGTTCAGTGACATCAATAATTATAAACTTAATGCATAGTAAATCTGAATTAAGCCATCTATTTTTCTGTTGTGTAATGGTACAACAGAGCCATTGCTATTACCCCCTCAATGTTTCTATTTATATATTATGACTCACCAAGAAAGGTGTGTGGTGGTATTTCACCTTTCATGAAAATAAAAAGGTCTATGCAGCGATCTGCAAGGGATTTTATGCTGCTCCTGATGCAATAGTATCAACACCTAATTGGTGAATGGCAAACCTGAAACTGAAATAAACATATTTTTCTTTTATTTGTATCAGCTGTTCTTCGTAGATTCCAAGGCCAGAAAGGACTGTTGGGATCATGTAGTCTGATCTCCTGTGTAATACAAGCCACAGAACTTCCCTAAAGTAATTTATAGAGCAGATCTTTTAGAAAAACATTTATTACTGTAGTTTAACTGAAAACAAGGCTTAAAGGTCCTGGAAAGGAAACCAAAGCCCAAGGAAACCAATGAGGTCATATCTTCATTAGCACACTGCCCCAAGTGTTCTCACCACACAGTAATTAACCCAAGGTAAATCCTAGGGAAGAGAACTCAGTTTATAGTTTTCACATGTTAGCCGGCTGAGGCAAAACCCAGGCTCCCCACTATTGAACGTGGGCTACTGGTGGCCTGCTTCTTCACTCCTATGCTTAAGAGATAAGTCTATTCACCAGCCTTGCTTCCTTCACCAGGATTTTATCTCATGTTACGGTGAGTTAGCTAACCCATGGTAAGAACACACCTTTCATCCTAGCAAGCACAAGGCCTGAAGCTCTTTCCATTGATTTCCATGGCTTTTAATCAGGCCCAAAGTAAAGAAAGGTATGTCTTGTGCACATTAAGGAAGAAAGGCTGGTCAGAAGATTCCATCTCCAAAGTGTGCAAGTGGAGAAGCAAGACACCAACAGTCCATCTTCTTCCATAGTCCTGATTTCTGAAGGAGGAGCAGACTTCCAGCAATCTCTCACTGCAACCCATCTGTTATCCAAGTGAGAAGAGACTCATTCACAGCTTTCCCCTATGATCTTGATACTCCTCTTTCCATGGGGGAGGCGGGCAAACTGACCACCAGGATCTCACATGAATTGGTTTTCTCTGAAGAAGACCAGAGCTGTTCAATCACCCTGCATCAGAATCTGCTGGCACACATCACCTTGTGTATCTTGCAGTATTGTAAATTCTTAATACTTGTCTCAGCAGATTTTTAATTACATAGAATTCTGCTCATTGTGATTTTTTTAACCTGAAGTATTTCTAAAATGCATCTGAACACACAAAATTAAGCCTCCTAAACTATGAATTACATGTTTTATTGTTGCATCCTGGTACTTACCCATTACAGCCAAAATTTTCTGATATGGATGTTTAAAATTCAGCACATAAATCCATTCCACTTATGTGGAATGACTTTCAGAGGTGCTGAGCTCTCACTGACATTACTTGAAGTTGCAGCTGGTCAGCACATTTAAAAATCACTTTTTTAAAAATGTCTAAAATATGTATTTATGTGCATAAATTAGACATCCCATTGATAAATGTTGGCCTACAGATATGGAAAAGAGATTACATTTATTAATTGTGAGGGCATTTGTATGACTGAAAAAATCTCAGCAATAGAAACTTACTAAAAGCACCCAGTTGTACACTACGTTTCCTAGGTTTGGCCCAAACTGATTTTGTACAAACAGTCAACCTGTCTAGAGTGGCTCCAGAGCATGAGTACCAATCTCAGGGCAGATTGCTACAAAACCCAAACTGGTTGTGAGTTCCATACATTGATCTTACCAACTAAGCAAGTACTATATGTCCTTTAGGGCTAACCTAGGCCAAGCACTGGGGATCTTTTACTTATGCTTAGTAATCCTTGCCCCTCAGAATCCAAGCAGCATAAAAGCTGCAGTTTCTCCTTGTCAGGGATTTTTATTCCCTTCCCCTAGAGTTCAAGCTGATGGAACAAGTGCACAGGCATGTCTTCTCTTCGTGGGTGTGTGTGGGGGGAGAGGAGCAAAGTCTCTTGTCCTCTGATGTTCCACAATGGTTTGTCCAGTGCCTATGGACCTTGCTTTGTTGGGCAGGAGATACCACCTCCTGTGGCAAACTAGTATTTCAGTTGGTAATGCATCTCTCTTGCCTGGTGGTTTAGTTTTAGAGCAAACATTTTTACAGTTACAGACCAAACTCTTAAATATTAACCATATAACATGGGATATAGATATTATAAGTGAGATTAATACATGCAGCAACATATCAGCATTTTATAGAGGCTAAACACATTCTTATAAACCTAACATCTATTTTAACAATGCTAACATACAGGTGAGCCAAACTGGTTTCCACCTACATATTGTTCAGTATTCAGTTTAGGTCTATGGACCTAGGCATGAGTTGACACCTGGTCTTCCAGCATCACACAAACCAATTATAAACACCTCAGAAAAGTGGGACATGGTACCAGGGAAGCGCAATGACAACAACTTTAACTGTAGAGCCACAAGAGTTGCTATTGTGAAATGGGTTATCAGTCTTATTTATACCTGAAACTTTTATATAGTTATTTATTATAATAATGGTATAGACATTTTCTACAAGGAATTCCATTTTGGTTTTTAAGATATGATATACTACCACAATCAAACTGCAGCTTGCAAACACTAACATTTTATAACCAAGTTATAAAGTCGAGTAAAAAAAAATGGCTTCCTCCTGACCTACAATTCAAACTTGGCTATTGAAGGCTAAGAACTGAGGTGTTTTTATCTATTTTTTTAATCCAGATTAGAGTAATATTTATTAGCTCTATTCAACATTTCAATATTACAATTGGTCCTGTAGCATTTAATTCTGTTATCATATAACATAGCAAATATTTTAAAAATTCTGTAGAGAAAAAACACATTCCCATAATATATTCTCTGTTTCCTTGTTTAACACACATTTTAAAACCCTCCCCTAAAATATAAATTTTTAAATCCTTGGTGGTCATGATACCAGGCTGGTATCTATTCCCCTCTGGATACATACCCTGCCAACACCTTCAGTGGCAGTCAATTTGCCCCTGTAATGCCAAATGGCACTCAAGGGACATTAATGTAGCAAGAGAACAGACCAGAAAACAGCACATAGCATAACCTTCAGTCTGTCAACATGTCAAACACAGGCTGTAAAAACGAGGAAATGTCGTGTATCAGAATACAAAGCTCTGGTTCCTTTGTACAACAACCAGATTTGTATGCCATGTAGTTGTGATTAAGGCTCTGTCTCTATGCAAGACCGATCTTCTTATTCTAGGCTCTCTAATCTGTCATTGTAATATGTTTCTTCCAACTCTGTAGGAACATCTTCATATTCCTATTTAACATACTTTGGCTTTCCATTTAATCTATTTTAATTATTCAGTCGGTCTAATGTCAGGCTGTCTGTCAAACATCAGGATTTATAAATCAGTTGTGTTATCTAATATTTCTCTGGCAAAGGAAAAATTAAGCCTGGAAAACTGCAAATTATAGCTGGAGCTTGTGTGCTGTGATCTTTTTGCTAGTGTGTATGTGCACCACTACCCATTAGTGAAGGCAATGTCAGACCTTCTCTACATGTGGGATCATGTCACACCCGGCCCATGGAGGATGTAAGCCTGAATGCAGGGATCTCGAACTCAAATCACCATGAGGGCCACATGAAGACTAGTACATTGGCCTGAGGGCTGCATCACTGATGGCCCTGCCCCTTCCCCACCTTTCTCACCCCTTCCCTGCCCCCATTCCAACCCCTTCCCCAAAGTCCCCACCCCAACTCCGCCCCCTCCCTGCCCCTATTCCAACCCCTTCCCCAAATCCCTGCCCTGCCTTTTCTCCGCCTCCTCCCCTGAGCGCGCAGCTCCCTGCTCCTCCCCGCTCCCTTCTGGAAAGCGCAGTTGTTTGGTGGTGGGAAGCACCTGGAGGTAGGCAGATGAGCGGGGATGCGGCGCCGTGGGGAGGAGAGGGGGCAGGGAGTGAGGGGAACTTGGTGGCCACAGGAAATAACTCTGGGGGGGGGGGAGAAGGGGAGGCAGGGGAACTTGGTGGGCACAGCAAATAACTTTGCGGGCTGCGTGTTTGAGACCCCTGCCTTAATGCTTAGAGTTAATGGAAATTCTCCTCTAACTAAAGTGTTCTATTTCCACAATGGCCATGGAATCAATACACTGGGCAAAGTATTGCATTTTCCCAGTTCATGCACTTTTTACTTAATCTCAGCAGATCCCTTACATGATCATCTGAAGCATTTTTACAAGAGAGCTACTAAATTGGAAATCTGGAGGAAGTACTACATGCTGTTGAATGCCAGCATGGGCAGTGGAGAAAAAAAAATTTCTTTGACTATAATAATAAATGTACTTAACTAATAAGTTAATACACAATACTTTCTTATTATAATGTATGTTGCACTCTTTTTAAAAACTGATCACTCCTCAAAAACAATAACCAATATTCTGCTTCGGCCTTGTCTAAATGGGAAAGGTTTTTTTTAATAACTTCAATTTTTCCCCCACATAAACGGCACTGTATCCAAGCACAATTCCCCCCCCCCCCCAAAATCTGGCTTTTTATTTCAAATTAATTAATTCACCGTGGAAGTGAAATACTCTGAGTAATGAGGTTTTTTTTCTGGAATAAGGTTTATGTGGATGCATATAGCAGTTGTCATATTTTGGATTAAATATTCCACTTGTGGCAGTTCTCCCACTGCTTCCCATGCTGCTTTGCTTCTTGCCTGGCCTGGCTTCTTGCCTGGCCTGGCCTGTGTGCCCTTTTTTGCTCCAGGATTATCATCACCAGAAGTGACCTCCCCATTTAAATGCTGGTACACTGCCAGATGCATACCTTTTGTGATACCAGCTTGTGGCAAGTTCACACATCCAGAATCACATACCCATTATTGCAGCCATGCCCTGTGCTGCTAAGCGGACCCCGCAGGAGGTCCTGGACGTCCTTTCCTTCTAGGCCCCTGAGAACAGCGATTACCAGAATACCAAGATCTACAAGCGGCTGGAAGAGCAAATGCAGGAGAAAAGGTACTTCTGGGATATGGACTAATGCTGTATCAAAAAGAGCTCCAGCAGAACTACAGGAATAAAAGGCACAAGAACAGGCCCTCCAGTAATTTGACCTACCCATACTATCAGGAGCTGGACTGGATTTTTGCAATGGAGGCCGCTACTGAACCCTGGCATGTGGTTTTGAATAGTTTGGGAAGGAGGGCCTTCGAAGGCACCCACGTGACCCTGAACCTCAACCAGGAGGAGATTCTTTCAGACAGCCAAGATCCTTTCAGTACACACCACACTCTAAGCCAGAGATCCAAGTGCTGGAGATGCCCTACGAAACCCAAGCAGCAAGCTAGACTGAAAATGGAGCACTACTAGTAATGTGCTGTATTACAGCCATATAAGGGGGATTTAAACAACTTTGTTCTGGGTTTCTGTTGGGTGCTGCCATTTTGGCTGGATGTGAGCTCTGAGCCTTTCTTCACCTGCTTGGCTTCCCCACCACAAGCATGCTCAAAATGTCATCCCACAGCTATTGGCCAAATGTTCTTCCCCTCTAACCTGCTTTGTCTGTTACTCAATTCTCCCTCTCTCTCCCAGTCGACCATTGCACCACAGGGATTAAAAATCAAACACACTGCATGGTATTCATGTTTATTGTAACAGCAGATATAGAAAGAGAAAAAGCAATAGAAAAAGTACTTTGACTCAGTGTTTGAGCTTTGAGCTATTTTTACATTTTCTGAGGTAAACTGCCAAGATTAGCCATAGAGATTATAGCCATGGCTATTTTTCATCAGAGCCTCAGCATTGCTAACCCCTTGGTTTCAAACTAATTACTTCGAAAGTCTATTTATTTTGTAGTGCACTTTTAAAGAGCATTTAAGGCAAATTTCCATTTTGGCATGAACATTACCAGGTAATGCAGCTTTCTTGGGGCAGGAACAGCCTCAGCCATTTTGCCAGCCAGAGCAGAAAACACCTCCTGAGTAGTGGAGCAACAAAAAGAATCCCCCCCCCCCCCCGCCCAAAAAGGCTGAGTGCAGCAGTTCATTGCCCTCAGGAAGTTGGTTCTGCCATGCGCTGCATCCCCTACAACCATTCCTGCTTTCTGGGGATGCCAAGATCACCAAGACCAGATGGTATTCACTCAAGAGTATGGATGGAACTTAAATATGAAAGTGCAGAATTACTAACAGTAGTTTGTAACCTTTTGCTTAAGTCAGACTCTATTCCAGATGACTACTGGCTAGCTAACATAATGCCAATTTTTAAAAAAGGCTCCAGAGGTGATCCTGGCAATTACAAGCAAGTAAGTCTATCTTCAGTATCATGCAAATTGGTTGAAACTATAGTAAAGAACGGAGTCATCAGATACATAGATGAACACAATATGTTAGGGAAGAGTCAACACAGCTTTTGTGAAGAGAAATCATGCCTCACCAGTCGATTACAATTCTTTGAGGGGGTCAACAAGCCTGTGGACAAGGGTGATCCAGTTGATATAGCATACTTGGACCTTCAGAAAGCCTTTGACAAGTTCCCACGCCAAAGGCTCTTACGCAAAGTAGGTAGTTATGGGAGAAGAGAAAAGGTCCTTTCATGGATCAGTAACTGGTTAAAAGATAGGAAGCAAAGTGTAGGAATAAATGGTCAGTTTTCATAATGGAAAGAGATAGATAGCAGGATTTCCCAAGGAGCTGTACTATACCCTGTGCTGTTCAACATATTTAGAAATGATACAGAAAAAGGAGTGAACAGTGAGGTGGCAAAGTTTTCAGACAATATACATTTATTCAAGATAGCTAAGTCCAAAGCTCATTGTGAAGAATTACAAAGAGATCTCATAGAAGTTGGTGACTGTGCAACAAAATGGCTAATGAAATTCAATGCTGATAAATGCAAAGTAATGCATGTTAGAAAATATAATCCCAACTATAAATACAAAATCATTCAGTCTAAATTAACTGTTATCACTTAAAAGAAAGAGATCTTGGAGTCATTGTGGAGAGTTCTCTGAAAACACTGCCCATTATGCAATGGCAGTCAAAAAAACTAACAATGTTGGGAACTATTAGAAAAGGGATAGATAATAAGACAGAAAATATCATGTTACTAAATAAAACCATGCCAGGATCATACCTTGAATACTGCATGCAGTTCTGGTCAACCCATCTGTATTAGAATTGGAAAAGGTACAGAGAAGGGCAACCAAAAATTATTAGGCGTATATAGCAGCTTCCATATGAAGACAGATTTAAAAAAAAACTGATCAGATTAGAAAAGAGATGACTAAGAGGGGTTATGATAGAGGTCTATAAAATCATGAATGGTGTGGAGAACGTGAATAAGGAAATGTTGTTTACTCCTTCACATAACACAAGAACCAGGGCTCATCTAATTAAATCAATAGGCAGCATGTTTAAAACCAACACACAGTCAACCTGTGGCACTCATTGTCAGGGGATGTTGTGAAGGCCAAAAGTATAACTGGGTTCAAAAAAGAATTAGATAAATTCATGGAGGAAAGGTCCATGAATGGCTATTACCTATGATGGTCAGGAATGCAACCCAGTGCCAGAAGCATGACAGGGGATGGATCACTTGATAATTGCTCTGTTCTCTTAATTCCCTCTAAAGCATCTGGCATTTGCTACTGTGGGAAGACAGGATACTGGGCTAGATGGACCATTGGTCTAACCCAGCATGGCCATTCTCTTATGGCCAGGTGTTTTTTCCCTTCCACTCCTGTACCAGCTAGGTCAAGGGCAGGCAAACTTTTTGGCCTGAGGGCTGCATTGGGTTTCCAAAATTGTATGGAGGGCTGGTTAGCAGAGGCTGTGCCTCCCCAAACAGCCAGGTGTGGCCTGGCCCCACCCCCTATCTGACCCCTCCTGCTTCTTGCCCCCTGACAGCCCCCGGAACCTCTGCCCCTGACTGCCCCCCGCCACCCAATCCAACCCCACTTCATTCCTGACTGCCCCCCTCCCGGGACCCCTGCCCCATCCAACCACCCCTTCTTCCTGACCGCCCCCAGAACCCCTGCCCCTGACTGCCCCCTGCCGCTCCATCCAACCCCCCATCTCATTCCTGACTGGCCCCCTTGGGACCTCTGCCCCATCCAACCACCCCTTCTCCCTGTCCCCTGACTGCCCCCCGGAACCCCTGCCCCTGACTGCCCCCTGCTACCCCATCCAAGATCCTGTCTCCTTCCTGACAGCCCCCTGGGGACCACTGCCCTCATTCAACCCACCCTCTGACCACGCTGACCTCTGTTCACAGCCCCACCCCCGACTACCACCCCGAACTCCCCTGCCCTCTATCCAAACCCCTCTGCCCCCTGCCCCCTTACTGCGCTGCCTGGAGCACCGTTGGCTGGCGGTACTACAGCCGCGCCGCCCAGAGTGCCAGGACCGGCAGCCACGCCACCCGGCTGGAGCCAGCCATGCTACTGCGCAGCATGGAGCACTAGGTCAGGCCATGGCTCTGCAGCTGCGCTGCCCCAGGAGCTCGCAGCCCCGTTGCCCAGAGCATTGTGCGGGCGGCGGAGTGAGCTGAGGCTGTGGGGGAGCCTCCTAGGCCAGGAGTTCAGGGGCCAGGCAGGAAGGTCCCGCGGGCCGGATGTGGCCTGCGGGCCGTAGTTTGCCCACTTCTGAGCTAGGTGAACATCATCCTGGTAAACAGCAGTGCTGCATATCTTCCCAGTTTGCTCACTACCTTTTTGAATAAGACTCTGCCCTACCTCTTGGGAACATGGCTCAGAGTAACATCCTCCAATGTAATGCAGAGACACACATGCAATTACTAGCCTGCACCCTGCTGCCTCCCCACCTACCAACACTGACACAGCATTGATTCAGGGATTCTACAGAAAGGAAAAGTAAGGTAGAAAATGTCTTACCATCTCCAAGTGTACCCCATACTGGGAAAATCAGATGGCAATGGCATTGCAAAATTGAGAAGAAATAAACTTTCCATCATTGTTGATATGAAGACTAGTATTGGGACTCAGGGACTGTGGAAGAAAGAGAAGACTATTTATAAAGTGGGGAGATTTGTGTGAGGTGCTAGCTAGAGAGAGAGACGAAAGAAAAAATCAGCTGCCACTGATCACAGGGCAGAGGTACTTTACTGGAGGCTTCCTGCATGAAGGGTGGTGTGCAGTTTATTATTACCTCTGCTTAAGAAAACAGGACCTGAGTACATTTTGTAGTTAAACATATGACACCAAGAAAATACCCCACTCAATGTCACCGATTTCCATTCCAAATGAGAAACTGACCTGCAAGGCTCTATAAAAATGCTACTGCAATAATTATTTAATTAAAAGGGGCAATAACATTTAAATTATTACCATATAATAATGAGGTCTGTGCACACACAATGCTCAGCAAAAAAAGGGAAGAGGTTTACAGTGATGCTGAGTATGCCAGGCAAGGCAGAATGACAGCTGCCACTGGGGCAGCAGCAAGAAGTGGAGCAGTATCAAAGGCTAGGACGTGGAGCGAGGTGCAGCGAAGACTGTGGATGACTGGCAAACTGATTGGTGGAAGAGGAAATCAAATTCTGCAGATTCAGAGGCAGATGTCCTCATGAAGATGGTATCCTTCCCATCAGGAAGTGCTACTTGATCTCTATTCCCAGAACATCTCTGCAGCTGTGGGGCCAGATTAGAGGGATGGAGGCAGCGGGAGGCGGGGGAAGACCCACCACAGCTGTGCACTATGGTAGTCAATTAGAGGATATTAAAAATGGAGAAAGCTGTGGCACTGAGTCAAAAAGGTGTCACAGCATCTACAACTTGCAGGGTGTATAAAGCCATCAGGGGATGGCTTGTGTGTATTCACTGTCCAGAATAAGAAACCACTACAGGCATCCCTAGTGTACACCATAACAAGTTTGGGCAACAGGACAATCTGTCAATGGGAGGTCATGGTGCAAATATCTGTGATCTCTGATAAGGTAGCAGAACACTGAAAACATAATTTCTCACACCTGAGATGTTATCATAAAGATTTAGTGCTTATCTCATGCCTGTAAATGAGTAATGGTTGTTATGAAATGTATATATTTAAGTCAATGGCAAAAAAACATCCACCAACATCAGCAGAAATGAGGTTGGGCTCATAAAACCCACTGAAATCAATGGGCTCATGCTCAAAACTAATCACAGTAAGAATTTTAACAGCTTTCCTTAATGAAATCCTATTGCTTGAAATATACCTGATAACTCTTTTTTAAAAAATCATGGGTAACTACACGGACAATCTAAAGTGGGTAATTAATAACCAACTGGTTTTGAGCCAGGGGAAAACAAAGGAATGTTAGGCAAAAGCCAAAATTTGAAATCAGCATAACTTTTGAAAGAGCTGTAACAACAAAACAGTTTGTTGACTTTTCAGCTGACTTCGCAGAAATGTTCCTCCTTTGCCCTCTAAATAAGTGTGGTTAGGTCACCCAGTTTTCAGGTTTGGTGCAAACCATGGCCATGGCAGCTTAGACTGGGGGTGAGGCTGGAAAGTGGAGCAGGTTAAAGCTCATGGCAGGTTGTGGGGAGGAGCAAGAATGGGAAATAGAGCGAGTCAAAGCCCTTGGCAGGTTAAAGTGACGGGTAAGGCTAGAAGGAATTTGGATGAGTGCAGGATGGATCAGACGGTGGCAGGGCAGCAAAGTAGACACATGGCGATGCAGGGTAGAGGGGTCGCAGTAGGGAAGGGATGCCGGGGAGGAGATGGGGTGATGCCGAGGCCTCAGACAGAAGCTAGCGGGAGACCCAGACAGCCTCAGATCCGCAGCTGGCAGGGGCAGGTTAACGCAGCCCACTGCCACTCATCCGCTCCCCCCGCCGCCTCCGTTTCCTGCCAAATCAGACTACAAGTCCCATCGTGCCCCAGGCGGCCGCCTCTCTGGCGGCACGTCTCCACCCCGCCCCCTGACGGCTGGTGCGCACGCGCGTTGGCGGCGGCGTCTAGGGCAGTCTCCCTAATGTAAGATGGTGGCCGGCCTGGCGGCGGAGCGCACGGAGCCCGGAGATTACCCGTCTCTCACATAAAGGTCGTCGGAGGAGCTACTCCGCCCCCTCCCGCCAGGCCCGGCGCTACCAGAGGTCCCGCCCGCCAGCGCCGCTGCCCCCGCCGCCAGCCAGCCGGCCGCCGTGAAGCAGGAGAGACTGCGGGCTGGGAGGGACGAGGAAGGCGGGTGAGTGTGCGAGCAGGGGCCGGGGGAGCCGGGCTACGAGAGA
Source organism: Mauremys reevesii (assembly GCF_016161935.1). Taxonomy (NCBI): domain Eukaryota; kingdom Metazoa; phylum Chordata; order Testudines; family Geoemydidae; genus Mauremys; species Mauremys reevesii. Next base: position 274,638,773 of record NC_052623.1, on the reverse strand, counting down.
GCGGAGGCTTCGCAGGGTCCGTACAGGCCTCAGCCTGGCCCCCGGGAGCGGCGGGACCCCGCTGTCTAGGGGGAGCGGGGGCGCCCCTGCTCGGGCGGGCGCGAGGGGCGCCCAGGGGCTGCCCGTTTTCCCTCTCCTCGCGGGAAGGGGGGAGGGAGAGCCCGGGGCCGTGCTCGGCACCGAGGGGCTGCCGGAGTGGGACGTGGGAGAGGAGGGGGCTGTGCCCGGGAGCGTCTCACCCCATCCCATCCCTCCTGTCTCCGGGGGAGGCCGCACTGCTTTGGGTTCTCTATTTCAGTGTGATTCTCCTATGGCTTGGTGGAAATTTCCTTTCTTCCTCCTCCCCCTCTCCAAAACTGGGCTCCATTTGTTCTGATTCTCACTTTTGTGGGAGACAGATGGTAAATGGCAGCCGCCTCCTTTTTCCTATTATTTTGGACAGTTCATTTAACCTCCTCAGATTTGTCTCTTAGCAAATCAGCATTTAACTTTCCAGGGCTTCTAAAACATGCTCAGTCCTAGAAACCTTTTCATAGGGTGAGTTAGGAGAAGGAAATGACAAGACTATGGGCTCACATCGTGTTCAACGGATTGCCATATGCTCTATCTGCTAGTTTCAGTGTGAGCTGGTGGTGATTTCATGTACACAATAAAAGGAGGAGATGTCTGCTGAAAAGTCATCCTAGAAGACTTCACTGCTACAACTCAGAAGATTCATATGGCTTTGGCCTGTGTGCTTGGGACAATATTAAATGAGGAGTTATTAGGAGGGAGGTGAAAGCTATGTAGGATATATGTTACTCTTTAAGCTGGATGTGCAAGTCCTGAAAAAGGTTGGCTTAATTTTACCAAAAAGTTGCAAAGGTTATGTTAGCATATAGCATGTTTACTGTCTCTGTACTTATTTCTAGCTTACCTGTTCTTATCTGCAATACTGCCTGTGTTACATTCTATTTTAGTTTTAAAATATCTGGACTTCAGTGAACAGATATTTTGACATCACAGTTATGTGAGCATGATCACAGACATTGACTAAAAGATAAACAGTAATACTGAAAGGCAAATCTGTCGAAGAATCAAATTCTTTCCCCCTCCCTCCTTTGTATCTGGAAATTCAGGCTATGAAAAGGAAGAAGAGCGAACAAGCAGCATACCTTAGAGGTTGGATGGAGTTCAGGTGGCCTATAATACTCCAAATGTACATCTCAAGCATACTTTAGTTTCTCAGTAGCATCACTAATAAAAGAAAAAAGTAGTGCACAGTCTAGAAGTCAAGTGTATTACACCTCAGGGTTTTTATGATCCTCTAATAGACTCTTTCCATTCCATAAACAAGACTAACACATGTATGAGTTTAGAAACGTTTGGCAGTCAGACTTGGCTGACTGGCAAGGAAAGTTCATGCTAGGAGAGGATTGTTTTTTGTATGGTAAGGGGTGCTGATTATAAAATGCAGTCTTGTTCTAACCTGCATGTTTTTCTTTTAAGTTCCCATTAAAAGTTTTCAGGAGATGTATTCGTGGCTATCTTAGTTTTTTGTTACAGAAAATGTTGTAGGTGCTTGTCAGGCTTAGGGCTCTAGTTTTTTTTTAATTTGGAGTGGATTATTTCAAATGGATGACATTGTGTAAACACAGAACTTCAAATTGTCTGATTATAAAATGTATTTTAGGCCTTAGGTAACCAAATCCATCATTTATAGACCTGCCTCAGCTTACAAGACTGTACCTTGCCATATAGTGCAGCCAAACACAATTGCTTGGCAAGGCCACGGTATCAGGGGTTCTCAGACTTCCACAAGGGTGAACAACATTTTAATAGACTATATGGACCACCTTTCATCCTACTTGCAATTGCATAACATCCCTGTGACAACTTCTGCAATTGCGTTCTTTGTAAAGTAATATTAGGAAAGTATTCATATATTTTTAGCAGTCTTTAATATGCAGTGTTCTTTTTTGAGAAAGTTAATGACACTGTCTTTGCTATTCAGTTCAATATATCTCCTTCTTTACTACCTGTCCTTTTTCTCCCAGCTGGAAATGACCAGAAGAGTCTGGGCTATAGGACTGCCCATCTCTGTGAACTACTACTGATCCTTTGACAACAGTTTGGGAATCTCTGCAGTAGGTTACAGAAATAATACTCAGTTCTTAAATATTTTCATCTGTAGCTGTCAAAGTGCTTTATAAAGGAAAGTAGTAGTATCCTTGTCTGACCAATGGGGAAACCGAGGCATAGAAGTAAATTATTTGCCTGAGGTCACATGTCAGACATTGTTGGAGCCAGGAATAGAGTTCAGGTCTTCTGTTTCCTCAGCAGTGTGTTGGGCCTTCTATCAGGATCTGTGTGGTTCTGCTGTGCAGGAGGGAGTGCAAGATTTGAGGCATTCTGACGAAGGTTCTTATTCCAGGAGAAATGAAAGGACAACATTGGTGGTAGATAGTGGGTTGAATAAAAGCATTTCTGTAAATAAAACTGCATCATTCCAGGGTAAATTATTTGGCTCAAAGATAGCAAAACCAGATAATACACACACTTTCTACAGATATTTACTGAACCAGAAACTTCCATTATAAATTAGTTATTTTGTAAGATATTTTCCTAGTTCAAAATAAACAATCTTAAAACAAAAATTGTCCAGGCCCCACATCCTATGTATTTTCCCATAGTTGATGCAGTGGTTTTGAAGCTACTTCAAGTATCAAATAATTTAAAATTATGTTTCTAGTAATGCAGTGAACATTTACAATGACAGGCTTGACTTCTCACTCTGTTTGGAACTCTGGTCATCCTCACGTACGTTAGTGGACTGACCACCTGTCCAGCTTTGAGAGAGAAATTACCTAGTGATTTGTAAATGGCAGAAGAATGAAATTCCATTACTGGAGATCGTTCTGGTGTTCTGGGAACATTGTAACTAAAATGCACTATATAATTTCTCACAGACTTTCTTCACCCAAACTAAGCCCGTAAGTACTTTCTAACCACACAGATGCATCTTATACTGAAGAATACTTGAAATATTCTGGAATTACAAAACAGTATTTGTGTGACCTAGCAAGGTTAGGAAGCTTGTATCCAAATTTATACAGGAATTCAGAGCTGGAGAATGACATTTCTTTCCATCTCCTGCACAATCCGTAAGATGTATACACAGATTTTTGTTTCTAGATTTTATCTTAGAGCAGTGATTCCCAAACTTTAACAACCTGTGAACCCCTTTCACTAAAATATCAAGTCTCACGAACCCCCTCCTAAAAATGAAAATTTCCAGGGATTTTCTCCTTTACCTGAGTATAAATTATAAAAGCAGTGATCTTGGAAATATAAAATTTGTTTTTATGACATGCTTATTACACACTATTATTAATCATTACAGTATTTTTATTACATTATGAAAACGGCAACACTCTTAGAAGATCTCACTTTCGTAGCTTGTATCACTTCGAATAAGCCTGTTATAAGACAAGGCTCCAATGTTTCATCAAGGAGTGTCAGATTAGAAACATCATGAAGGTATTTAAGAAGCCAACTCAAAGAGTTCCTCCTACACAAGCATTCAGGTCTTGAGCAGTCCAGGCAAACAACGCACGTTACAACAAAGCTTAAACTTGTTCTTCATAATAATTTTAAAAACAATACTAGCTGCCTATTTGATTTTAAAAACAGCAAAAAAATCCACCTCCCTTTCCATTTCTTATAAGGAGTCTTGATAGATATGCTTGCTTTGATCTGCTTAGCTCTTGGAAATCCAGGGGCTCCGGACTGCTGGCCCTGGGGTCCCTAGGGACAGCTCTGTCCACTATTAGGGAATTTTTTCCCGAGAACTCCCTGTAACATTTTGTGAACCGCCAGAGGTTCACGATCCCCAGTTTGGGAGCCACTGTCTTAATTACTTCCATAATCTGTTAAGTATATAAACAACATTTGACAAACCAATCATTCGATCACAAGACAGAAGACTTAACCTACTTGCTATCAGTACTAAAACTGGGAACTGGAGTGGAGGTGGTGATGGAAAGGGGGCTGTTATGTCTGAAACAATTTTAGAGCTTTTTACAGTTCAGTGATAAAATGTAGATGGATGCAGAAACTTGAGTAAACACTACTGAGGTGAGTGGAGACAGGTTACACTTGGAGAAATCCTGTTCCCTCAGCAATGGGGTGGGCCTTGTGTCAGGATCTGTGCGGGAGGGAGTTCAAAATTTGGGGTACTCTTGTGAGGGTTTCCCATGTGCTGCTGCACAAAAAGGATTTGGGGCATGGACTGCTGCTATACCTCTCCACATAGGGGAACACACAGTGGGAAGATGGCTCCAGCCGTAGCTTAAACTACTGGCTATAAAGAGGCTCCACTATTTTATGGTGGTGAAGTTTTTTGGTGGGTGTGAGGAAGGGTAATATCACTTCTCCCATTCTAGTGAAATTCCTAGGAATATCTGGGCCTTAAACATTTACACCTGTAGAGTTTCAGGTTGACTGCATGAAAACTACATGCATTTGATTGATACTTAGGTTTACTTTGCAACTAAGTGCTAGAAATGCAATTATTTGTAAAACTGAAGATTATGTATTGATGCATAAGTCTGCAAAGAAATTGGTGGCTAACTGCCTCACTTGCCAGAGAGTGGCAAGTAGAAAATTGGTGTGTAAATTTATCAAATCCTGAACATCATACAAGCAACATTACAGTAATGACCAGAAAGTTGTGGTCATCTTGTGATAGCATTGGAAATGAGCAAGTAATTTAGTGAGCATCCAAAAAGTACTTTATTCCTAATTGTTGGTTCTGCACACTTTAGGCTACAGGCCATCTAACCGTAATCTTGTTAAGTCTTCAGTAGCCGAAGATATAATTTGTTTACTAATGTTTGTTAGAGGGAGTGATATAAGTGGCAATTTAACTTCTCAGTGTAAGAATACTCTAAACTTGTCTGTATTAAACTGGTAATCATAAAAGGAAAGCAGTGACTGCTGCATGAGAAGGTTCATCAGTTGCTTATCCCCTTGCTGCTCTGCTTTACAAAATATTTAACAAAATTTGAGGACTGGAATGCAAAAGGGTAGTGTGTCAAAATAGAAGTACCTTAAATTATTTGCATTAAAAAGTTCCAGGTAGGTGGGGGTTTGGTGTAAGAAAATGCTTGGGGTAAAAAATGGAAGTGTGTTGTGGCTGTCACTCACGATTTCTGGTTTGCACTACAATTTAGAACAACAACAAAATAATGAGGTTGGGAGGAATTCAGCAGTAACAACTAAATGTCATAAAGTGTACTTAAAGGTCTGTTTTTCTGTTCAGTGCAACAAATAAAAAGGGATGAATTGATGGGCAGTGCTACAGTAAAAAATTTGAAGCTTCATTATGATGAGTAGAAGTTACCCTAGGCTTTCAAATGTATTATCAAGTAGAAACCTCCCTCTCCCTCCATTTGTTTATCTCCTGTTTCTCGGAGTAAAATGTAGACTGAAGGCTTGTCTTCATGTACATAGCTACTGTGACGATAGGAGTGATCCCATCTGCGTAGTCAAACCACCTCTATAAGAGGCGATAGCTATGTTGATGTGAGAAGCTCTCCTACTGATATAGGTCTGTAGTGTCGACCTGGCCTTAGCTTTCACCATCTATTCATTCTGCCATGAAGTCTTCTGGTAGTCCCTAAACTAGTAAGAAAACTATAGGTCAAAATTGTTATAGGTCAGCTTACCTTGTAGTTCAGATCTGTTTACATGTTTTTCCTATTGTATTAATATTATGGGCCTGAATCTCATTTACACTAAGGCTCCCTTATGCTGCCAGAATTATGTAAAGAGGCCTTAGTGTAAATAAGAAATAAGTCTAATAAAACACCTCCAACTTGGCTAGTGACTCAGTCTCACTGCTGTTGTGGATCCATGCAACTGTTTTTCTGTAAAGCATACCATTTTGTAAGTTTTCTGTTCATGTCCTCCCTTTAAGTTGGAACTGTCTTTCCAGCTTTTGATAAAACACAAGGATTGGGGCATTTATAACAGAGAAAACTTGTTTTCAAATGACAGCTCATTTTTGTCCTTGAAAGCAGCAGTAAAGAAATTTTCAGCAGTCATCTGGCAAAGCATATATTAAGTTGAAACTTTTTATATGTATAGCTTCATCATTAGTAGCAAACTGGCTCCAGGACAGCAAATTGGAAGTCTCTGGAAATTAAATGATGGAGAATTATACAGTTTACTATAGCACACCAATTCTACCTCAATCTTTTTGTGTAGTTTAAACGTTATTCTTTTAAAATACGAAAGACAAGTTGGGAAATTCAAGCAACCATCGGCATTTACAATAATCTGCAGAAGTCTGGAGAAAAAAAAAAGTAGCTTAGAGCTACCTTCCTTCCTATATGGGTGGTAGCTGAGTAGGAATTAATACTAGAACTATCATAGGTGAACAGCTCAGAACTATAACAAAAGGATTACTGACATTAAGATTTTTAAAGATTTGTCAATTTAAAAACTGCATGACTTGAAGTCAGCTAACTATGTGCTATGGCAGGCCTGTCCTCCTCTCCGTTTGTACTGTGGCTAGCGCGCTGGGACCCTAAATCTGACCTGAGGCCTCTAGGTATTACTGTTTATATAAATATATAGCACAGTGAAACTTCATGCAGGCCACCTGCCTTTGGCGAGCACCCGAAGATATAGTCCTAGATAACACTAAAATGCTAGTTTTAAGAAAAAATCTTTCTATGATCAGGGACAGTCTAGAATTGATTCCAAATACAACAGTACATTTTTTGGGGAAAACAGCTCAACTACTTTTGACTTTGCTGTCTGTAAAGTGCACACCGTGTATAGTCTTTTCACAGAGATTTCTGCATTTTCCTTAACTCAGTGTGTTGCAGTAAGTTGTTTTTTTTACACTGAATCTCCAGAAAGCAGTTAAATGTAGTAGAAATTCCATTTTTATTTCACCTGTGCTGAGTAACTGATGGACAGAGCATTATGGACTGCAACAAGTAACCTGTTATACACTTTAAAAAACAAAAAAAAACCCTCCTAATACAATCAGTTAATATAGTTTCCACTGTACTTAAAATGTCTTGACTGGGAGAATGGTGGAAGATAACTTCACTGAAAATTGGATTAGCATTTGACAGCACCAGTTCATTGTTTGATGTTTATAATGGGGTCAGATACTGCTGAAGACCAGAAGGTTGCCAGTGTATAGCAGCACAGGGGAAGGGGGAAGGAAGTGCAAGTGCATTGAGACAACTAATTTTGTTACTTACACTATTTCAGAGGTGCCTTTTCCTCTGTCTAATTTAGCACCAGTAGAAATACTTTAGGGCTTTCTTAGTGTCTACGCCAATGGTCCCCAACGTGGTGCCCGTGGGCACCATGGTGCCCGCCGGGGCATTTATGGGCACCCGCGTGATGCCCAGCAGGGGAGAGAAGCCATGGCCCCGCACCTTCCAGGGACAGAACTCCGGGGCTGCAGGCTGCGGGAGCCGGTGTTCTGGGTCCCTGGCACGTGCGGGGCTGCAGCTTCTCTCCGGTTTCTCTGGGGTTACAGACTGCGGGTGCCGGTGTTCTTGGTCCCTGGCAGGCGCGAGGCCGCGGCTTAAGCCGGAGAGAAGCCGTGGCCAGAGAACTCTGGGGCTGTGGGCGCCGGTGTTCAGTCCCTGGCAGGTGCGGGGCCCGCATAGTGGCCAGCAGGAGAGAGAAGCCAGGGCCCTGCGCCTGCCGGGGACAGAGAACTCCTAGGCTGCGGGCGCCAGTGTTCTCTGTCCTCCCGGCTTCTCTCCGCACTGCCGAGAACTGGCACCAAAAAACTAAAACCAAAACCAAACCAAAGCAAAAAACTCTCCCACTCTGCAGAACGGACGGAATGTTGCCCTGTAGCATGTGCTGCCCCAGGCATGTGCTTGCTCCACTGGTGCCTGGAGCCGGCCCTGAATGTGAGTAATTGTTGGTGCCCGCCACACTCTTCTGAAAACATGAATGTGCTACTGGCCACAAAAAGATTGGGGACCACTGGTCTAAGCCTTTGATTTTAGACTTATGCTTACATTCTCAGTCTTTCTAACTGTTCTTTTGACCTTATTAAGCCAACCTTTTGCATGTCATATGTTTGGTTAGTATATTTTTTCTATCTGAAGAAATTTGTCAGTTCTATGAGGGCAGTAAAAATGGAAGAACTGTTTTATATTAAGTAGAAAATGACTGAAGGAGCCAGCCTTTAAAAAGGCAGATGGCTGAGCCAGTATGTTTGCCATTAACTTTCTTTTCAGATGAAGGTTTTTTTGCAGTATATGTTTGTGTTCGTAGACTAACAGATAACTTGCTGAAGGTGTTAGCTCTGAGTTTTTGTCCTGCAAGAAAGCATTGGTGTAGCTAGACAATTGGGGTGATGATGGGTAGTGAACTTGTTACTGTTTTTAGATTGTAAAAGATATTTGATTTAATGCTTTGCTTTTTGGCACTTTCCTAGAATGCTGCCATCGCTGATGCTTCTTATGAAAGATGACTTAATACAAGAAAATCACTTGCATAGGAATTTTTGTCCCCTAATAGTTCAAATAACTTTTAAGTTTTCTTCCATTTTCCGGTTCTCATATGATCCTCCCTCCCATAACCTTTAAATCCGTGGCAATGTCCTGAATGTGGTGATCTCCAGAATCTTTCAAATGCAGCATCTAAGATATCTATAAGTGTTTATGCCAAGTAATGATGCGCTCTTTTTCGCTAAATGTGTTTCCTTGAAAGTGCTCCCAATTTCTTTAACCTTGTGTAGTAACACACATTTGTATTTCCTGGCATAGTGGAACCAGAGGCTGACATTTGGTGTACGATCACAGAAATCCCCATTGTCCTTCAACTTTTGCAGTTTTGAGTGAATCTTGCATAAGACCACCATGCTTTTCTCGGTTTCCCACAGGTGTACAGAGAAGCTGCTAAAGCATCCTGCACTCCTCGTAAGTTTTACCTGCTTCTGTTACCGCAGTGGTGCATAAGTATTAAGTGCAAGATTCCCTCATTCAGCGCTTATAAGTATGTGACTGTATAGCGGTGTTGTAATCTTGATCCAAGTTTAAAATAGCCTTCTTAAAATGTTGCTCTTCTCTTTTGTCACAAGACAGAAATGAATGACAAGGCCACACTAAAATTCACCTTTCTTATATCTAGTCCATTTTTTTAAAAATCTAGACTTGTTTAGACACAAACAGCTAATTCTTGTTTTGTTGTAACCTGGAGGATTCTAACTTCCATTCTCTCTCCTCTTGAGGTTCTGTAAAATCACCATTATTATTAAAGTGTAGGACTATGTGATGCTGTTCTTGGAGCCTGTAAACTTCACCCAATCAGCTACAGTAGCAACATTTAAGTAATATAAAACAATCCTTCCATCTGAAGAATGATGAGCTTATTTCCCTATGGTAGGACTTTAGCTACTTTAAAGTCTTCTTCTTGTGCATTTATCAGCCTTTGTCTTTGTCTCTGTTCATGTAGACTTTGTAAATTCCTTACCCCTTATTTCCCTTGGAAATATTATACTATAATTACTAATGTGGGAAGTGTAGATTTTTTCTTCAGGCTGTCCATCTTAGGAAAAGGCTGCCAGTGATTTTTGTCAAGGATATAATGTGGATGTTAAGACATCTAGACTTGTACTTCTGAGACTTGAATCGAAAAATACCAAAAGTGAGAGATGATGTGTCTTGACTATTGTAACTAAGCTTGTACAGAATTTTTTAATTTAAATTAACCTTAAAATTTAAATCAGACTTACTTGCATTTTGTTGGTTGTTCACTTTATTTTGCTAAAGTGAATATTTTTTGCTTGTTTTTTTGGAATTAGTGTCATTAGTAGAATTTCAGATTTTACATAGAGGTTTTCTCTTAAAAAGCTTCTCACTTAATTCTTCTTTATGCTGAAAATGACCAGTCCATGGTCTATTCCTTACTATGAGAACCAAAATTTTTCCTCCAAAATTGACCCACTTCTCAAAGATATTAATTGCTCCTTTAACCAATTCACTGTAAATCTGCCTTCATGTCCAACTTGTATCCCTTTACCCTGCCACTTCAGAAAAGTCTGGGAACAGTTTCAGAATATGCTTTTCTCCTTTTGTTGCTTCTGGGGAAGTACTCAGGGCAAAGACCAATAGCTCTGGTATGGTCCGTTGGTGGCATTGTTCTGTAAGACTGTTCTTCTACTGAATTGTGTGAGGAAGATGCAGGATTTGTGGGTACCCCACACCAAGCTGGTCATAGTTTGTGAGTATGAATCTGCTTGTTTCAGTAGAGGTTTGGAAGTTGTGTTGTCTATTGATGGGCCTATATGAAATGAATGGCTAACCCTAGCGTGTGTGAATTGGATTGGTAGCTTTAGCATAGAAGAACCCGCTTATTGGATGGACACAGACTAAAAATAAGCTCTCTTCCTTAGAGGTATTTCTTGAAGTGAAGGCTGAAACACACTTGTGTGGTATAGAGAAATCTGTATTACCATTGTTGCATCTGATCTGTTGCTAGAAGACTTCAGTTTGTAGAACCGTCAGTCCAGCAGCTTTCAGAAATGCAACATTTCAAATCCAAAATAAAATGCACAGAAGTGGTAGGAAGGTAACCCTCTTACTTTCCTATACTCTGTCCATGGTACTGCATGTATGTGTCCTGCCCTTAGCCACCATAGTAGGGATAGGCAACCTATGGCACATGCGCCGAAGGCAGCACGCGAGTTGATTTTCAGTGGCGCTCACACTGCCCGGGTCCTGGCCTCTGGTCCGGGGGGCTCTGCATTTTAATTTAATTTTAAATGAAGTGTCTTAAACATTTAAAAAACCTTATTTACTTTAAATACAACAACAGTTTAGTTATATATTATAGACTTATAGAAAGAGACCTTCTAAAAATGTTAAAATGTATTACTGGCACACAAAACCTTAAATTAGAGTGAATAAATGAAGACTCGGCACACCACTTCTGAAAGGTTGCCGACCCCTGCACTAGAGCAAATCTGAAAGAGTATTTGAATCCTGGCTCAACAGCATATCACTTCTGCATCTTAAGGCTGGAGCAGAGGTATGTGTATTAATCACAAAATATGGCAATGATTTTTTGTTTTTGGTTGAGATTACATTTCTTATTTGCCCTTCATGGTAGGTGTTAATTTTTAATGCCCCAGGAAATAATAGTGGCCTGGCATATGGTTAATACTATAGATGACAATAGTCCCTTCTCTATATGGTGTATATATGAATAACTTAAGTGAGACAGATTGTTCACTACTTAACCTTAAAATGTATTTTTATAGTAAAAAAACCTCCAAAGTACTTTATACAATTTATTACTGCAAAAGCATCAGACTGATTTGTTGCAAAATGTGAAACTACTTTGTTTTATGGTTAAACTAAGAAAGCTTTTCATTATGGCGGTCAGCAGTAAGTTTTGAACCAAATTCTAGATAAAAGTTCAAATTGGTTACTTAAGGTAAATAGAGTAGTTCACTGCTTGTGCAGTGTCCCTTCAGGAAATGCCCAGGAAATGCGGGCTGTCTGGCCTTGGCATATGAATACTGTTTTTTGCTCTGGATTGGACCTGCCTGGCAGTGTGAATTATGGCATTCATCATGGATTTGACAGGCACTATCTACAGATTTGAGGATTTGTTTTTTTAATGCCATTTAAGAAAATGTTTATAATTAACTTAGTCATGTTAAAAATGTTAGATTATAGAGCTCAAGGATATAGAAATAGCTGCAGGTTTTTTTGGTACTTGAATTACTGAGTCAGTAATTGAGACTAATAACTCTTTACTCCTTTAACCCAACCTTTTAGTCATACAGAGGGTTAGGGTGGGGTAGTCTTATGGAGAGCAACTTATTTATCCTAGTGTACTAGGATATTTAAAAAAAAAAAGACAGGTCCCAATGTTTAAGAATTCTATTCCATCTTGTGAAAAGTGCTGAAGTGACAGTACTGGATATTGAAGCCCTCTAATTGTCCAGTCAACAATTACAGTTTGGGTAATTATGATGCAAGGTTCCTCTACCAACGGACTGTGACCTGGAAAGTGAGGATAGCTCAGCCTCCAGGCCGATTTAATCCTTGACTTCTTTAGATTCCTGCTAGACTGGTGTGTGTGGGTAAGTACTGCCAGTATGGCCTCCTGTCAGCTGAACTGGCAAATATGTAAGAACCTGGATTAGATTTGAACAGGTGAGCTAAAGGTGGAAAACTGTAGAACTCTATTACTAATTCTTGGTGTAAAATAGCCCTCCAGAGAACACACATTTGAGTTCCTCTCTGAGGAATGCAATGGAGATGACTTTGCCAGCTTTTTCTGCCTAGATGCATTAACTCTTATTGGACGTGTTGAACATAGCAGGATTATTCATTTGTAATTTGCCTACCTCTATCATTTATTAGTGAATTGCATTTAGCATCTTTTCACATCTAAATTTTATTGAAAGCAAGTGTAAAATATCTTATTAGCCTTTCCTTGTCTAAAAATAAGAATTTAATGTTAATTTTAAAGTTGTAAAAGTTTAATGTTCTAAAAATTTCCTCCCCTGCTTTCCTGAAAGGTCCTTTACTGTCCTCAGTGAGAAGTCTCTCACCTTAACCCCTCAGTTCTTGATGTGTAACAAAGTGGTTGAATATCCCTGCTTTGTATGCAAAACTCAGCCTTAACTATAGAACCACAAGTGGTACTTCCATAATGTAACCTTTCAGAATTTATGGTGAAGAGTTCTATGGTCTAATCTAGCCCAATTAGTTTGTACACCTACCATTCAGTCTTATGTATAGCAGTGCATAAGCCAGAAGCTGGAAGTGGGCAACAGGAGATGGATCACGTGATGATTACCTGTTCTGTTCATTCCCTCTGGGGAACCTGACATCAGCCACTGCTGGAAGACAGGATACTGGGTTAGATGGACTTTTGGTCTGACCCAGTATGGCTGTTCTTATGTAGTATATTTCTAGGAAAAATATGCTAGAATTGGAAATGTCACTTAATTTAAAACACAATTAGAATTACAAAAAACTGAAATGGTTTCACTGAAATGTTACTTCTGAAAGTGAACATTTTGCCCCCTGACCTGTGTGTGGGGTGTGGTTTTTTTTTTAAATAAACCATGCTAGAGACAAGCCATATTCTTCGTAGTGGCAGATAGAAGCATATCCTCGGTAGATATCCTTGGGAGGGATAGCTCAGTGGTTTGAGCATTGGTCTGCTAAACCCAGGGTTGTTTGTGAGTTCAATCCTTGAGGGGGCCACCTAGGGATCTGGGGCAAAAATCAGTACTTGGTCCTGCTAGTGAAGGCAGGGGGCTGGACTCGATGACCTTTCAAGGTCCCTTCCAGTTCTAGGAGATTGGTATATCTCCTATTATTATTATTTTTTTTTATTTGCCTCATTCCCCTGCAATTATGGTAACAGTGGTTGCCTGAAAAAAAGGCAAGAGACTCTGGCACCTGCCATTTCAAAGACCCATACTGCCAAAGGACAGTAGGGGTGGGGAGGGAACACCTGTGCTGCTAACATCCTCAAAATGTTCATCCTGTTGGGAGGGAAGGCTCTTTCTGTGTCCCATAAGTCCTATAGATTCTTCAGGAGATACAAGTGCTTACCCATCTTGAGTCTTGTAGCTATGGGTCTTTTGAAGTTGTAACAGCAGCAAGAGTACCTTTTCTCTAAGCAGCTGTTGGTTACCTCTCCCTGTCATGTAATCTTGGGATCTACCTGGGTGCTGCATCTTTCTAAAATTGGGAAGGAGGGTGCAGCTGGGAGCCATACACATCTAAAATTTGCAACTGCATCTTTAAAACAAGAAAGGTTTACCACTTAGTCACGCTTGCCCTTCTTCATTACAAAAGTTGCTGTAAGTGCAGCCATGTTAAAATTCTTCAGACAACCTTAACTCTGATCCTTTACTAATGTTAATATATTTAGCCATTTGAAACCCACTTAATCACAACCATTACTCTCATCCATGCTTCCAGTAGAAACCACAAACCTCTTTTTTTTTAACCTCACAGTGCTGTACTACAGATATAGAACCTGTCAGTCTCATATTGGCCACAAACCCCTTCTCTGGTTCATCCTATTGGTCACGAGGCATTTCTCCATAAAATCTCTCCTTTATATTGCACTGCTTTTTTTCCTACTGAAATGGCAAAAATTGTTTAAAGGCTCAGAATTAAATCTCTGGCAGGGATAATTTAGCAGTATCCTGAGAGGGCATGGTTCTGTTAGAGGCAGTAAAACCACACCAACTCTCCCTTTATTCTGGTGTTTGAACAGGAACAAGGGCTTCCTGGTTGCCCTTTAAAGTACATTGTTAGTGTTCAACACCTTGCAGGAGAGGTCCCTGTACCCTAACTACGTAGTCACTACCATGGTCTGTAATAACACAGCATCCTTCACAAAGCTGGGAACGCATGTTTGACCCATTAGTTTGTTCTCCCACTTCTGTATACAAAATTTCAGATGAGACATCCACAGTTTCAAGACTAATTTTGGAAAATGGATGCTTTCATAAAGTTAAGATGAGAAGTAAACTGTGTTCACTGTCTTTTTCATAGGGAAATGGAATCTGATATTGTTACAGGTAATGCCTTTTGCAGTATAGTCACTACATGATAAACATTAATGTAAAAATAAATCTATCGCTTAAAATGGAGAGAAGTCCTACGTGATGGTCCCTTGCATTTTGAACTTGCTCGCTGATGAGCTGAAGAGGACAAGAGGCGCAGAAGGAAGGAGATACTGGCTTCCAGTCATGGTCAACAGCCTCCTGCTGAGCCCAAAAACATCTGCCCTCATTGCAATAGAACTTGTGGTTCAAGGATTGGCCTTATTAGCCACCTGAGGACCTATAACTCCTATGGAAGATCATACTTGGTAATGAGTGGTCGTCCATCATCAAAAATAAATGCAGAAAATATTATATCCTATAACCCATCCTAATTCCTATTATTAGTATGCTTCCGTATGCCAGGAGAATGGGAATTCTAAACATTAAACAGTGATTTTGAGTAGATGATTGTTCTTACTGAGTGCAGCTGCTGAGTTGTTTAAGGCTTATTTGCATAGCTAATATTTCAATTATTTTGATTAACATGGGGCACTTGGCTGTTTAAAATCCGCAAGTAGACTGGTTATATTCCCTTCTAGAATTAGCTGTGCAAATAATTCTCCTGTAAACTACTTTCTAGAATTTGTTTTTACAAAAGACAGTTTTGGAGTAGGTAACCCCCTTATTCACGGGATAGCATTGCAAAAGTGTTTGGAATGTAAGCAATAAAAGGATGGAATGTAGTACTGACAAGAAAATAGTGGTTAAGAGTGTAATCATAAGTGATTGATCTGTGAAGACCAGAGTGAGGATGTTAAACAGTCTTACAAGTATCATGAGACGTCTTTACATTTAATGGATCACAGCACTTGCGGCTTCTTATATGAATGGGCCTTCACGTTTGGAATCAAACTAACAATGCACATTCCTAGCTTGCACTGTGCTTTGTGATGCTACGTGGACATCATATCTTAAAATGTTAGTTGTTACATTTGTTTTACACACAAATATTATTTGGCTTTACTAAGCTTAATTAAATTCAGGATTTTACCTGGCCGATCCTGGACAGTGAAAGTTACCTTCACTAGTGAACAGAATTTTAGCTAGAAAGATGCTAAGTTTGTAGTCTGGGCTTTAAAGCTCTTAAGGGCTTGGGACTGAGTATTAGCAGTCTACTATACAACTCATTGTAGAAATTCACCTTTTTGCTAATACAAAAGCACCGAGCAACAGATGTGGCTCCTCTGCAAATAAAAGATCATCAGTATGTTAGACATTTTTGCATATTTGACAAGTAATTTTGAACTCTACATGGTATCACAAACACAGAGGAGACTTACGTACTAGATCAAACATCAGGAAATATTTTTCAGCTCTTCATTATAATTTCCCAGTGTATAACTATGGGAGATCATAAACTTGCATGACTTGTATACCTGTTTCCTGATTAACTGCTGGTAACTTGCTTCAGAAGTGCTTATGAAGTTACCAGTCATGGAATATTTGTTTTGCGTCTTTTAAAATCAAGCTGTGAAGTCTGACTATTCAGCCTTTTGTGTTTATAGCTTATTCAGTTTTTTATAAAGTGCATATTTTTGTTTCAGTTGTTAGTGTGTAGTGTCTTCGGATAGGAAGGAAGGTGTTTTGTAAACAACTTTTTATGCTTCTGTTCAGTATATCTGCAGACCTCTGAACTTGTGCCACACTTTAGTCATACAGTTTAGTCAGTTTTAAACTAAAAAGCCAGCCATAGCTGTAGAGTTAGGAAGTGAAATTAAAAATGTGTGTGTGGGGCAGCATATCATCCAGAAATACTTCCAAATATAGCCTTTTCTTTCAGTAAAGGTTTAGTGATAAATATTTCAAACTGTTGTAGGTCTGTATTTCCCAATAAATATACTAAGTTTGTTCCCTTTCCCTGGCATTGAGTTGGAGAACCCTGTTAAGTTCTATAGCTGTTTGCATTTTGGCTTTGTTTTCATTTAAAACAGTAGGTTATCTCACTTGAACCTGGAATAATTGAAAGCTTGAAAAATTTACCAGATTCCTGGCAGCCAGAGATTGATCTGAAAGATGAGATTGTAGGATCCTGCAGTTAAATTCCAGGTTCATTGTTATGGTAAGAAGCCTATATCCATCTTATAATAAATAAATAATAATTGGAGATATACCAATCTCCTAGATCTGGAAGGGACCTTGAAAGGTCATCAAGTCCAGCCCCCTGCCTTCACTAGCAGGACCAAGTACTGATTTTTGCCCCAGATCCCTAAGTGGCCCCTTCAGGGATTGAACTCTCAACGCTGGGTTTAGCAGGCCAATGCTCAAACCACTGAGCTATCCCTCCCCCCATTGGTGGGAATGCACAAAACAGTTTAATTGCTTCCTGCATGGTAATGAATATTGGGAGTGAAACAATGAATATCAGGACTGGAATGGACTAGAGGCTTGCTACCTTCATTACTGATGCTTATAAAAGCTGAGTAGCAGCAGAAACATTACCACTTATTTGTCTGCTGACAGGAAGACTACTGTACAGGTTAATGTCTGGAAGGTAATCCTCACAGGTATTATGCCTAGAAACTTAACTTCATGTTGAATGAGGATAACGTTTTTCTAGAAATTGTTGTGGTTTTTTTTTTCCCCCCATCCCATCTCACCAGTGATAGATGTTTGCTCGACAGAGGTGATCAAACAAGTGAATTTTTCAAGCATTAGAATGTGTGTGGCGGCTTTGAAACTAGGAACTTGAGGAAATGGTGGTGTGGATTTTTTTTGTTTTGGTAGAATAAATGAGAGATCCATTGTTTTTTCCTAAAGAAAAACATCCTACTCCACAGAAGTTAACTTGGATTGGCTAAACTGTGTACCTTCTTAAGGATGCTTACAAGGTATCTTCAGTATGAATATTTATCCCTTCTTTATAACCACTGTTGGGAAATTTAGAACAGGGATTTTAGCCTAATGTGAGGACCTGAATTGCTAGCACAGTTCTCACTGATGGTAATTATGAACAGAGATAAAGGCTAGTTTGTAAACTCATTTTTGTATTCTTCACTCAGCGAGTAGGGAGGGGAATAATTCAGGACAATTTAGGCCCATAACCATTCTGTCTTTTCCCCTCCTCTCTTTGCCCTTATCTGTTCCTTTCTTCCACATTTCTCATCACTTTTGGTGTCTTTGGGTTCTACAGTGTGCAGCTTCAGCACTGGAGAGAACTTACTTTATGAATAAAAAAATGAGGAGTCCTTGTGGCACCTTAGAGACCAACAAATTTATTTGGCCATAAGCTTTCGTGGGCTAGAACCCACTTCATCAGATGTATTAAGTAAAAAATACAGGAGCAGGTATAAATACATGAAAGGATGGGGGTGCTTTACCAAGTGTTAGGTCAGTCTAACAGGATAGATCAATTAACAGTGGGATACCAAAGGAGGAAAAATAACTTTTGAAGTGGTAAGAGAGTGGCCCATCACAGACAGTTGACAAAAAGGTGTGAGTAACAGTAGGGAGAAATTAGTATTGGGGAAATTAAGTTTAGGTTTTGTAATAATCCAACCCCTCCCAGTCTTTATTCAGGCCTAATCTGATGGTATCTAGTTTGCAAATTAATTCCAGTTCTGCAGTTTCACATTGGAGTCTGTTTTTGAAGTTTTTTTGTTGAAGAATTGCTACTTTGAGATCTGTTATTGAGTGACCGGAGAGACTGAAGTGTTCTCTTACTGGTTTTTGAATGTTATGATTCCTGATGTTGGATTTGTGTCCATTTATTCTTTTGTGTAGAGACTGTCTGGTTTGGCCAACGTACATGGCAGAGGGGCATTGCTGGCACATATCACATTGGTAGATGTGCAGGTGAATGAGCCCCGGATGGTGTGGCTGATGTGGCTAGGTTCTATGATGGTGTCCCTTGAATAGATGTGTGGATAGAGTTGGCACCGGGGTTTGTAGCAGGGTTTGATTCCTGGGTTGGTGTCTTTGTTGTGTGGTGTGTAGTTGCTGGTGAGTATTTGGTTCAGGTTCGGGGGCTGTCTGTAAGCGAGGACTGGCCTGTTTCCCAAGGTCTGTGAGAGTGAGGAATTGTCCTTGAGGATAGGTTGTAGATCCTTGATGATGCTCTGGAGAGGTTTTAGTTGGGGGCTGTAGGAAACGGCTAGTGATGTTCTGTACTCTCTTCCTTTCTCGTCCCCGGCTGTAAGCAACTTTTGCTTCCTGCCCCAGGCTTCACTCCAATCCCTTTTCCCATGTCATATCTTCAGTGCAGTCCTCAAAGTTATCTTCTTCAGGGATATTAGGCAATGGATCCTCTCCTTCCCCAGTCTTTGATAAGAACAGTTGTTTTACAGTCTCATGCATATCTGACACTAAACTTGATGCATTAGCCTTTATTTTTTTCATGTAAGTTCCACACAGTTCAATGAGCTGGACCTAGCAAGTTTGTGTATAGAGATGCTGTATCTGTGCCTAAAGACACCTAGTTAGCTGGCTGGTATATGGATTGATAGAGTTCAATCCAGTGAGGTGCTGAGTGCCCTCTGTCTTGCAGGATCAGGCCCCTAATGAGGAATTGTGAGGAAATTATTGCCTTTATTATGTTTATCTATCTGATCAGGACTTATAAAAGACTTTTGGTGGGATGCGCCCAATTACTGTATCATGAATAAAGCTCATTCTAGTTTGGCAAAAACTAATGGTTGTATAAGGGAACCAGAGTTTGCTTTTCTCCAACCTTAGCTTCACCTTAACAGAATTGGGTAGGAATTTAAGGCAACAGTGAAAATGACATTTTACATCTGACCTGCCAAAGTTTGTAGTTAATTCTGTCACAGCATCACTTGTACCAATAACCTGTATCTTGTACCTGCCATTTAACCGTACTGGTTATGCACACTAAGACCAAGATGAATTGATTGATTTTGGGGGTGACTAGGGGAGAGAAGAGGCAAGTGAACGCTATTTTCCCTTTATATATTTTGTATTTTTAATTTGTAATAACTATGTTCTGGTTAGCAGGTGTCACTTGCACTGGACAGATTTATTGCATTCAGATAAAATATACAAGACAACTTGAATAAACACTTTTCAAAATCCATCTTAAATTGAATGTAATCGTATTTGTTTAACTTCAAATTGGGTGAACATTTGTCATTTCTTGGAAGGAATGAGAGTTGCAAAAGGAAGGAACAGAGGATTGTGTGGCTTAAACCAGTTCAAATGCTGTTCCTGGCCTCGTATAGAGTGAAACAAAGTTCGAATCCTGTCACGTGTAGTTATTGAGCCAAAATTGATTGACTTTGATTTGGGATTTTCTTTAGCAAAATATCCAGGCCATGAAAAAACCTGCTGTCCAGAAATCAACAAATGAAATGTAATTACACTGGATGTGTCAATGACCACTTAATATACCTGGATATACTGACCTCTGTATCCAATTTTAGGTTTGAAACTAAAGTTGATTTCCTTCCTCTGTTTCCTATAGTGTGAAAAGTGTTATATAAGGTACGCGTTCTGTATTCAGAGCCTGAAAATTGGGAGCAGGTTATTTTTCCATATCTCCAGATTCATTCTTGATCTGGTAAGCTGCCCTTAAGAGTATGTTCTTAGAATAAGAAATCAGCTCTGTACAAGTGTGAAATGCAAACTTGCACAAACAAACTTATCTGTGCCTAGATTGAATATAGAGACACTTGGGTAAGAAAAAATGAATAAAACAAACTTTTCCCTATAAAAAGAACAGGGAGTTAGATTAACTAGAATATTTAGTTTGTTTTAATGCCCTTTTAACCTGGCTATTTAGCTTTAAGGAGAAAACTCAGCAACTTCCATTAAGGTATTTGCAGGTTATCTTTACATAAAGTTCAAATAACCAGAGAGAACAGCTAATTTATGAAGCACAGGATCAGCAATGTACGTAAGAGGGAAGGTGTATGTTTTGTGTGGTAGGACAACCTACATAAATACATATTAGGATATAAACTTACAAAAAATTGCTCTAATAAGGTGGGTGGCACGAGTAGACTTTATGAAAAATGTTTTGGCAGAGGTTGAAAATAAGAGCATGCTTCACACTTTCCCTTTACTTTACATCTGAAATGTCTCTTCCCTATTGTGAATGTACAACACTTCAAAGAAAACAAAACAGCTTAGTTTCCTTGCATCCTGACCCATTGGCTTAAAGCAGTGTTTCCCAAACTTGTGTAGGGAAAGCCCCTGGTGGGTCGGGCCGGTTTGTTTACCTGCCGTGTCTGCAGATCCGGCCCATTGCGGCTCCTACTGGCCACGGTTCGCTGCTCCAGGCCAATGGGAGCTTCTGGAAGTGGTAGCTAGTATGTCCCTCGACCCGCGCTGCTTCCAGCAGCCCCCATTGGCCTGGAGCAGCGATCTGCAGCCAGTGGGAGCTGCGATCGGCCGGACCTGTGATGGGGCAGATAAACAAACCAGCCCGGCCCACCAGGGGCTTTCCCTACACAAGCGGTATCACAAGTTTGGGAAACGCTGGCTTACAGGATCAGGGATTCACTTGTAATGTCAGGAATTTATGAATTTTCAGCCTCCAGCCAAGTATGTAACATCCAGATGTTACTTAGTTCTAAATGGAAATTCCCAAGTAATGAGTGAATCAAGCAGAGGCTGAAACTCTGCAGACTTCCTCCCAGAATTCTAGGTTAGCTAAAGTAGATGATAGGACCCAGTTCCCTCCTGAGGGATGAGGACCCTGTGGCCTGATCTACATTTAAAAATTGGACCAACATAGCTATGCCAGTCAGGGTGTTTTGGTGCTGGGGGTGAGAAGCTACTGCTTTCAGGGATATGGTGTTATGCTGACTTACCCTCCTGGTGTAGTGCAGCTATGTCGATGGAAGAATGCTTCCTACACCAATGGAAAAAACTAGGGCTGCCGATTAATTGCAGTTAACTCACGTGATTAAAGATAAATCGTGATAAAAAAATTAATTGCGATTAATCTCAGTTTTAATTGCAGTGTTAAACGATAGAATACCAGTTGAAATTTATTACATATTTTGGATATTTTTCTACATTTTCAGTTACAACACAATACAAAGTGTACAGCTCTCACTTTATATTTTATGACAAATATTTGAACTGTAAAAACAAGATAATTTTCAATTTACCTCATACAGGTACTGTAGTGCAATCTTTGTTGTGAAACTGCGTCTTACAAATGCAGATTGTTTTTGAGTGCAGTTATTTAACAAAACAATGTAAAACTTTAGAGCTTACAAGTCCATTCAGTCCTACTTCTTGTTTAGCCAATCGCTGAGAGAAACAAGTTTATTTACCTTTGTGGGAGATAAGGCTGCCCGCTTCTTATTTACAATGTCACCTGAAAGTGAGAACAGGTGTTCACATGGCACTTTTGTAGCTGGCATTGCAAGTTATTTATGTGCAAGAATGCTAAACATTAGTATGCCCTTTGTGCTTCGGCCACCATTCCAGAGGACGTGCTTCCAGGCGGATGATGCTTGTTTAAACAAATGTGTTAATTAAATTTGTGACTGAACTCCTTGGGGAAGAATTGTATGTCTCCTGCTGTTTTGTGCCTGCATTCTGCCATATATTTCATGTTATAGCAGTCTCAGATGATGACCTAGTACATGTTGTTTATTTTAAGAATACTTTCACTTCAGATTTGACAAAATGCAAAGAAGGTACCAATGTGAGATTTCTAATGATAGCTACAGCACGTGACCCAAGGTTTAAGAACCTGAAGTGCCTTCTGAAATATGAGGGACAAGGTGTGGAGCATGCTTTCAGAAGTCTTAAAAGAGCAACAGTCTGTACACTTTGTATTGTGTTGTAATTGAAATCAATATATTGGAAAAGGTAGAAAACATCTGCAAATATTTAAATAAATGGTATTCTATTGTTTAACAGTGCGATTAATTTTTTTAATCGGTTGACAGCCCTAGGGGAAAAAACCTTCACTATATGGAGTTATAGCAGTGTAGCTACAGTGACCTAGCTATGCCTGTATAATCTCCATAGTGTAGACATACCCTGAGTCGCAGTGCTGTCAGTATCCACAGATGGTGTATGATATGCCAAGAGGCTAGTGGATGCTTCTGATAGGAAGTTAAAAGCCCCCATGATACATTTGAACTCTGTAGGATTTTGATTTGGAAAAAAAAGAGACTAGATGCAGTATTGTCTGGATATAGAGGGCGTCACAATGGGAGATATCAGTTGGTTCTCTTCATTTCAATAGGATATTAACTGAAGCTTAATTTAAAATCTCAATATTAACTATTTCACTGATTTTTAGCAGAAGCTTTTGTCAAAAAAATTAGTCATTGCTGTACTTTTCTGTCCCTTGTTTAGAGTGTGAGGAGTAAGTATAATCAAATCTATACCACTTTCCCAGAGTTTTGCTCTCCATCCACAAATCAGTAACCAAAGTAGCCTCATTCCAGCTAACTGAACAGCTAGAAAATGGAATTTGGAAGAAGACACCAAACAAGTAGATAGAGGCACAGAACAAATGTTCTCTTCTGCACACTATCAAAATTTAACCTTACCAGTTAGGGAAGATGGAAGGATGGCATCTCTACAGAGACAGAGTTAGTTACTTGGGTGCCATGACTCTTAAAAGAAATTCAAACTTTCAAAAGTACAGAAATTCATAGGCAAGTCTAACCTTAATTCTGAACTTCCTGAGTTTTGAACATGTGGCTTTTAATTCTCATATATAAAGTTAATGTGCACTGAAACCACTGGTACAGCCTTGGCTACACCATAGCTAAACATTTTGTATAGGAATAATATAAAGGCCACTCAGTACAGCTTTTGTAAGAATTGTGCCTCTCTAACATGAGACTTCCAACATATTAAGAAGAAAGCTGATATTTCAAAGACTTTTTAATAGTCCTTCATAAGAGTAGTAACTGATGAGAGGTAATAAGTCATGCATTTAAAATTCTCTAGGAGAGAAAGCAATAAGAATAAATGGCCTGTTCCTAGTGTAAAGATAGGTTAACAGTGGAGACCTCGTACTAATATTGCTATTGTATGGTTTCTAGAAGAGGGCTGAATAGAGGTGGCAAAAACTTTTTGATGACACCATTTGTTTAATCAAAACTAGGAAAAGTTGTTAAATTCCAGAAGGATCTTTAAGTGTGTGGGGGAACATGGTAAATAAAATTCAGTGTAGGCAAGCATAACGTGATGCACATTAGAGAAAATAACTTCAGGTTTTGAATTAGATTCAACATGTTATGAAGGATCTTTGACTGTCCATTGAAGTCTACTCATTTTGCAATAGCATTCTAAAAAGCAAATAGATTAACCTATAAGAGGATGGAAAATGTTATGCAAGTTCATATGCTGTTGTGTTTAATACAGTAGGATTTGTCTGCCTCATCTTGGTCCTACACAGTAGTAGAAACTGAAAAGCTTCAGGGAAGGGCAGTAGAGAGAGAGGTATAGGAGCAGGGCTTTCTGTAGGAGTGACTAGAAGGATGAAGATAAGAGGAGCTATACTAGTGGTCTGGCAACTCTATTGCAGAAAGGCCAAATAATATGTTCATCTGTTGATCTTCCCTTGTAATACAAGAATTAGGCAATACACTTAAGCCAAACTTAAAACTGAACATAAGAATGGCCATACTGGGTCAGACCAAAGGTCTATCTAGCCCAGTATCCTGTCTTCCGGCAGTAGCCAATACCAGGTAATCATCAAGTGATCCATTCCCTCTCTCATATTCCCAGCTTCTGGCAAACAGAGGCTAGGGACACCATCCCTGGCCGTTCTGGTTAATAGTCATTGATGGACCTACCCTCCATTAATTTATCTAGTTCTTTTTTGAACCTTGTTACAGTCTTCGCCTTCACAACAACCTCAGGCAAAGAGTTCCACAGGTTGACTGTGTGTTGTGTGAAGAAATACTTCCTTTTGTTTGTTTATAAACCTGCTGCTTATTAATTTCATTTGGTGACCCCTAGTTCTTGTGTTATGAGAAGGAGTAAATAACACTTCCTTGTTTACTTTCTCCACACCAGTCGTGATTTTATAGATTTCAATCATATCCCCTCTTTGTTGTCTCTTTTCCAAGCTGAAAAGTCCAAGTCTTATTAATCTCTCATACAGAAGCTGGTCCATACCCCTAATTGTTTTTGTTGCCCTTGTCTGAACCTTTTCCAATTCCAATATATCTTTTTTGAGATGGGGCGACAATATCTGCATGCAGTATTCACGATGTTCCATGGATTTATATAGAGGCAATATGATATTTTCTGTCTTATCTATCCCTTTTAGTTATGCCCAACATTCTGTTCACTTTTTTGACTGCTGCTGTACATTGAATGGATGCTTTCAGAGAACTAGCCGCAATGATTCTGAGATCTTTCTTGAGTAGTAACAGCTAATTTAGACCCCCATCATTTTGTTGGGATTGTTTTCCAATGTGCATTACTTTGCATTTATCAGCATTAAATTTCATCTGCCATTTTGTTGCACAGTCACCTAGTTTTGAGATATCCTTTTGTAGCTCTTCGCAGTCTGCCTGGAACTTAATTATTTTGAGTAGTTTTGTATCATCTGACAATTTTGCCACCTCACTGTTTACCCCTTTTTCCAGATCATTTATGAAAATGTTGAATAGGACTGGTCTCAGTACAGACCTCCCTGGGAGACACCTCTATTTACCTCTCTCCATTCTGAAAATTGACCATTTATTCCTACCCTTTGGTAACTGGTTAAAAGATAGGAAACCTTCTGAGAGGACCTTCCCTCTTATCCCATGACAGCTTCACAACTGGTAAAAAGTATTCTTCTGTGCAAGCCCAGATGTTGGATTTTAGTCCCTCCCTGCTAATACATGGAGACAAAACACCTGAATATTTGAACTGACATCCTTCTGAGGATTCTGAAACAGCAAAACCCTTAATAGTTTTTGTCTTGAGCAGGTAGAGCGGTTCTTTAGCGCCCCACACCACAAGTTTCAGAGAAATTCTATGTACTTCAGGCAGTACATGAGCCAACACTTTCAGGGGGAGCTGCTTAGATATCGTGGTTATCGATCTAAGTGGCTTTAGGTCTCAGGCACAATAAGCCCCTAAGGCTACTTCTGTAGCAGGCGTGGCCAAACTTACTGACCCTCTGAGCTGCATATGATCTTCATAACCTTGAGAGATGGGCGCACCTGCCAGGGCTCGGGGCTTCAGCCCTGTGGGGAGCACCTGCTGGGGCTCAGGTCTTCTGCCCTGCAGCAGGGTGCTGGGGGTTCTGCCCCATGGGAGGCATCTGCCAAGGTTCGAGGCCCGGGAAGGCATGCCCTATGGGGCTGAAGCTTTGAGCCCCACCACACCACCAGAAGTCCCAAGCTCCCCTCCCCACCAGTTTGTTAGGCGGAGAAAAGGGGGAGCAAGGTGGGCTCCAGGAGCCACACTTTAACTGTAAAAGAGCCACATGTGGTTCATAAGCTGCAGTTTGGCCACCCAGTTCTATAGGGCAATGAAGTATCTGTGGCTAGCCTGAGTCAGCTGATTCAGGTTTGTGGGACTTGAGTTGCCGAGCTATAAAATTGCAGGGTAGCTATTCAGACTCGGAGGCTTACAATATGATGGGAAGCATCAGAAGCAATAAGAGTGCTTTAAAGGCTCTTTCCCATCCTATTACAGCATGCATTGTCTGTTCTTTAGATGTGGGTCTTTGAGGATGGTCCAAAGTCAAATAGCTTTGTAATTTTTTTTAAAAAGTTAGACATTTAGTTTCAGCATATTTGCTAAGATTAAAATGTCAAGGGCTACCAGTCCTACAGGGGAGCTGTGAGTTTATATGTAAGGTCAAGAAATGTTGCCTAATGTGCAGTACATTGTTAGATGCATTTTACTGGTTTATATTTTTCCTTGAAATCTCTGGTATCTCCACTGCTGAAGATTCGATAAATTACAGATATATTGTGGTATGGTAACTGATTTTTATTATGAGGATTTGTGAGGAGACTAGGGATCATGGCAATGGATCTTAAAGTCCTATACACACAATATGACACATCTGATCCAATTTTTGTGGACTATTATTCCACAAGATTATGCCAGGAATTTTACGAAGCAGCTAGCAAATAAGTGGCTGTACTTCATATATTCAAATCATGTAGCTGAATGGATACCATTTTGTATTTCAATATCCTCTTATCTGTATAAGGTTCTATGTATTTACAGCCTATATAATATTGTAAATTCAATCTCCCATAATTACTTCAAGTGTTACATCATGTTAGTTAGCCTGTAGCTCAGAATTGCCCATAATTAAGTGTTCAGGTAGATTAATTTGCCAAATTGATGCTCTACTGAGGTGTGTGTAATCTTGTGGGATTAATGGTTTTGTGTTACGCTTCTGGCTCTCTGAGCTAAGAGGTGAAAACATTATCTAAAAATTGATCTGTGTGACAAGACTACCAGTCTGTTAACCACTGTCATTTTCACTTTACATTTCAAGACTATGGCAAGTATAAATGATCTGGAAAACAATCATTCGGTTATCTGAAGAGCAGTCTGAGTTGTAAAATGGTGCCAGCAGGTGGGGAGGATATGATCTAGCCAATTCACACCAGGAAATGTCCACTCTGGAAATCATTACTGCTATTATAAGCTAAAAATGTAAATAGGGAAATGGACATATGATAGAACCCCCAATTATCTAAATATCTGACACTTAATATAGACTTGACTGTGCTGGCTGGTTCTCTTGATTAGACAGTTGGTTGACTTCACCAATAATCTTACTCCCTGGGGGAATTCTGTGCCAAAATATTAAATTCTGCGCACAAGATTTTAAAATTATGCAAATGTTATTTGTCAAAATAACACTATATAATCATGTTACTTTTGATTATTTTGGTAATTTATTTCAAAATACCGCTGCAAGTATGTCTGTAACAATACAGACACACACACAATTTCCCCCAGGAGTAGAGTTAAAGAAATCCCCTATGACAACCCAGTTCCTGTTTCTCTGCCCTCTTGCCGTGCCCCCCACCCAAGCCCAGCCAGGGGGCCAGACATTCCCCCCCCTCCCCCCCAGCCCAGACACTCCCCCCTCCTCCCCCCCACCCGAACCCAGGCACTCTCTTCCCTCCTTCTCCCAGAGGCCAGCTGCACCCAGCCCTCCTGGAGCCTAGGGATCCAGAAGGAGAAACAGCCTGATTCTGTGTCCCAGGCTTGCACAGTTTCCTGCATGCCACCACCTCCTTCCTTCAGGATGTGCTGGAAAATGCAGCTGCTGGGAATCCTCCAGTCCTTCCCTTCTTTTCTCTTCTCTCTCTCCTGCTCCTCCCCACCCCCGCCCCCTAGTTCTGTTGGTGAGCTGGGCTCTGCCAGGTCCAGCGGCCCCCTAGTGGCGGCCAACATCTCTGCATTCCCCATTTCTGTGGGGAAAAAGGAAATTCTGCATTGCGCAGTGGTGCAGAATTCCCACAAGAGTATAATTTCCAGCTCAGTAGAGGTGCTAGAAGAGGCAACTGCTGGGAGGAAAGGGACACATGTCTGGAGGAGTGAGCTGCAGGTGGCTCTATTGTGAAGAGTTTTAGGGACCCAGAGAGAGAGACCCTCCCACCTTAGAACCTCATCCAGGCTCATCCAGTGACTGGTACACTTATTTGAAACCACCGGTAGGACATTACCCTGCATTGGTGTGTCATTCAGATAATTGAAGTTCTACTATAATTGCCTTAATACGAATCTTTGAGCTGTTGGTGCTTCTATATTTAGTGCTGGGCTTCTAATAGACCAGTTACAGTAGGACTCCATTCTAAATATTTTGTTTGTAACATATCATTCACTTTGTGGAACTTCATAGTAACATTATTTTTCTTTCATATCAATGTGCCAATGAAAGGTCTTTATAGTGTCTCTTCCTCCATGTGATTGATTTTAAAAATGCTCAAAAGCCTTTTATGTATTAAGCTCTTTCAGATCTGAGTTTTTTGAAGAATTTAAATAATTTCTAACAAAATAAATGTTTTTTGGTCTTATCCTGCCATCATACCTCAAGGTCTCTTATAAGAAATATATTTTGCAGTGCTAGGTGAACAAATGGAAAGGGAGGTCATGGTGGGCCATATGAGTTCTTGGTTTGATTTAGAGTATAAAAGAGTAGCAATGCCCCTGACATCTTGGCTCAGGAATTGTCCAAAAGGTAGCATTAAAGATGACTGAAATGACAGCGACAAACAGTGTGTACATCAGGAAACTTTCCCATTTGTTGACAATGGGATCAGTGACTGGTACAATTAGATAGGTTGTGAGTGCTTTAACTTCAAGTGTAGGCAGTACCTTACTCTGTTCATAACTGTTCTAGAAACTGGTTGACCTTGGATTTGATCCTGTTCATGTTTGTGGGGGAATCATTCTTGGCGCTGATTCAACTGCACGTGACATCTTTTAGCAATGGGCAAATTACTTGGCGTATGCAAGGCTTCAGTGCTGCATGCTTGATATTGATGTCTTCAGTCCAGCATCACATTATCACAGTTGATTCATGGGCACGTGTGGAGGATCTCCTAATGGCTATGTGTGTGCTAGCCTTTTTTCCTTAGGTGTTGCATTTCCACTGTTGCTAATACTGGTGGTGGTAACAGTGCAAAACCTAACATTTTAACCAGTCATCTAGACCTGCTTTAAAGCAGAATTAGGCAAAGATGCTAATGGCTGCCAGCATCTTGTCTATACAAGTACTACTACTGGTAGAGCTGTGGAACTAGGAAAACTAAGTTTCTGAAACTAGGACTGGGAGAAACATGGTCTGTCTTGTCTTTCTGTTTGGGTCAGCCCTTATTTCAGTTAATAAGATGTTAGGATCATACAAGGTCCTTAAGCCTATAAATTCTGTTTTTTTTTTGTTTTTTTTTGGTCCTGTCCACTTCTATTTTGCTATTAAGCTTTTTTTCTTAGTGGAAAGTAACTGATTTACAATTTTCATTCATATTTTTCATCTTTGAGATGACCATCCTACCAAGGTATATCTAATTACACCGCTACCTCAATATAACACGAATTTGGATATAACGCGGTAAAGCAGTGTTCCGGGGGGGCGGGGGCTGTGCACTCCGGTGGATCAAAGCAAGTTCAATATAACATGGTTTCACCTATAACGCGGTAAGATTTTTTTGGCTTCCAAGGACAGCGTTATATTGAGGTAGAGGTGTACTAGTTATGTGAAGCCTTAATATTCAGGGTGGATTGATTGAGGTTGCTGATTTTAATAATTTAAGTCAGCAAGCAGGAAACCTTGATTTTAAAAAATTGATTTGAATTGTGTTTTTGCATTTTTACTTTTTAGTTAGTTTCCTAAACACAAAAACAAAAAACCCACATTGATTCTTTTTGGCTTGTAACCATTAAAAAATGTTGATTTGCAGCTAAGTATAGGCGTTGCACTAAATTCGGTGATACTTACTAATTGGAAGACTCTAAGCACATTTATTTAATCAGTTTATATTGCTTAACTGACAGACATTTTAAAAATTGGGTTAGAAAATGGCAAATGACATTTCTTTATTAGATTTTTGGGGGTTTTTTACTCTGGGTTTGTCAAGTTCTATTTGGGTGGAAACTGGAATTCAAGTAATGTGCAAAACAAGCATTTAATTATGTGCTGGATGCATAAGAAAAAAGATGATTTCATTTTGCATTCAAAAATGACTTAAAGTATTAACTGACTGTCTCTGATCAGCATGTCTATCAAGATTTTAGAATTAGTAGATCTCATCCTCTCACCTAGTCCTTTTTCACAGATTTGAAGAAAACAAGCTTTCTTGCTTTTTTCAACTCGTTTAACTGAAGTAGTTGATTAAACTGAAATGAAGAAAACATTCTCTGCCCCTGCAGAAGAGGTTACTGCTGTCAAAAGCTGTTAGTTCTTCAGCATTCTGGTTCCATGTATTTAGCCCAATACTTCCACCAGTTCAGTGCTTTGACTTTCTTTAAAACTTCATCAAAAACATAGCTAAATCCCATTTTTATTTAATTATTTTGATAGATTTAGGAAAACCTGTATTAAGGCCCAACTTCAAATTAAATTTTAAATAGGGTTATTTTTAAAAGTATTTTGTTTAGGTTAAAATCAGACTTAAACTCCTTTTTGATTATTTTTTATATAAGATGACTTTTTTCCACCCTGTTAATATTTCAGTACACTTTTTCAGACACGGTTTTGTAAAATTGACTAAAACTTGCATGTGTCCAGCTAGTGTGTCCGTCTGTATATACAGACGCTCCCTGGGTTACGCAAGACCCGACTTACGCAAATTCGCACTTATGGAAAAAGTTCTGTAAGCCAGAAATAGGATTTTTGAGTTGTGGAAATTTTTGTGTAACGTACGGGTATACGTTTCCGACTTAGCAAAATTCGAGTTACGCAAGGCTTTCTGGAACGGAATGATTGCGTAAGTCGGGGGACATCTGTATATAAATATTAAATGTGATACTTTTGTTAAATAAAGCATATAATTGCTTTTGGTGCTCGTAATCACTGCTGCCAAGTGAAAATCTGAGTGAATAGGAATCTTTTTCTTGTGAGAGCTTAAGTTTTACTTCATGACATTTATTTAAAATGTTTCTTGCCCTGATTGCAGAGAACTCTCTGAATTTGAAGTGGTGCAGTGTTCCTGATACTTCAAATAGCTGAGATTGGATTACAGTAATGTCATCTATAGGGGCTACATATTGAGACTTATGAAAGATACTGTGAACTTAGTGCCAAATATCTGCCTTCTTTGTTAAGCAACATGTCATATAAAACACTCTGTACTAGTGTCCATACTCTGCATTGGCTGCCAATAAGTATCCAGGTAGAGCTGAAGGCATCAGAGGAGTGCCTAAAATCTCAGCTATTGGTTTTAGTTTTTAAAACACCTAAATGCTTTGCAGCCTGGTTGCTTCAGATCAGCAGAAGCACTCAAGTTGGAACTACACCTCAGCTTAAACAGAAATGAGCTGTTGAAAGGGCTTTTGAAATGAAAGCTGCTCTGCTTTGAGACTTACTCCCTCTTGATTTAACAGCCTGTATATTCTTTCTCTTATCCCCTACACAGCCAGCAAATTAAACTGGTTGACAAGGAAAATATGGGGGAAATGATTTGGTTTCTTAAAACTGATTTCATGTGTCAATATGTTTTGTATCTGTTGCTGTTTTTAAAGGTGGTCTGCAAAACACTTTTGGGTGCTGTATGGTGTAGAAAGGTCTGAAAGTTTTTAATTTTTCTTTCTCACTTACTTCCAAAATAAAATATCAGGTATTTCCAATATGATCTTACCTGGTTTTCCTGGAGAATCTTTGGAGGAATTGGAGCACACAATAAATATCATAGTGCCTTAGTTGATGAGGAGATAGTGTTGAATCAAAGCTTGGAATAAAGGAAGCCTTTGTCATTTGAAGTTAAATGCATATTAAACAATAAACAAGATTCTTACATTGATTCTTACATTCGTACACTGAAGAATCTCTTCCCTTCCAAATTGCTTAGGTTTCACACTTTGCTTTAGTGACACAACTATTAGAGCTGGGTGAGACTTTTTGGATGAATAATTCATTTGTTGAAAAATGTAGTTTGGTCAACCCAAAGGCCTATTTGCCTAATAGTTTGTTGGAAAACTTTTTGGGTTAGATTCACAAGGAGACTTTGCCATTCATAAAACAGGACTCAGGAGTTGCTGGTGGTAGTGCTCCTTTAACTTTTAGCCCAGTGATTGGGGCACTCAGTGGTGATGTGGGACACCCAGGTTCAGTTCCCTTTTCTGCCTGATGTGGAACAGGAATTTAAACTTGGGTCTCGCACCTCCCGAAACAATGTGGGTGTTCTGGGGCAGCACTCTCTTGCCTGTTGAAGCTGCTTCACTTTTTATGAAATACTTGAATAGTTATTGAGACAGAGAGAGTATGTGACTCCAGCGTCGTGGTTAGGACACCTGCCTGTTAGGTGGGAGATCCAAGTTCAGATCCTTGCACCACTGAATATTTAATTTAAACAAAGAGGAATAGTGTCAACAGGAGAGATTGAGACCTACTTCCAAAAACTCCATAGCCTAGTGGGTATAGCACTTTTCTGGGAAAGTAGAAGACCAAAGTCTCTTTGCCTGCTGTGGAGCAGGGATTTGGAGGAACTGAATCCATGTCTCCCACTCCTGGGTGAGTGACCTAACCACCAGGCTAAAGTTACAAGGGTGGCACCTCCTACTTGGCCATTTGTGAACCTAGTTCTTTAAGAATCTCTGGAAACTAAATTTTTTCGGATCAAACCATGTGCTTCGTTTGACTCCAAAATGGCCTCTTTCTATTTTGTTAACTTTTTTTGGAAAAGTTTCAGATTCAGCTTAACCCGCCCTCCCTGCCTTCCCAAAAAAAAAGACTGCAAACCAACCCCCACCCCCAATGTTATTTGCCAGCCTCCAGTGGCCATAGTCTTCAAACCTAAACAGGACCAAAATTTCTAATGTAAATAAACAATCATACGTCTTTTGGGGGAAGCTCTCAGGCCATTATACATTAAAGAAGCAAATGACACAAGTCCTTTTTTTCCCCTTGGGCCCTCTTACATTTTGGAATGTCAAGAAAGTGACCCTGCAAGACTGAAAAACAATGTATTCCTTACCTCAGAAACTCTTGACTGATGGAGTGTGGTGTAGCTCATTTTACCCTTTCTCTTACTCCTGAATGCTGCAAAGGTGGAACTGTGGGGCTCTCCACTACACTTCTGTACATCCTCTTCTCTGTCTCTTGGTTGGATCTGCCCTCCCCTTTTACTATCTCCACTCCCTTGTCCGGCTTTTGAAGTGCAGCATTAGTGTTTAAGCTGACTCAGTTCTTGGTCTCAGTGATGTAGATTGGATTCTGAATAGCAGTATTGAAACTGACCTGATGCTTTTTTGTCACACTTCCTTGTTTGTTAGAAAAAATGTACAGCAACAGAAGCATTGGGGCAGCCATCACTGCAGTGGCTCACATTTGGAAGGTTATATATACTTCTATATAAGTGCTAGAAACTTACTTTAAAAGCTTAGGTTCTTCAGAAATTAATGCCTTGGACCAGGGTTTCCTGATTTTTCTCCTCTTAGTGTGGACTACATTTTAATACTGTCATGTGGACTATCTCCTTCACCTTTCATGATTCTGTAGCATCCCTGTGGAAACTACAGTTGTTAAAATATTGTGTTTAGGTGATTTGATGCATTTAACAGCTGGTCACAGGATTCTGGCTTTTCATTCTAGCTAACTTCCAATCGATTACCAGCAAAATTCTCTACAGGCCAGTTCAGGAGCTTCTGTCTTAGTTCATTCACCTACCCACTTGCAATGGGAAGGTTTCTGCTTGCCTCTGGACAATGGATGTTGCTTTCCATAGGGAGTTGAATGTTTCTGGGACATTGGTAAACAAAACTCTCTAATCATTAATGTGCTAGGGACAGAACCCACTACAAATCTTATACAGGATTTATGTAGTATGCTAGCTGTCACTGTCCTAAGAACAGAACATAGCGCCTAGGTATATTAAGCTATTGAGATATGAATACTGTCAGCTTCATGTAACTAAATGAAAAACTTCTGTTATGTAATGCACCTTAATATATTATTATTTTTGTTAATTGCACCATATGCATGCAGAAAGTGCAGTATGCTATGATTGACTCAGTGGCACATAACAGGATACTTACAGTTTAGAGGACGGTAGTTATCTAACCTGATGCTAAAAATATATATAGGGAGCAGATTGAGGGAAGTCTTCTGGAATTGAAGGTTCTCCAAGTTCATTCAGGGAAGACCATAAGACTCTTACCCCTTCCTTGCCCCCTTCCAGGAACTAACATGGGAATCTGTGTACTGCATGTGTTTTGGTCCTAAAACAGTGTTTCCTTTGTTATGCTATTTATGGGCTGCAACACAACTGAGTGGTTTTATCTGACTTCTAAGACCACTGTGCCAATCCTGCTCATTGCAGTATCATGAAAATTAAAATTCTTAACTTAAACCTCAAACTATTACCTTATGTAAAAACTGAATTTCACGTAAGTAATTTTTGTTACTTGTTTTGTTAACTACTTTCTAATAACACTCAGTTGTGTTGCTACATTCCATGTTGTAGTGCATTTCAGTGATGAAGTGACTCCTTGTGCGTGGGTATCTGTGGAATAAGCCCAACTGTAAGATTTGTTTTATGGGAACTATTTCAACTGGATTCAGAGAGTAAACAAAAGTCTCACTGTCAGCTTATTTATTGGATAAAATGATGGCTGCTTGTAGGTGGCTCCAAAATGCCAACTATATTTAAATTTTACAGTCCCACATCTCTACATGGGGTGAAGTGCTTCACTTTGTGAATTTCTAGGTTGGCTTTCGGTGCAAAATATAGCTCTCTTCAGAACTATATTCAATTCTAGACAGCATTCAGGAATATTGGCTACATTAAAGGTCTAGAGAGAAACTAGTGTACAAGATGACTATTACAATTACATGTTCTCATGCCTCCTCTTCACTGAAAGAAGGAAGCAGGCTGAATGAAAACCCGAATATGCAGAAGCCTTGGACGTGTAAAAGTTGATTTTCCTGCCTGCTGGACCAGTTGGGAATATGCTGAGTGGCATCTGACTCAGCAACGTTGAGATGCCAGTCAGAGGGGAGAGTAGTAGAGGAATAAAGAACTGAACTGACTTGGGGAGAGGAGAATGAGCTAGCTGCTAGTTAGAGGGGCCTACTTGGTGTAAGCCACACAGGTAATGCCTTTGGAGAAGGAGAGAGAGGACCAGAAATGCACTCTGAACATGTCTTGAGTCAGAGCCTCGGTTGGAATGTATTGGGGCTTGTCTAAGTTAGAAAAACTGCTCATGTAATTGGATTTTAAACCTCTCTAAATCATTGTAAACACCTAAAGAAGATGCACTTAAACAGTTTTAACCTTCCTTATCAATTTAGCTTATATTGATAAAATACTGAATTAAGCTAAACCAATATTAAGCAGAACTTAAATGTTTGTCTATAATGAGAGTTTGCACCACTGTCAGTTGATTCAAAATCAGTTTAGTTACACTGGTGCTGTATTTCTAGAGAAGTGCATAGCACTTTGATCAGAGGTCTTTGGGGAGGAGAGCAATTGCTCTGGGCTTTTTAGTAGGTCAAACACTATCTTTTGACAGGCTAACATCAGGTTTCCAGATGAGACAGTTGCTTGTGCAGTAACATGAACTTGTTTGATTATTTACTATTTCAGCGAAACATGATTTAATATTTTTAATAGGCAGATGATCTTTCTCTAACAGTCTTGTAACTGCAAAATAGGGTGGTGGTTCCTAGCACCAAAACTTAATTTGCAAATTAGTCCTTAATGATTTTAAACACATTTTAAAAAACAAAAAATGATATGCACGCAGTCTTGTTTGGCTTTTTATTGAAATGTGTGGAACTCCTCAAAATACCCAGTTGGGGTTCTTTAAAAAACAAACAAACAAAACACCTGACTCAACCAAGAACACTGAGGGTTCTGGGTCATATAAGTGTGTAAAACACATGTGGTAAGAGAAATTTAGATGTAAAATTTACTTTCCAGAATTCATGGAAAGCTACATGTTCATGAACCTCATGTCAGAAAGATGAAATATTTTGTATTAATTGTAGAAAGCATGAGGAGCTTTTTTGATACAGGCAACCCTACTATACTTATTGTAGCAGTCCTAAAGGTATGTTTACATAACCTGTGGCAGTGATCCTCCCAGCCCAAGTTCAGACTCAGGCTAGCTGGGCTTGCGCTAGTGCTATAAAAACAACTGTGTAGACAGCGCTTTGAGGTTGCAGCTTGGGCTCTGAAGCCTAGGGATGGAGTAGGGCTTCAGAGCCTGAGATGAAAACTCAAAGGACTTTCTACACAGCTGTTTTTTAGAGCACTAGTACAAGCCTGGCTACCTGAGTTTGTCAGCCTTGGCTGGATGGCTCGTTGCCATGGGCTTTGTAAGCATATGAGTCCTAGTCTATGACTTGGACTCATGTGTTGTGCTAGATCAGAGGTGAGCAAACTACGGCCCATGGACCACTTCCAGCCCGTGGGACCGTCCTGCCCGGCCTTTGAGCTCCTGGCTGGAGAGGCTAACCCCCGGCCCCTCCCCTGCTGTCCCTCCCCTCCCTCACTGCCACGCGGGGAGCACTCTGGCCCGCTGCTCCTGCCAGGCTGCGTGGCTTGTGCCCGCCCACCTCCCAGGGTTTCCAATAATCCAGTCCTGCCGCTCTGAGTGGCATAGTAAAGGGGGGAAGGGATCTGGGGGGCATTCAGGGGACAGGGAGCAGTTGGATAGGGGATGGGGTCCCAGGGGGCGGTTAGGGGCGAGGGGTTCTGGGGAGTGGTCAGGGAGTAGGGGGCGGCTGGCTGGGGTGGAGGTTCTGGGGTGGGGGTTCAGGGGATGGGGAATGGGGGGTTGGATAGGCGAAGTCTTGGGGGGCCTGCTGGGGCAGGAGTGTGGATAGGGGTCGGGGCAGGGAGTGGGGGGAGGGGGGGTTGGATAGGGGGCAGTTGGGGACAAGGAGCAGGGGGGGTTGGATGGATTGGGGACTGTGAGGGGAGTAGTCAAGGGATGGGAAGTGGGAGGCGGCAGATAGGGGGTGGAGGCCAGGCCTTCCCTACCCAGCACTCCATACCATTTTGTAACCCCGATGTGACCCTCGGGCCAAAAAGTTTGCCCACCCCTCTGCTAGATGCTATACAAACAGAACAAAATACTCTGTTCCTCAAAGAGCTTACTATCTGTAAATATAAGACAAGGAACAGATGGATATAGACAGATGGGGGAGTACATAAGACCATAAGAATGGCCATACTGGGTCAGACCAAAGGTCCATCCAGCCCAGCATCCTGTCCCCTAACAGCAGCCAATGCCAGGCACCCCAGAGGGAATGAACAGAACAGGCAACCAAGTGATCCATCCCCTGTTGCCCATTCTCTGCCTCTGGCAAACAGAGGCTAGGGACACCATCCCTGCCCATCCTGGCTAATAGCCATTGATGGACTTATCCTCTATAAACTTATCTAGTTGTTTTTTAAAACCTGTTATAGTTTTGGCCTTCACAACATCCTCTGGCAAGGAGTTCCACAGGTTGGCTGTGCATTGTGTTAAAAAATACTTCCTTTTGTTTGTTTTTATACCTGCTGCCTATTAATTTCATTTGGTGACCCTTAGTTCTTGTGTTATGAGAAAGGGTAAATAACACTTCCTTATTTACTTTCTCCACACAAGTCATGATTTTATAGACCTCTATCATATTCCCCCTTAATTGTCTCTTTTACAAGCTGAAATGTCCCAGTTCTAGTAATCTCACCTCATATGGAAGCCATTCCATATTCCAAATTATTTTTGTTGCCCTTTTCTGAGCCTTTTCTAATTCCAATATATAAACTAAGTGACACAATTTTGGCTAGTATGATGGGCAGTGGTCTCAGTTCATTAACTGCCTCATAAGTGTAAGACATTTAGAACTGATTTTTTTTACATGCAGATTAGAGCACTGTTCATGTGAAATGCATAGAAATAACAAATATCACTGTCAAAGTTCCTATTGCTTAATTGCTCCCTAAATAGATCATGAAATCCATATATTTTCCACCTTGCTTAACACCATTTAGTCACTAAACATGACTTCCATTTGAGAGATTTTTTAAATACTCCAATTTACAGGTCAAAAATGACCTTAATCTTTGATCAAATATTACCATTCACAAAGTGAGACATTATGGAAGCAATTTAAGAATCTCTTAGGTAAATGTTACAAGTGTATACAGATAGCTACATTTTATTGTGCTTGCAGAAGATTCCACTGGCTGGGCTGCAGCTGATCAAGAGTCACTGTACATGAGGTTTGTGTAGGCAGAGAAACCTTGTACTTTACTTCCATAATATACGTGGAAGCTGGGACACTTGGTATTGCGTAGAATAAGAACAAGTTTAAGGGTTGTAAGGATTAAGGGAAAATAACCTAACTCAAAACTGACCTGAATTCAGTTGGTCCATCTTACTGATGTATTTGAGGCAATGGTAAACTATATTCATAGAATACCAGGGTTGGAAGGGACCTCAGGAGGTCATCTAGTCCAACCCCCTGCTCAAAGCAGGACCAATCCCCAGATAGATTTTTGCCCCAGATCCCTAAATGGCCCCCTCAAGGATTGAACTCGTAATCCTAGGTTTAGCAGGCCAATGCTCAAACCACTGAGCTGTCAGATATTGGGTTGCTAGTCTGGCCAGATCGCTGCTGGTGGTAATAGGAAAAAGTTACTTGAGTGTCAGCCACTTAAAACATATATTGTAGAAATTGAGCTTAGGGGCTGATGCTGCCTCAGTTAGGGATGGTCTTAAGGCAAACAAACTTGTGCGCACATCATTTCATGATCTTAACTGCTGTTAGGACTGAAGTTTGTTTCCCTCTTCAAGGAAAGGATCTCTTGTTAGAGGCATTGCACAATCTAAAAAAGGGCTATGTTGGAACTCGGAGCAATGAAAGCCTATCTTGGCCATTACGTCTAAATCCTTACTAGGTATGGCACCCTTGAACAGGTACATGTTATTGAAGCTGCTGCTGAACATTTACCAGGCCACAGTGACCACCATTTCCACAGAATTTGTGTTGCCATTGTGGCTTAGTGACGAAAAAATATTGGCCAATTATGGTAATGCAGAAACTGACAGTCTGCTGGACTACTTTAAACAGATGTTGAGTGCCCTATATCAGTGACTGCCTTTATAATTGAATACTGTATTATACACAACAAATTACTGCACATGAACATTCAACAAAGCTGTTAACCACTATGCCATCTGCCTTTCAGAATAAATTGTTCTTGGTGGAAATAATGGTGTAATTGTCCTATAGAAGTGGCTTTCAACCTGTGGCCCACAGACCCCTGGGGTTCCCTGGTCTATGTCTGAGATTTCCAAATGGGCCCATACTGCCATTAAACAATTTTTAGGGGTCCTCAAATGAAAACAGGTTGAAAACCACTATCCTTGAGCACTGCAGTGATAGAATGTGGGTCTTCCATAGGGAAATCAATCCAGATGAAATTAAATGTAAAAAGCAAGTAAATGGACACAAACACAAGAAAGTAAAAATTAGAAACTCTGGCAATGTAGTTCAAACCAAGCAGAATGCAGTGAAATTCCTTTAGGCACTCACAATACTATTTCACTTTAATTGAGAGGATAATATATGCTGAATACTGGAGCAAGCAAATTTCCGTGTTGGACGAGACCTGAAGTTTTGGCTGCTTGTGGACAAATGGTCAAAATCATTTGTTCCTAGCCTGTAAAGATTATTAATGGAGGTCTTCATACTGTCCATGGCACACAGTGAATCAGTTCCTTTAGAATACATAATTTCTTAACGCACATAATTTGAAATAAACATTTGTTATGTATGGTGTGTGCTGTTATATAGCTGTGCATAATGGCATAGTCTCAAATTTATTTTTATGTAAGCTTAATGTGGTGGCCAACTTTTGCTTTGATTATTACAAGGGGAAAATTAATTCTGTGTACCTAAGTTTTCCTTTATCACATAACTATCTTAAAATAGTTCTGCTGAATACTAGGTCTGTAAACAGTGATCATGTCACCTCTGATTCAGCAGTTGGCCATCTGACACCTCTATTTTGGCTAGCAAGATGCCTTGAGGCCATTCTATTAATTCTTCAACTTTATATAGAGAACTCTCTTCGGGGGCATTGTGCCGACTATCTTGTGGCTTTCATTTTGCCTGTTGAGTTGCTAGTGGATATTGCCTGGTACTGGGGGATACACTGAGAATCAAGTAGGCATCTCAGTATCTTGCTAACCTTACAGTATCCATCCCTTTGACTCTGACACTTGTGCAATGGTTGTATTGTGGCCAAGTGGTTAATGTCGACCACAATACAGCAATCTGTTCTTCCAGAATGAAGACTGGGGGAGAAGCAAATTGCCTAATTTTAGGGTAGGAATTATATGAACTTTCAACTACCAATATGGCTTACTTTAAATGTTAACTGGATTGGTAGCAGAAAAGAAATAAGAAATAAACCCCTTTCTCTTGTCATCCACAGAATAAATGAAAATAAAGCTGAATGCTTGAAAGGCCCCTTCCTGCTCACGAGTAGGGAATTTTGCTATCAGTCAGCAACAATAAAGTAAAATTTTGAAAAGTCATGATCACTTTTACTGCAGCTATCCACAACCTTCTGATTAGCAATGTCACTGACCAGATTGTTGTGTAAATCATTGCTGCTTGAATGCTATGAGCCTTAGAAGCAAAATGCCTTGATTTGTTATGGGGGTGGGATAATTGGGAGAGGTGATCTCTTAATCCTCTACTCACTGGAAGGGTGAAGTATCTGCTTTGTTTCAAAAAGTTAAGGGTAACCAGAAGACCAGTGAGCAGGAATGGTCGGCAGGGGGAGAGAATGGGACATTCCCTTCACTTCTCATCAACTCAGACAGAGTGTGGAGCTTCTCTTTGTAGTCAGGAAAAGCAAAAGTGAAGCTTCATCCCCTAATGATTTCCGTAGTGATAGGTTAAGTTGGGGAAGGGCAAGTTCCAGTAGTGTGTGTCATTTGGGACACAAGGGTCAATACCAGTGAGGTCATCTCAAACAGGCCTAAAGAGAGTGACTCGGTGAGAACATCATTGCCACTTTGCTAAAACCAGGAAAGGAAACAGGCATGTTGGGATCCTTGCCAAAGGGCAGTAGCCAGATTCTGTTTGGAGTCTTTATTTTTTATCAGCCTTTGTTAGTAGATGAGTGAGGAAACTTCTTCTGTTTCTGGTATTGGCACATTTCTGCTGGTAGAGAGAAAGTTTGTTCAGTATTCATTTGTGAATGCTGTGTGGCAAACGGGGCGGCTCTGTGTTTTGCCACCCCAAACATGACAGTCAGGCGGCTTTCAGCGGGATGCCCGTGGGAGGTCTGCTGATAACACAGATTCAGTGGCATGCCTGCGGGAGGTCCGCTGGTCCCGCGCTTTCGGCGTGCCCACCGCGTGACTGGCGAACCTCCTGCAGGCATGCTGCCAAAGGCAGCCTGACTGCTGCCCTCACAGCGACTGGCAGGCCACCCCAGGCATGTGCTTGGTGCGCTGGTCCCTGGAGTCGCCCCTGGTAGCAAACCAGAGTTGGCCGGGTGCAGTTTCAGCACCTTAGACTGTTACCACAGTGTTCCCAGCCATTTCCTCCTTGAACTCCTGAGGAGCCTGAGATCGGAAATCCTCAAGGGAGATCTATATAAAAAGCCCTTCTCTTTAAGGATCCAAAATAAGGAAATTAGAGTTGCAAAAAAGGCAATTAACATAGTATTTTAAGTTAAACATTGGCTCTCATTTTGAAATGTGTAGTATGTACAATTTGTTCTTGAACACTTACAAAAATTAAATACTAGGGCCTTAACTGATAAACAAGCCTTGGATTCCTCTTTCCCTCATGTGACGTTCTTCCTTCCCTGCTACCACCAAAAAAATCTGGCCCTGTCCAAAAGTGAAATAATAAAATCACTGAAATGTAGGCCTGGAAGGGACCTGGATAGGTCAACTAGCCCAGCCCCCTGGACTGAGACAGGACTAATTATTATCTAGGCCATCCCTGATAGATGTTTTTAAGAACAGGTTAGACAAACACCTAATGACAGAGATTTCAGTCTCCTTAGGTAACTTGTTTCAATGCTTAACTGCCCTTACTGTTAGGAGGAGTTTCCTAATGTCTAACCTAAATCTCCTTTGCTGCAAATTAAGCCCCTTATTACTTATGCTGACCTCAGTGGTAAAGAGAATAATTTATCACCCCCCTCTTTATAACAACCTTTTATTTACAAAGATTGTTTATCATGTACCCCCGTCTTCTCTTCAGGCAAAGCAAATCCAATTTTTCCAATCTTTCTAGTAGGTCATGTTTTCTAGACCTGTAGTCAATTTTGTTGCTCTTCTCTGGACTTTCTCCAATTTGTCCATATTTCCTGAAGAGTAGGGCCCAGAACTGGACACACTACTCTAATTGAGGCCTTATCCCCTCCCCCCAAAGGTCCCCAATATTCTGAGTATTTAGCCCCTTTTCTGCAGGAGAATGTTTAGAATCAGTTCACTCATGCAGCTGCAGAACAAGAGAGCTGCCCCCTTCTGGAAAATGTAAGATATTGGGATGTGCAGAAACAAGCCTACCTCTTGCCAGTGCCCTTTAGAAAACAACTAGATTGGGTTACAAGCTGTCAGCTCTGTAAAGAGCTGTGTGGAGTTGGTGAGGTGGTTGTCCCTTGAAAACCTTAAGTACAGAAGATAGC
This sequence comes from Mauremys reevesii, assembly GCF_016161935.1. Taxonomy (NCBI): domain Eukaryota; kingdom Metazoa; phylum Chordata; order Testudines; family Geoemydidae; genus Mauremys; species Mauremys reevesii. Next base: position 274,595,933 of record NC_052623.1, on the reverse strand, counting down.
ACACCACTGCTGCCCCTCTTCCCCCAGTCCCAAGTAAAATAGGAGGAAAGGAGTGGTAGGGTGTATATCCTAACTAAATCCAAAACTGGGCAAAGCCTACCAGCCAAGTAGAGAAATCCCTGAAGGTCACTAAACTTTGTTGAAGTTTTGGCAGTTTTCGGCCCAGAATGCTAGACTAGCCTTTGTCTTGGGTTTGGTTACAAAAGGTTTGAGAGACTGTCAATTTAGCTAGTTTCAAAACAATCATCTTAACATAAACAAATAAATAAAATCCAAATCTCAGTAGCACACTCTTTCAGTAGCATGCTCTGAATTTTTTTTTCTACCAGTGTTCTGAAGGTTTTTTCTGCTTTGCTATTATAAGTTTTTTTTTTTTAGGGCTGTCAATCAGTTAACTCAAGTGATTAACTGAAATTGATTGCGATAAAAAATTAATCTCTATTAATTGCCGTTTTAATCACACTTACATTTAAATTTGTATTCTATTTATTACATATTTTGGATGTTTTTCTACATTTTTATATAGTAGTATGTTGTAACTGAAATCAGTGTATATTTTTATTACAAATATTTGCACTAAAAAGGATAGATTAAAGAAATAGTATTTTTCAATTCACCTCGTTCAAATACTGTAGTGCAATCTTTGTCATGAAAGTGCAATTTACAAATGTAGATTTTTTTTGTTATATCTCTGCACTCAGAAACAAAACCATGTAAAATTTCAAAGCCTACAGGACCACTCAGTCCTACTTCTTGTTCAGCCAATTGCTAAGACAAACCAGTTTGTTTACATTTAGAAGAGATAATGCTGCCCTCTTCTTATTTACAATGTAACCAGAAAGTGAGAACAGGGATTTGCATGGCCTTTTTGTAGCTGGCATTGCAAGGTATTTATGTGCCAGATATGCAAAACATTCATATGCCCCTTCATGCTTCGGCCACCATTCCAGATGACATGCTTCCATGCTGATGATGCTCACTTAAAAAAAAATACATTAAATTTGTGACACAGTTCTCCCCCAAGGAATTCAATGTTCCCTGCTGTTTTGCCTGTATTCTGCAATATATTTCATGTTAGAGCAATCTTGAATGATGACCCAGCAAATGTTGTTCATTTTAAGAACACTTTCGCTGCAGAGTTCACAAAATGCAAAGAAGGTACCAGTGTGAGATTGCCAATGATAGCTACCACACTCGACCCAAGGTTTAAGAATCTGAAGTGCCTTCCAGAATCTGAGAGGGACGAGGTGTGGAGCATGCTTTCAGAAGTCTTAAAAGAGCAGCACTCCAGTGTGGAAACTACAGAACCCGAACCACCAAAAAAGAAAATCAACCTTCTGCTGGTGGCATCTGACTCAGATAATGAAAATGAACATGTGTCTGTCCACACTGCTTAGGATTGTTATTGAGCAGAACCCATCATCAGCATGGACGCATGTGCCCTGAAATGGTGGTTGATGCATGAAGGGACATATGACTCTTCAGCGCATCTGGCACATAAATATTTTGTGATGCTGGCTACAGCAGTGCCATGAGAACGTCTGTTCTCATTTTCAGGTGACGTTGTAAACAAGAAGCGGGCAGCATTGTGTCTCCTGCAAATGTAAAGAAACTTGTTTGTCTGAATGATTGACTGAACAAGTAGGAGACTGAGTGGATTTGTAGGGTTCTACAATTTTACATTTTTATTTTTGAATGCAGTTTTTTGTACATAATTCTACATTTGTAAGTTCAACTTTCATGATAGAGGTTGCATTACAGTATTTGTATTAGGTGAATTGAAAAATATTTCTTTTGTTTTTACAGTGCGAATACTTATGATCAAAAATAAATGTAAAGTGAACACCGTACAGTACACTTTGTATACCGTGTTGTAATTGAAATCAATATATACCTCTACCCCGATATAATGCTGTCCTTGGAAGCCAAAAAATCTTACCGTGCTATAGGTGAAACCGTGTTATATCGAACTTGCTTTGATCCGCCGGAGCGCGCAGCCCCGCCCCCCTGGAGCGCTGCTTTACCACGTTATATCCGAATTTGTGTTATATCGGGGTAGAGGTGTATTTGAAAAGGTAGAAAACATCCAAAAATTTCCAAGAGCGAAATGGACTCTATTGGCTTGGCAGAACTTTTTTTATTTTTTTATGATTTTGATGAACAAGATTGGTTTTGTTTTTAAGCATTTTTTATTTTGGCTATTTAAATTTTCGTAATTGCAGGAAATGGGAGCAGTCAGACAATTTTATGACCTGTTGAGATTCAAAAAGTTAAAGCTTTATCATTAAAACACAAATTGTCAACATCTGGTGTCAAAATGTGTAAAGTAAATATTTTTATGCCTTTAAACTCTTAAGTTCTCAAGCAGTATTTTTCTTTCTTTGTCTATCTGTAAATTTTGATTATTATAAATGAAAATTTTTGTCAGTTTCTGTGTATGGGGAAATCAACTTTTACCATCGTTTTACCAATAAAAATCAAATCCTTCCAAGTCTAACTTTACAATGGATCAGTGAAGCTGACTAGACACAGCTGTCCAGGGAACCAGTTAAACAAACTGAAAAATGGAGAAACTTTTTCACTTCTTTCTAGTTATTTGTATCTTGGGTGTTTAGCTGTGGTAGGCGCACAGTTTTCAAGTAAGTGTAACTTTTCAGGTTGAAGGTGTTCCTGGCAAGAAGCCTATTAATTAGTTTCATATTTCACATATTTGCTTTTCTTATGCAGACATCCAAGAATCTGGAGGACAGTGCTAGATAGTGTCCAGCTGTGCTGCATCCTTGTGTAATGTTTTAAAAGAAGGTTGGCACCAAGGCTCTCCCAGAAACTGGAAGTGGAACTATTAGAGCCCAATTTGGCTGTCTTGTGTTGTCTGACAGCTTTTACTTTTGATACCTTTGAGACTTCTGAGAAGATATATTACTTTTTTTACTTTCTTTTGCAACGTGATCTTGAAAACTAGATACTTTTGATTTAAATGCAAGATATTAAAAGGGGATATGATATAGTGGGAGAGCCAAGATGATGGCAACAATCATACAAATATTCTGAACTGCCCTCCAACTGGTATGACCTTACTGCTGATTAAATATCCCTATGTATTTTGGTGGCTCTATATGAATAGTCCACTAATGCTGATTTGTTCTGCCTTCCATTTACTATTCCATTATGGATAATGAGCATTGTTCTGGTGTGGCAATGGCACACTATCCCAGTGTATTAACATCCCTGCAATGGGGAGAGACTTGTGTGGAATCTCTTTTAAATAACCTTTTCCAGAATAAATAAAAATGTTGCTTTTCTCTTAGTTTCAAAACCACAGCACACAGCTGCTCTTTATCCTTGGCTGGAATATAAAACAGGCCTATGGCAGACTACGCAACAATCTACTGGCTTTATTACTAGTAGCTGCTGAACTCTTAGTGCTAACTTAAACAGCTCATAAATGTTAATCACTTTGCAGTTTTGCTAGAGAGCCTGTCTGCATGTCTGAGGCGCTGGCTAATAAGTCGCATGTTTTTCGTGAACTGGTGACTTTTTTTTTTAGCAGAAGGTCCAAATAGCAACTTCAGTTGTCAATAGAATTATTAAATATGTTGGCATCCTTTTGAAATTGTTGGCATTGCTTGATTCAGACATATTTGCCGAACATACAATGGAATGAGTAGACTGTTCAACAGAATACATTGTTTGCTTACTGGCCTGTTTTGGACATCTGACTAAATTTAATCCAAATCTAATCTGAGGAAATTCCATACAATTCTCCCTGCACTTCCTAGATAGAAACTAATTCCACCACTTATTCAGTTTAGGTAGCCTAACTGAATTAGGCTACCAGCAAATTCTGGTAGCCTAGCAGAATTTGATCAGATTAAATACATATGCAATAACGTCAGGAAATGTAAAATTTAAGGTTTTAATTGAAGTGTTAACTTGACATTGCACGCATTTGCTTAGTAAACCCTTAAACAGCAATGTGTTAAGGTGTCCGTTTTAACAAGAGAAACAACATAATACAGATACATAAAATAAGGGCAAATTCCAAGGCATGGGGACTCTTATTTATTTTATTTTTAATTGTTTTGTACAGAACATACTACAGAAGGGCCCTGAATCTGACTGGGGCCTCTGGGTGCTACTGTAATACTGCCACTTATAAAAGAATTGTCTTGTAGCAATCCTAACTCTTACATTTGATTCTTAACTATATATCCTACATTTCGTTAGTATGTTTTTTGCTTTTTACCTTCCTAGGGAATCAAGTAGGAAGGAAAGGGGGCGGGAATTGGGAACAGCAGAAATATTACTGGTGCATGCCAACTAGAAATATAGTACCTTTTGATACGTCTGCTCCTTTTAACCTCATCATTACATGACCATTAAGGATAGTGGGCACTTAAATACACACTTGCTTTTTTTTAACTAGGACTGCACCGGACTTCATGTTCTTGAGGGCCAATGTTCTATTTAATTTTGTCCATCCATGTTCGGAATAAATTTTATGTGCACCAAGGTATCTGTGGCCGTGTGACACCAGTAGAAACAAAAAATCTAGAGATGTATACTTTTAAAAAGTTACCATAGGGATAATTACTCCAGCCAGGGCAGGTTAGGCATTTTAGAACTCACTACTCAAAGAATTTAAGTGTAAGAGGAAAAAAAATGAAATGCATAGACCAGTCAAAACACTAAAATAATACACTTTGAAAGAATAAAATTATGGCAAATATATGTGCATTGCAGGAAGTACCAAGAAGTAATAACAATGATACAAGTATGTGTTGGGAGGTGAGTGTGAAAGAGACTGCATGTGATTCAGAGACTCTGTGTGTGCCGGCTGCTGGGGAAGTTTCTGAGAGATACCAAGCGCTGTCTCTTCACGGCACTCACTGGAAGCTCTCTTGCTCTGTCCTGAGCCCTGTCTCCTCTCCCCCGCTCTGTGGAGATGGGGTACATGGGCTGGAGTGGGGGGAAGAGTGAGCGTGTATGTGAGAGAGAGAGAGACTGATTGCTGGGGAAGTCTCAAACCATGTGCTGTCTCTTTAAGAAAGGCACTTGCTCACTGTTCAGACCTCAGACTGCAGTAGCTCTGAGTCCTGAGCCAGCTCTGTAGACCTCGTCTGCTCTGTGGAGATGAGGTGCAGGGGGAGGGGGAACACCCTGACATCAGCTTCCACCCTCTCCCTGCTCTGCACAGGCAGCAGGAGGGTCCTGGGAGAAGCTGCAGGACAGAGCAACATGGCTGCAAAGCAGTGGCAGGAGGGGCACCTGAACACTCTGCTAATCAGCCGCCCAACCGTGCAGCTTACAGGGAACACAGTTGAGGATCCTCCTTTTCACCAGACTAACCAGGGATTGGTATCAAAACCCTCCTTGTCGTCTTCCCCATCTAGGGAGGGAAGGACCTGACAGACCTGCTCCTCAGACATGTGATCTGGGAGCGGACTATGGACTTGCTCCCAGTCATGTATTTTAGGCTTCCTCTATACTCTTCATACAGGCAGTATGTCCTTCCAATTCTCTTACGGTGGCCAACCACACTTCTCTTAGATGGTGCTTAAGGTCCCTGCAATGACAGGAAAATGATTAAATGAGATAAATGTCACCTGCACCCATGTGCTGCAGAGGAAGGCGAGCCCTGCCCCATCCCCTAAAATCACTGCTAATCTGATCTGGGGAAAAATTCCTTCATGACCCACATAATGTGATCATTTAGACCCTGAGTATGTGAGCAAGAACTAGCCAGCCAAGCACCTGAGAGAGAATGAGGTGGTACTGAGCAGAGCCCACCCCACCAGTGCACCATCTCTAGCTGTGGCTGTCTGTTACTTCAGAAGGAAGAAGCAGAGGAAAAACCTCCCAGAACACACTGGGGGAATATCTTCCTGGCCCCCTGTCAGTGGCTGGCTGAAGCATGAACTTTAGGAACTTAAGATATAAACCGGAAGTGAACCCCAGGGCTGTTGAACCCTGCTCCCCGTCCTCACAAACAATATGTTGACGTCTGCCTGCCAGGTTTCAAATGTAAAAGTAACAATTCCCTAATCACAGATTTTATCAAGAAAAGCTTAATCCATCTCCTCTGTCAGCGTGCACACACGAATGGATTTTTCTCTAGGCTTACAAATTTTACATTTGAGCAAAGACCCCCCAATTATTGAAAATCTTTTCTAAAAACTATCCTTTTGGAAGAAGTTGAGCACTGAAAATGGGTGTTATAACAGAAGCTGTTTTAAAAACTTAGCTGTAGTATTAGTTATGCAAAATGTAATTAGTTAAGAAAATGCAATAATAGCTTCTGGCAGCATACCAATGTTAGTGTGAATTTGACATTGATAAAAAGCTCCAGAGTGATGCCACTAGAAAAAAAAGTAGTAGGCTGGTGGACTACAGAAAGTGGGTTGATCAGTTGTGGTGAACAGGCATATGTACATATCAAACATAACTTAATGGGCAGCCTTCGCTACTCTCAGCAGTGTCCGAGAATGCAATAGACGCAAATTGAATTCCTCTCTCATATAGTTGTTTCAGGTCAGGGTTGAGGAATAGAGCATTCACTGCTTTTTTGTTAAAGTTCTGTGCTTAAAAAATGTTTCTTAACCTACTGACAGACTGGATTTGAACCAGTGAGCTTGAAATGTTTCCAAATCTCTGCAATATTTTATAAAGCAAATAAGTTCATTTTTTTCACTTCATTGCCAATTCCTGAGTTCAACTTCAGACATTCCCTAAATTGATCCAGGACGGTTTGCATATACTCCATGTATTGCTTTTAGGTATTTGTGCTCATCTGCAAAATTTCAAACCTAGGGTTTGTTGGGCAAGGGCACTTGGTCAGCAACAGTCAGAGCAGTGCTCCTTTGCTAGGTAGGGAAACATCAGTAGCACCTTTCCAACAGCTCATATGATGCAGAAGCAGAAGGAGAGGCTCAAGTTTGACTTAGTGAATAACTCTTGTAGAAAAGACTACGGGGGTGTAGAGAGAGGAAAAGCTGTGGAGAATTTAATAGATACAACCAAAAGTCTAAATCTGTCCTTTGGGTTTTCTGTGCTGTTAAAACAATTTTTGCAGTATTCAAGTTTATACTACAGAAAGAATGCAGTATAAACTTGAATACTAACTCAATGACACATTTGTCTTTTCTTGCAGATCTTCAAGTTGCTCCATTTTAATTTTCAGTGCAGACCTTTCTGCTCACTTAAGTTATTATAAACTTTTTTGCTGCTCTGCAAACACGTGAAGATGTCTCGCAGCCCTGATGCGAAGGAAGACCCTGTGGAATGCCCCCTTTGCATGGAGCCCCTGGAGATTGATGACATCAACTTCTTCCCTTGCACCTGTGGCTACCAAATTTGTCGCTTCTGTTGGCACCGTATCCGCACTGATGAGAATGGACTTTGTCCTGCTTGCAGAAAGGTAAATATCCTGGAATAACTGCTTGCTTTGCATATGTCATGAGGGTCTTGCATTGGTTAGTACACTCTTTTACATCAGGGAACCTTGCTTCAAATGACAGTGTAGATCTGGTGTGAGCATCTCATTGTCTGGATCCCATCTGTACATATCAAAATCATTATGCAACTAGTAGTCATTTCTGCAGAATAAATCCAGAAGAGGAATAGCAGTGGAGCATGCAGGTCAGGACTGAGGTGTGTGGGTAGAGTTGTTAAAGGAGAACTAAAAAAAAATCTGGGAATCGGGATTGTGATGCACTGGTGTATCTGTTTGTGGATAGATGGTGAAGATTGAAACAGCAGGATATGCTGCAAGTGAGCATTAAGGTCTGGTGGTAGAGCTGTGTGGGAGTTCATAAAGCACCCCTTTTTGCTGTACCTGTTGAGCCAGAGCTATTCATTTTTGACACCCACTTTACAAGCTATTAACTCTTGGTGAGAGTGCTTGACAGGTGTCTAGTTTCTTCCACCTTTGTCACCAAATGCTCAGATGTACTTTGAGTGCCATACTTACGACTTCGCCCATTCTGTCCAGTCACAATTCCAGTTACCTGACATGTTTTAGTTGTCTGCTACCCTCTTAAACTCTTTAAAACTGATCTTCAAGTCTGCTGACCTTCCTGTCTCCTAGGGTCACAACCTTGGAATCTTTGACTTTTCTCTTTTCTTTCCTCCTCATGTAGTCTCAGCTAAAATCTGTTGCTTCCTTCTGCCTTCATCACCCAACACACCTCTTCAGAAATCCTTGGTAATGTCTCCTTTGATTATTATAACTTCCTCTCCTGTCTCCTAGCTTTTCACCTTTTTCCCTCTAAACCCAGTTACAGAGGTTCCCCCCCTTCTTCCCCTGTTCTAAGCATGTCCCTCTCCTCACTGAATCCCTTCATTGGCATCTTGTCTCTTACGGCATCAATTCCAGCTCCCTGTCTAGGCCCCAAGTAACCTTGCTATACCTGCATCTGTGCACTTGCTGCCTCATTCTTCCATATGCACCTTCAGTCATCTTACCATGTTGCTCCTTTTGGGCCTTGACTACAGTAAAGAAATTTTGGCATGCTAATCACTGTTTGGACTCTCTAGCAAGCCTGAAAAGCACCACACATCAACATACAGGTGTAATCAGTGGTGCACAGAAGCTAGCTTCACTATTTTGGATTGGACTTTCTACAAGGAAGACTAATCAGTGTCATCAGTCACTGTCTGTCTCCACCAGTGCAATGCCATTGTCGACAGTAAATTCTGTTGTAATAATGCCAATGATATTATTCCTTCTACTACAGTCCCACAGTACCTGTCACTGCTTTTGGAGCCTATCTGATTTACCTTCTGTACTCTGCTGGCTTGAGGACAAGCTTTCTGGAATCTTTTTGCCTGTACAAATACTGCTTCATGCCCCTGAAATGTTGTACAGTATTTCTTGCCAGTATTCACTCCTTTGTGATTACTGTGTGCTTGCAAGCTGGTTTTGGAGCATGTCTCAGAAGCCACCGTAGAAATATGCTGCCAGGTATTCCTCAGCAGACTTCTGGGCACTTGTGAATGTCTGGATTAAGGAAATCGTTACAGCTGACCTCTTTAATTTGGAACACTTTGGCTCACGACTGGGTGTCCGAATGCCTTACTGAGCTGAATATCATTTGCTCAGGAAAATAGTGTTGGGAGAAAATAGAAGGACTGGTGCTGCAATATTAATAAGGCTGGGGATGTCAACAGCCATTCCAGGGCAGGGAGGAAGATCTGCCTTTATGATGAACCAGACCATGTTCTTGGCATTCTCCCATCTTTGGAGCATGAGATGCTTTTGGACAGAACTGTGGCACCCACCACTGGGCTGTTGAGGAACTTAGAAAGAAGAGAACACTGCCTTCCAAGGTGCTCTGTGAAACCAGTTGGGCAGACCAGGACCTAGGAATGCCAGAGGCTCTGCCAGGATCCCGGTAACATCTCTGTCTAAAACTCTAGAGATGGTAGCTGCAGCAAAAGCAGTCATGTTGGTTTGTGAAGATGACACCTTTGGAGACTGAAAGGATATCTGTGCAAGGTATATGTGTTCGTTTTTTTTATCTCAGGTTTTTGCATGGTTGGGGTTTGGGAGCAGTTTTCTGGGTTCACGTGAACATTCGTATTGGTGTGAAACAGGATGAAGATGTAGCATCATGTGAAGATAGGAGTTCCTCTCTTCCTGCCTGCCTTTTCTAGTTCCCCTGGTGCATCAGTGCTCTAATTCCCTCATCCTCTGGATATTGCTCGTTTTGGAAGTCTCACCTGTAACCCCCGTCACCACCTTTCCACATTCACCTACATGGATCAGTTGTTCTGAGGGCAGAAGCACCCTGCTAGCTGAGCCATGCCTTGTGATCATTCTAAGGCTAAGTGCACTGTACGGTCTGGTGTAGAGTATTCACTACACACCACACCTCACCAGCACAGGTATAAACCTCTGTGTAGATGGTGAGCCATTGCTTAGGTGAACAGAATGTGCCAGAACCTTAGGGCATATACCTTATGTGGCTCTCTGCTCAAGCAGTGTCTCCCCCATCTACACTTTTGTTTTTAGCAATTTAATGTCCCACTCCTGGAGCCTGCCTCTCTGCTGCACGGAAAGGCTATGGCAGGAGAGGCAGCAGGCAGAGGCTCATTGACATAAGCATATTGACTCACTCCATATTTCTCATTTCAGAGACCACTTCTGCAACAAGGCAACAAATGGGAAATGTTTGGCATATCCATTACATGGCAGGAATGTGACCATGCATCTGGGAATACAAGAAGCAGAGTGCTTGACAGATCCCTTGGCAAGGAACAAAAACTAGATCTGTTTTTCAACATTCAGAAAAACATGTAAAGGAACAATTTTAAGTTTGAAGGAAAATGCAACTTCTCTTTAAATGCCAAGGGAAATTTATCCAAGAGGACAAAGAATGTGTGAGGGGCTATGTACATCATGATAAAGAAATAAAACTTCAAGACAGAGTTCCCCTGTGAACTTTTGATGGAGTACATGCAGGGCCAACGGCAGTTTGCACAGTTAGCCCACATTTCAGCATAAAACAAAAGCTGGCTTGCTGTTTTTTTGTTATGTATTAGCTACCTTTTTTGAAGGTGGCTTCCATGTTTCGTGGTAAAATAAATTATGCAAATCAATCTCAGTTAATAGTTCTGTAGGCATAGTTGAATTACCTTAAACAACACTGCTTTACTACCCCCATATCCTCTGTGTCCAAAAGCATCTAAATGCTGGTAATATTTTTATTAAAAACTAATTTATTCATGGTATCAAACCCAGTAGCAACTATAGAATCAGTGATATTAACTTAAACTGCTAACATTTCAGTATGCCGCCTGCAAACATTAAGAGTATTGATCCCTTTGCATTCCTACAACTGCAGAATATGAGCACAAAGCAACTCTGGTTTGGTTCATATGCCTGTTGCAGTGTTCATAATAGTCACATTTTTGGTGGCACATCTTCATTGTTCACCTCATCCTTTGCTGCAAGACTCATGCCTTCCTCTGTTCATTGTCAAACACCTCCTTTGCTTTACAATATTGGACAGAATACAAGAAGTGGATATCATGACACTGTTCACTGTATTCAGTAGGTACTTCCACTTTGCTTTCAGCTTTTCAAAGGCACACTTGGCCACCTTCCTGCACACAATTTGTAGCTGTACCACTGTCTGGGCTTGTGTAATTGGGATGTGACCTCTTGACTGAGAGAAGCAATTGATAAGCAGTTGCTGAGAATCTGTGGAATGGAAAGAGTACTCCTCTGTCCATTCCTGAAAAGTTGTCTTTAAAAATTCTGGTACAGTGCACCCTGCCTTCCCTCGCCTGTTTCAGTAAACATCTAGGAACTATGCACCATGATCTTGTAAGGCTTTTGCCACTATGGAGTTGGTAGACTTTTGTTTATTCCTGGGCTTGATCAGGTGTGCATGAGTTCATCTATAGCTCCAGCAATTCAGGAAACCCAGCTGTTCAAATCCATCAGTGGTCTTGCAAATGTTTGCTAGCTTGATTGCGTGCCCCTGAAACACTTGATCTCTGTTGCGATATTCAAGGGTTTCCAGTCCCTCTGGTGCCTAATTGTCCGGTTGCTATCCAGGGTAGACACCTTCCTTGGGACAAACACTGCTTTTTTCTACAGAGAATGACGCGCTCATGCAGGTGATCTGAAGCTTCCCGAAGAGGTGCAAAAGTCTCCTCCTTCGAGTAGTGTCCCTATGGGTGCTCCACTGTAGGTGTATCTGCGTCCCTGGGCCTCTGATCGGAGATTTTGGTAGCGGTGTTCATTCTGCCTGCACATGAGTTCTCCCTACCTTGTGCTCTGCCTTGAGGCTAGCTAGTACTGCGTGGTTGAACCATTCCCAGTTCCTGTTTAGCTGCACCTGGCCTGAGACAGAGTGAATAGCAGTCCGCTTTCTTTGTCAGAGTTTTAGAGTTCAGTTTCTTAGCTTCTTTTAGCATTTCCATTAGAATTTCCTTAGTTTGATAGGGTTTCTAGGTTTTTTTTACCGTTTAAAAAATAAAACAAACTTTTTTCTTTCCCGTTTCTTCCCTTTTTCCCATCTGAGGTCACCCCCAGTAAGGGGCATGCCCGACTCCCCTGGGTTTAAATGGTGTCTTTCCTGCAGGGAGGCAGCAGTACCGATTACAGATGATACTGCTGCTGTGTCCGATGCCTCTGAGAGGCTCACATTCCACAGAAATGTACCTTCTGTCAGCAATTGAAGGCTAGATCCTGAAAGAACCAGGAGTTAAAGTTGAAACTCTTTATGGAGGATGTTCTTTGACCGGCCTTTGACCCTGGTCCCAAAATCCCTCCCAGTGAAGATTGTCCCCAGAGCCTACTACATCTAAAGAGGGAGAACCAAAGAGGAAATCTTCGTACTCTCCTCTCAAAGCCTCCAAAAAGAGAGCTGCAAGTCCTCAAACTGAGCCCTGGACCAGCCAGAAAGGTCTCTGGCATGGTCAGTCATCTCGGCACTGATGGCTCCGAAGCACAGTATCCAGAGGACACATGGGTCCTCCGGTGCAGACACCATCTATACACCTAAAGACCTGAAGGGCGGAGGCTCTGAAGCGGTGGCACCACCTGTCAAGGGCAAGAGCAAAGACAGTAATGTCTCTGCGAAGGCAGTACTCACGTGGAAACCCTTGGTACCAACTACTTCCAAACAACCCTCGGCAGACTGATCATCTCGTGCAAGATCTCTGCCGATTTTCTCAGTATTGGTGAATCAGAGCCAACAAGCCCTGATGGTACTGATCACAGCAGTACTGCAGGAGTTTCATTTTCCCAGAGATCTCATGGTGGCTGAGACTCCAAGAGTTTCCTGCTTCCTTGATATCAGGGCCCCGATACTGAGCACATCTCGCTCCCTGGAATCATCACTGGCACCAGGGTGTTTGCTTCCAGTCTCCTTGTTGGTTCCAACACTGTCCAGTGAGGACTCAGATAGTGACCAGGATGATATCCTCTTGCTACCCTCACACCATGGTCCATCTCTTCATCAACCAGGGCCCCTCCAGTTACACCATCAGTCTGAACCTCAACCTTCTTGGTATGACCACCTGTGAGTACAACCATGCTGGGAGCGTGGGCAGCCTACAGGTACCATACTTCTCAGGCATCTGGTCTCCTTCAGCCTTTGCATCCAGAGCCCCAGAACCTCAAGAGAACTTGAGGAGCAGGAGGCCAGAATAAAGAGGCGGTACACCACCAACCAGTATCATCTCCTCCTCCTCCTCCTCACTAAGTGAGACAGTGATGGCCCCCTCCACCATCCTTGGTGGATGATTTTAAACTATTTCATGATCTCACAAAAACGGTAGCAGACACTACAAATTTCCCTTGAGGAAGTGAGACCTGACAAACCCTCCAGTCCCAACCTGCAGATCCTCTGACTCAAGGCATTGTTCATGGTTCCAACACAGAGAGCTGCTGCTCCGAGGAGATACAAGAAGTGTGTTACACAGTAAAAAAAAAAAAATTGGCTACCTGCCACATTTACCTGCAAAAATAGAAAAGATTCCAGATTTGGTATAATTCTAAACAAGTTACCTTGGTATCTTCCTCCCTCCCCATCTTGCTAAACTACATAGCCCTGTCCTCTTGAGGCCTACTATCTCTCAGCTCACTCAAAGTACATCATGCGGCCATAAGGGCTCTCTACCAGCAGATAGAGGGATACTTGGTTTTCACCCATCCAACAACAAAGAAATTCCTCAAAGGCGTAGGAAACCTCTTTCCTCAAACCAGGCACCCCATTCCAGTGAGGGACCTAAATGTAGCTTTAAAGAGCCTAACTAGACCACACTTTGAACCTATGGCCCCTTGTTCTCTTACACCTCTATCAATGAAGACAGCATTCCTTGTAGCCATCACCTCAGCATAGAGAATAGGGAAAATAGCAGCATTAATGGCACATACACCCCTTCACAATTTTCTTTTAAAGTCAATCACTCTGAGGCCACACCCAAAGTTCATCCCCATAGTCGCCTCGTCTTTTCACATGAAACTGTTCGTTCACCTTCCCACCTTCTACCCAAAGCCTCATCGTGACAACAGGGAGGCTACACTACATACACATGATGTTAGGAGAGCTGGGGCCTTTTATTTGGACAGGACAGGCCTTTAAGAAATCTCCTAGGCTCTTCTTCTCAATTGCAGAAAGGTCAAAGATGCAGCAATATCAGCTCAGAGACTCTACAAATGGGTCTTGAATTGTATTAACTAGTGCTACCATGATTCGTAATTCGCTACCCCCACCTGGAATCTATATGCATTCCATGAGAGTGTTTTCCACCTCTGACACCTCCATTAAAAATGTTCCCATGCCAGAAATCTGCAGGGCAGTGACTTGGGTATCTGCTCATACTTTTGCAGAACACTGTACGATTACAAGATTTTCAGTTCCACAGTATTGTCATCCATAATAGACTAGACTCAGAAGCTCTGACCCTCCATTGGGGATTCTGCTTGGTAGTCACCTACTGTGGAGCACCCATAGGGATGCTACTCGAAGAGGAAATTACTCTCCTTGTGCAGTAACGATGGTTCTTCAAGATGTGTGTCCTTGTGGGTGCTCTGCAACCCACCCTCCTCTCTTCTACTTTGGAGTTTTCAATAGAGGAGCTGCAGTAGGAAGGAACTGAGGGTGATTCACTCACATAGTGCTAGTTAGCCTCAAGAAAGAACACAAGGGAGAGAGAACGTATGTGTGGGCCAAACAGTGCTACCAAAACCTTCAATCAGGGATGCAGATACACATACAATGGAGCACCCATAGTGACATCGTTACTGCACAAGGTGAGTAAGTTCCTCTTCCTCACTTAGTTCTGCAGTTAACTTGGGTAAGCAGCTATATCCAACAACCCTCACACCATTTGTAAGCATGCTTCTGACCCCAAAATGGCATGCAGTCCACTGAACTTCATCTTGAAGTAGCTCATGGAGCTGATTACTTTGATCGTGGTGGAGAACAGAGCCTTTCACACAACACGAATCCACTGTTGGTCTCTTCCTCTGATTTACTGTGTGTATTACTAGAATTTGGTGCCCTTTCTCTCCTGGCTCACCTGGGATGCTTGGTGATTTAATATTCAGGATCTCCATTCTGGGAAAAAAAGATGCATAGAATGGACACACTACCCATATGCTTTACATTGGGGCAAACTGTTTTAGTTTTAAGTGGTATGGTTACCTATTATAGATGCAACCTTGGTTTCCTTCTGTTCTTAGCCTCAACCCTCACTATCCCCTATAACTGAAAGCCTTCTTGTTGTGTGCCAAACAGCCTTTCCTGCAAGTTCCTCCTAAGAAATTCCGCCTACTTCTAGGTAATAATCTTTATCCTCTTCGTTATTTAATCTGCATACAATTAGACAGAGCTGTTCAAGTTAAAAAAAAAAAAATCCTTACCTCAAAGAGCCAGCTATCTGTGAAATGTCATATAAACTTAATGCTGTGTCCTTATAAAAAGTTTACCTATGTCTGTTGAAGACATAACTTGTGATAAGCATGGCTGTGACAAGAGTGGATCAATGAGTATGATCCAACAGTTATTCAAGTGAAGTGTGCATGAAGGATTAACTGTTGTATGGGGTTTGTTCTTCAGTTGTGGTGCTACAATACCTTGATTTTTGAGCCACATTTCCTTAAAAATCCAAGTTCAAGGGTAGATCAAGTCAATATGGTGTTGCTGTGCATGGAGTTGAATGCATCTTTTCCATTAACGCTAATGGAATGTTTAGATTTTTTAAAATTCCTATGCCTGGCAATGAAAAAGTATATCCCCAATACTTTCAGCACAAACCTTATCCTCTGCATACCAGCTCAGGTACTTCTGATTAGCTATTTGTCCAGGACTGTGTGTAGAGAAACAGTTTGTTTGGTATCCTACCTCTAGCATTGGTCAATATCTTGTGCTTTAGGGGAAGGTTAAATTCTTCTATAATGCACTAGTCAGTCAAGTCTGTTGGGTGTTAAAATGTGGGGAGAGAATGCCCTGTTTTCTGTGTAATTGAGTAAGTTTCACATTTTAAATTGTCAGCCCCAGAGGAAATTCTGTAATATGTGCACCTGTCATATCTTTAGCATTACTTCAGTAACTTCTTCATTCTCATCAGTTTTAAATATTTGTCTTAAGATGCATTGTGTGTATATGTATTGTTATATAAACTTTGTTACTGTATGCCTCGAACTGTTATGAAGACTAGTTATACATTTTATAACTTCGAGTTTTATTTTCAGGACTGAGAATTGGGCATGAGTGCCTTGGTGAGCCGCAGGGTGTGGAGGATAAATGTGTAATAGCCTTGACATGCTTTCTGAGTTGTATGTCTTCACTGCAAAAAGGGGTGGCTTTACCTTAAGATGGCTATCTCAGTGTAAAGCCTTAGGAGTGATGAGGCACTGTAGTTCTTGTTCAAATGCTTGCTCGTGTCCATTCCATGTTACGTATGTGTGTGCTGCATGCACCATTGCTGGAGATTTTTCCCTCAGGCTGGCATCCATCAGGCTGGCTCTAGTGCCTTCTTGTGTGCCATATAAGGAGTGCCACCAGCCATGGACCCTCTCAGTTCCTTCCTACCACCTGTGCTGATTGCTGAAACGTCTCCTCTTGCTGCAGCAAGGTGCCTATGAGTGGTTGTCTTCTCTGTATTGTAAGTTTAGTTATAGTGTATATATTGTAAATAGTGTTACTGTAGATGGAACCTCCTCCCTTATCGTTAAGGGGTTCCCATCACCCCTGGAGCTGGGTTTCAAATCTTTTGCCTCCTGGGGCAAGCCTATGCCTGTGAGCAACCCACATTCCAGTTTTGTGAAGTGTCTGGGAGAATCTCATATGAAAGACCACTGCCAAATTTGTCGAGACTTTAAGCCTTGCAAAAAGGACGTAGTGATCAGACGTAAGGCTGTCCTAATGGAAGCCGCTTTTTAGACTGGCTTCAGAACCGAGCACTTCGGCCTTGGTGCAAAACACTCCTCCGGCACTGTGCGCATCCCAGCACTACTTTCCATCTCTGGTGCTGAAGAAGAAGCACAAAAGGCAGCACACTGACAGAGGGCACTCGCCAGTGCCAAAGACTGGCAATCAAGGGGAAGGCAGTGGAGTTCAACCTGCGTCGGGCCACTCTTCCATCTCCAGTCCCGGGGTGGCACCAGCAAGATTGTTGAGTCCGGTGCTGGGTCCCTCACCGGTGCTGGAACGTCATTGCAGCGCAAGCAGAATAGTGGTGCCTCCAACTCCGGAGGCCTTTGCAGTGGCCAGAGATTTGCTGTCACTCCCGGTCCTGCCTACCCTGTTACATCATCTGTCGGCTCCATCAACCTCGAGCAAGAGAGAGCATGGTGCTCCGAGCACCTTTGTCACCTTGTCCTCTGGTACCTTCTAGAGGGAAGCGGTCTCTTTTCTCCTTTTTTGGTCACCGGACCCTCAGCACCAATTGGAGGCAGCAAGAGGGACTGCTCCCCCATGGTCACCTAGAGAGGACTCTTAGGCTGAATGTAGAGTTCCGCGTTGGACTCAAAGAGCCATCAGTACCCATCCTACATGCCATCGGACCTCAGTGCGGGTTCCCCCGCTGGTGCCTGGCCAGGAAGACAACGATATATGCAGTGATCATGCTGGAATCCTTGGGGTTTTCCCCCGGTACCGGGTCCACCCTCCCACCGATCATCTGTTGCTGAGAGGTGGGCTCCCACTCCTCCACATTCAGCACTGGACACAGACTCCAGTACTGACCCTAGTACTGATCTACAGGATGTGCCCCCTATGGAGGTTACTGAAACTGAAAAAGAGAAAGAAGCCCCCTTTTCCAGTACAGGCCTCTTCCTTCTCCTCCACAGATGAGGCCATCTCAGGTCCGAGCAGCTCGCTACCACAAGATGACTTTCAGGCTCATCAACAGCTCCTAAAGCAGATGGTGGCTAACCTGGGGCTAGAGATTGAAGAGCTCAAGGAATCATCCCACAGCCTCATTGACATTCTGGCTTCAGCAGCTCCATCTAAGGTGGTCTTACCCATTAATGAGGTGGTAATGGGTCAGGTCAAAGCCCTGTGCCAGAACCCATCTTCTTTTTTAAATGAAGGGCAGAGGAGAAATCTGTGCCAGCCAGTGGGTATGAGTATCTGTACTCTCACCCCACTCTGGGATCCCTCATACCACTGCCTAATGAAAGGGACAGACAGGGCCAGTCGAGTGCTACTCCCAAACAGAAGGATGCAAAGAAATGTGATCTATTTGGGAGGAAAATTTATTCAACAGGTGGTCAGCAACTACATATCTCAAATCAACAAGCCTTACTGGGATGATACGACTACAATTTGTGGGACTCCTTGGCCAAATTTAAGAACTTTATGCCCCAGGAATTCTCAGCCCTCTTAGAGGGAAAGAATGTTGCCAGAGCTTCTCTCTAGGTGGCACTGGACGCAGCAGATGCATGGTGAGGACAATGGCCTCTGCTGTCACCATGAGACGATGCTCTTGGCTGCAGCCCTCAGGACTCCCTCACAAGGTCCAGTAGTCAATCCAGGGCCTCCCTTTCGAAGGCTTCTCATTATTTTTGGAGCAGATGGACACAAGACTGCATGGCTTGAAGGATTCAAGGGCTCGCCTCATGTCCCTGGGCCTCTATGCTCTGTCTACTTCGAGGAAGCATATCAAGCCCCATCAGCCACCATGCTTCCCAACTCTGTGTCTGAGAAGGAACCCTGTAAAAGAAAAGGGTGAGTTTATAAGCACTGTCAACCACTTCCATCCACCTCAGCCTCCCAGCTGGGCTCGTGTAGGCACTTTGGTGGGCCTAAGCAGGCCTTTTTGAAGGTGTGTCCCAGGGCGCTATACCAGTTCCCCTCCTCAGATCCTGCCTCCCCTTTATTTTTGGACTGACTGTCCCACTTCAGTCCGGCATGGTCCCACATAACATAAGACCACTGGTTGCTAAATACAGTTTTCATCCACTCCTCCCTCCTGCCCCCTATCCCCATCCCTTTTCAGGGACCCTTCTCACAAGCATCTCCTCACCCAGGAGGTGCAGACCCTCCTACAGATGGGGGCTGTGGAGGAGGCACTGCAAAACTTGGGGGAAGGAGATTTACTCCCAATATTTCCAAATCCCAAAGGCCAAGAGAGGCCTTTGATCCATCCTGGACCTGTCGCCTCAACAAATATCTCAAGAAACTGAGATTCTGCATGGTCTCCCTGGCCTCCACTATTTCCTCCCTAGATCCAGGGGACTGGTACGCCACCATCGACTTGAAGGACACTTATTTTCACATTTCTGTGTTCCAGGGCCACAGAATATTTCTCAGCTTTATTGTAAATCAGACTCATTTCCAATTCACTATTCTTCCCTTCAGCCTGTCCGCAGCCCTTTGGATCTTCATGAAGTGCATGATGGTGGTAGCTGCCTTCCTCAGATGGCGAGGTGTTCAGGTCTACGTGTACCTCAACAAGTGGGTGATCAAGGGTTGTTCAGAGGCTCACGTAAAGACCAGCATTAGCGTGGTTCAAGCTACTTTCTGAGTGCTGGGCCTCTTGTTAATTGAGGAAAAAGTTGACTTATTTCAGTTCAGAGAACAGAGTTTATCAGGCCAGGGCTTGACTCAACCCAAGCCAAAGCCTTCCTTCCAGAGGTCTGATATCCAAAGTCATAGTCCATCCAATTACAACAGCCTGGGTTTACCTCAAGCTACTAGGTCACATGGCCACATGCAGTTATGTGGTCTGGCATGCAGGCTACACCTCAGGCCCCTGCAGACATGGTGAGCTTGATTTTACTCCCCGAACAGACACCAGTTAGACTCAGTGCTTGCTGTTTCAACACTGGTTCTCTCTTCCCTCAACTGGTGGAAGGACCCACAGTCGGTAATAATGTGAGTCCTGTATCTCGCCCTGACTCAGCGTCCCTAGTCTTGGACATGTCAGACCTAAGTTGGGGAGCCCACCTCAACAGACTCAAGGCTTGTGGTCCCAGGAACATCTGTCCCTGCACATAAACATCAGGGAACTTAGCCTGCCAACTGTTGCTTCCTAAGGTCTCAGGCGAGGTGGTGTGAGTTCTGACTGACAGTACCGCGGCCATGTTCTACCTCAACTAGCAGGGAGGTGCTCGATCCTCCATCCTGTGTCAGGAGGCTGTCCGTCTGTGGGACTTCTGTGTGAAGCACTCAATCCACCTCAAGGCTTCACATCTTCTGGGAGCCCAAAACACACTGGCGGATCATCTCAGTAGATCCTTTTCCTCTGACCACAAGTGGTCCCTTCACCTGGAGGTGACCAGGTTCATGCCCCAAAGGTGGAGGTCTCCCCAAGTGGACCTGTTTGTGACCAAGCAGAACAGAAAATACCATGAGTTTTCTTAACTTCACGGGCACAGTCAAGGCTCGCTCTCTGATGTCTTCCTGATTCCATGAACAGAGTTCCTGTTCTATGCATTCCCACCGGTTCCTCTTGTTCACAAGGTCCTCCTGAAAATTAAACTGGATAAGGCAACAGTTATTCTTATAGTTCTGGTGTGGTCACACCAACACTGGTTCAGCATGCTATTAGATCTGTCAGTAGCAACCCTGCTTCCTCTCTGCCTGGACCTAATCTCACAAGATCATGATCAGTTACTCGATCCAAACCTTTGCTCCCTTCACCTAGCTGTATGGATGTTACATGGCTGAACCCAGAGGAGCAGACCTGTTTGGAACAAGTTTGATAGGTTTCGCTGGGTAATAGGAAGCCGTCCACTAGGGCTACCTGCCTCAACAATTGGATGTGTTACTTGATACGGTCATCCCAATGAGACCTGTCTCCAACTCGGTCTTCCCTTCAGTCTATCTTGGACTACTTGCTCCATCTAAAACAACAAGGTCTGGCTCGTTTCTATCAAGTTGCATTTAGCAGCAATTTTGGCCTTCCACTGACCAATGAACAGCAGGTCAGTGTTCTCTCACGAAATGATGGTCCCTTTTCTTACAGGGCTTGACATACTTTATCCTTAGGTCTGCAAGCTAAGCTGATCTCCCCTCCACTCCCCCCGGGGGGACTTAAACATGGTTCTGTCAAGGCTCACTGGTCCTCCATTTACATCGCTAATGTCATGCCCTCTACTGCTTCTCTCTTGGAATGTCACCTTCCTCATATCGATCACCTCATCCAGAAGGATCTCTAAAGTCAAGGGCCTTGCATCAGAGCCACCATACACAGTTTTCTTCAGGGACAGCGTCCAACTGCACCCCCGCCAGGCCTTCCTGCCAAAGGTGGTTTCACAGTTCCATAGCAACCAGGCCATTTTCCTGACAGTCTTCTTCCTGAAGCCTCACAAGAACTCAGAGTGGCGACTTCACTCATTGGATATTAGGCATGCCCTTGCTGCCTTTGAGAGGACTAAACCCTTTTTGCAGATCCACTCAACTTTTCGTAGCAGTAGCAGAAAGGATGAAAAGCCTTCCACTGTCAGCCCAGAGGATCTCATTCTTGATGACCTCCTGTATTCGGGCATGTTATGAGCATGAGAATGTTCCACCTCCAGCCATCCTGACCACTCACTCTACTAGAGCTCAGGTCTCTTCAGCAGTGTTCACCACAGAGGTTCCAATCCACAACTTGGGTGTTGGTGCCTACCTTTGCATCCTACTATGCCATCACCCAATAGCTTGAGACGATGCCATGTTCAGGAGAGTAGTGTTGGAGTCTACACGTCCATGAGCTCCAAGCTCACCTCGTGTGGTACTGCTTGTGAGTCACCTTATGTGGAATGGACATGAGCAAGCACTTGATGAAGAAAAATGGTTACTAACCTTTCCGTAACTGTTGTTCAAGATGTGTTGCTCATGTCCATTCCATGATCCACCCTCCTACCCCTCTGACAGAGTTGGTCATCAAAAAGAGACTCAAAGGGCGCATGGCCAGCAGCACCCCCTATACTAGCTCATAAGCACATGGCACCAGAGGGCGCTAGAGCCGTCCCGACGGATACCAACTAGGGAAAAATCTCTGGCAATGGTTCACCCGGCACACACATCTAATGTGAAATGGACATGAGGAACACATCTTAAACAACAACAGTTATGGAAAGGTTAGTAACTTTTTTAAACCCTGTGTAGCTCCTTGGGGTGAACCCACCTTCGGTTTACTTCAACTAACTTCATTGAGGTAAAACCTATAGTGCTTGTCTTCATTGAGAGCGCTATCTTGAAGTAAAAATGTTTGTTGTCACTGCAAAAAGAAAAAAAAGTCTGAAACTGCTAGGCAAACATGTTAACAGTACTATGAAATCATCCAATGTAGTAGTAGTTGTAGTTACCTGTCTCTGTACCCAGGGAAGATAACACAAAGAATGAGCAATACAATAGCAAAATTCTCTGATTAGAAAGCTAAGAGGACTCTTGAAAACCCAGAGGTGCCCGTTTTGATTTCATGACAATGACAAAATGGATTCTTTTGTTTTACATTATAGATTGGCTTTTAAAATATTCTTCATACATATCACGGTATTAAATTCGATGTGGGATAACAGGACCCTGCCTTTTTCCATGCTTACTGTGCTGCCTTATTGAAATTCCTTGGGAGGATTCTGTCGGGATTGCCAATGCTTGTAGAATTCCCCAACAGAGCAAGCAGCAGAGTCAATGTAATTCTTGTCAGTTTCTGTATTGCCTGAGTGCAAGTAGGGGGGTGGTTTGAAAGTAACCTGAGATTCCCCTCTCTCCCTAAGATGATTTCCACAGAGCTGCCAGCCAGAAAACTATGTAACATTAACCTCAATTTGTACATCTAATTACTGAGATTAACTGCTCTCAAATATTTAGTCTCTTACCTGGGTTGCATTTAATGGTGTTTTTTATGTTCAGCCATATCCAGAAGATCCAGCAGTGTACAAACCACTCTCCCAGGAAGAGCTGCAAAGGATAAAAAATGAAAAGAAACAGAAGCAAAATGAGAGGAAGCAGAAAATATCAGAGAATCGCAAACACCTGGCCAGTGTACGGGTTGTACAGAAGAACCTTGTCTTTGTTGTAGGGCTGTCACAGCGCCTAGCAGATCCAGAGGTAAACAGTTCACATATGCCAGATCTCCCTGTTGCTTAAATATTACCGTAATCAAAATGTCTAAAGACCACATCTGAAGTGCGGTATCCTTGTGCTTCACTTGGATGGCAAACTGCATGTTGGTTTTTACTGATGCCAGATAAAACAATTGTCTAGAAATGGCTGCTCTGATGTGTAGGGTCCCTTCACTTTAAGGGCGTGGATGAAATTCCTCCCACCTTCAGACCTCATCATCTGTTCATTGTTTTTGTTTCTGGTAGTACTAGGTACGCTAACCTTTTTTGGTTTCTTCAACATAAAATGAGCTGAAGGATTCGGATATATGAGCTTTACCTGTGCTAGACCCACAGCTACAGCCCCACTTTCCATTGCAAGTGGCTTTCCCCTACTTTTAGAGTGGTGGTGGTGCCCCTCTTAGTCTCATTTGGTCCAGTCGCCTGCTGTAGCTGGTGTTCAGTTGAATACATGCAACTGGAGGCAAGTAGCAGATACTTAACTATTTCAATGTGAAGGTATTAGCGGATAGGGCCAGGGAATCCCCCTGCTGTTCCACTGATAGATCAGACTGGTAGAAGTACTTCCCAGTATTGCCTTCATTCAGTTGCATTTTCTTATGGCAGCCTTATCTGGGAGGTGAAAAAATCCAGAACATAGGGAGGGAGATCTAAGCATCTGGGTCAAGTGGGGGGACAAAAGAACTGAATTGCCTAAATTGCAGGGCCGTTATCTTTTATCGCTCCACTCCTCATCGAAGATGAGCACAAAATTTTCTGGTTAGTGGAGTTGTACCTACCACTTTCTATAATATTTTTGCTTTAATTTTAAAAAGTTTCTAACCTTCATAGTTGCAGAGAACCTTCCAAAAGTGATGAATGTAGTTCTGTCTTCCTGAAACTGCAGATGCTTTTTGAGTACAGATGTGAATTACCAAGGCCCAAATCCTGTCCCTACTATGCAGTCTGACTGCTGGACTGTGCACTGCAGAATTTCTCTGTGGTTTGGGTTGGAGGGAAAGGACCCCCTTTCACTTCTCTCATGCTGTTCCTTAGACGCAGAGCCACTCCATAGTTGCATATCCAGCCTCAGAACTGGATATGCAACTTGCTGCTTCATCTCCCTCTGCACTGCCTGGGAGAGGGCAGTAGCCAGTGGATTGATACCGTGATTCTCTCTGCAAACTCCATCATTGCACAGGTAGCTACTAAACAGCTGGGTGCCTTCTAGTGTCTAGGAGGTGTGCCGCCCTTGCATGAGCTCTCTATATCATGTTCCTCTGCGGAGTGGCACTACACGGATTCTGCTATAAGACAGTCCCTTGCTGCGGGTGAGGGGAAAGCTCTTTAAATTGCTTCAGAGGTGATCCTCGCAATTGCAGGTTGAGAAGCCTAACTTCATAGAACCATCGGGTTAGAAGAGGCTACAAGGTTCATCTAGTCTAACCTCCTTACAAGATGCAGGATTTGTTGTGTCTAAACCATCCAAGACAAATGGTTATTCAGACTCTTTGAAAACCTCCAGGCAAGGAGATTTCACAACTTCTGTAAACAGTTGGTTCATTGTCCTACTCTTCTTACAGTTAAATTTTTCCTGAGATTTATTTTAAATCCGCTATGCTGTAGTTTGAAACCATTGCCTCTTGTCCTGCCATCTGTGGCAACAGAGAACAACTTTTCTCCATCTTTTTTTATGGCAGCCTTTTAACTATTTGAGGACCGCTGTCATGTCCCTTAATTTCCTCTTTTCCAGACTAAACAGACCCAGTTCCTTCAGCCTTGGCTTGCATTCCATCCCTTTGATAATCTTTGTCGCTCACCTCTGGAACCCCACTTGAGACCTCCTTCCCATCTGACATTATACCATTAGTAGTTACTCTTTTTGTGGCTGTTTAATCAGTTATGTATCCACTTAACAGTACTTCTACCAAGCCTGCATTTCTCCAGCTTAATTAGGACAATGTCACATGGGACCAGGTCAAAAGCCTTGCTAAAATCTAGGTATATTATGTCCACTACATTTCCCCCATCCACCAAACCTGTAACTTTGTCAGAGAAGGAAATCAAGCTGGTTTGGCATGATTTGTTCTTAGTAAATCCATGCTTGGCTGCTAGTGATTATGCCTTCATCCTCCACGTATTTGCAAATTGAATGTTTTATACATTTTTCTAGTAGCTTCCCAGGTATCGAGGTCAGGCTGATTGATCTATAGTTCCCTGACTCCTCCTTTTTCCCTCTTTTAAAGATGGATACTACATTAGCCCTTCTCCAGTCTCTTTCAGTGCCAGGCAAATAGGTTGAAATTTTAGTAAAGACAGAAATATCAGACGCAGATGAACATATGTTGGAGAAGAATCAGCGTAGAGTTTGTGTAGGGAAATCGTGCTTCATCAATCCGTTAGAATTCTTTTGAAGGCGTAAACAAGCATGGGGACAAGGTTGAGCCAGTGGATATAGTGGTCTTGGACTTGCAAAAAGCCTTTGACAAGATCTCACACCAATGGCTCTTAAGCAAGTAAGCAGTCAGAGGATAAGAGGGAAGATCCTCTCATGGTTCAGTAACTGATTGATTAAAAGATAGGAAACAAAGAGTAGGAATAAATAGTCACTTTTCTGGAAAGAGGTAAATAGTGTGGTTCCCCCAAGCACCTGTACTGGAACCTATGCTGTTCAACATATTCATAGATGATCTGGAAGAGGGTGTGAACAATGAGGTGGCAGAATTTGCAGGCAATTCGAAATTACTCAAGATGGCTAAGTCCAAAACTGATTGTGAAGAGTTAAAAAGGAGTTTCACAAAATTTTGTCTCAATGTGCCAGGGTCTCCGTAGATAAGTTTTCAAGTCAGTTTTTAAAATTAGCATTAATACAATTGTTTCCTTACTCCAGAAATTACAAAATGTATTTTTAAAACATGGGAAAATATTAGATCAACCTGATCACCCATGGGTTAGCTTTGTGCTCCAGTCAAGTTCTGCAGTAGCTATTACATAATTGTGTGGTGTATGCACTGAGAGGGCAACCCTCTATAGTAGGCATCAGCTGATTATTGCAGGATTTGGATGTCTTGAGTTAGAAAAGGAGCTAGAAGATGCAAGTGAAGATATGCTGAATGCCTGTCATCCTGGCTTTTTGGGGCAGTGTTAATGTTACCAAAATTAAAAAAAAGGAATGTAAATCTTTTTTAATTGAAGGTTCTCAGAACAAACTTATCTATATAATCTTGTCCTCTCTCATTTTCACTAGTTAAGGTCTTAATTGCAAAACTAAGTAAAGGATTAATTTTTTAATGAATAAGCAATATCATTTGAGTTGCTATTAATTTTCCAGTATGTCTGTTTAATTTACTCATTCTTCCTGCAGGTTTTGAAGCGGCCAGAATATTTTGGGAAGTTTGGTAAAATACATAAAGTTGTCATCAACAACAGCACATCATATGCAGGCTCACAGGTAAGCCATGATAGGAGGCTCTTGGGCTTTTGTTGCAATGGTATTGTGGTGGCACTGTTCATGACAGGAGTTATGGGTTCAAGAAGAATCTGGGCTACATTTTCCTGATTGAGTGGAGACTAATTATCATGGCAGGTTGTGGGACTGGGGATTGGAGAATTAATACTACAGCAACAGAGTACATAGAGTAATATAGATTGTATCCTTAAATGACTTTGCACATGCAATCCTTGGAAAGTGTCTGCAAAATAATGGAGATGGTGGTAGGAGGAAAGCAAAAGATAGAGAATCTTCAGAAAAGCCCTCTGGAATAATATTGTGGTATCTTTCATTTCCAGCTACCAAGTACTTTAATAAACCATATTTTAATAAGCTTTAACATTTTAACAAATGTTTGAGAGCCTTAAGCTTCCTTTTTTCAGACCTTTACATTTACTACATTTCAAGTAAATGAATTGTTTGATTTCAAACAAATCTAATTTTAAACATTGTTAAATGTCTAGTTTTGAATTTAGCCAGATAGTAAAGGAATAATTAAAAAAAAATTAGCCAGAAAGAATTCCACATTGTTCAATTCTTTCTCTAGGGTCCGAGTGCAAGTGCATACGTAACCTACATCCGATCAGAAGATGCTCTCAGAGCCATACAGTGCGTCAATAATGTGGTGGTAGATGGCAGAACACTTAAGGTAGTATTGTTTTGCATTCTGTAATTAGCACATGTAAGGACATTAACATCTAGTGCAGATTCTAAAAATCTGTTTCAGCTATGTTGCTATATTTTACTCAATAAAAACATCCAGTTAGACACAGTATTTATATAAACCAGCAGAGCTGGTCATAGAATACAAGTGTCTTGAGTTTGAGCTCTTGTGCCAAGTGTTTTTGTTGGGGGGCTCAGAAATGAATAGAGGATTAACTCAAGAAATACCAGCTTGTAATTGAGATTTTTTTTCCCTTTGGCCCTACCTTTACAAATATGAAAGTAAATCTCTACCCAGCTTTGGTCTGTCTTGCTTTTATTTTGATGTGATGAAAATTGACTTTGAAGTATTCTGATTATCCAGACCCTGGATATCCGAGTCTCTCATGTTACTGATATCCTATTTAGGCCTTATCAAAAATACTTGTTTCGATGAACTCCAATTTTTATGAAGGTATATTGTCTTCTGAGACCTCTGTTAAATTGAGAGGGATTTTTTGTGCTTGAAATGTGGCTTCTAGCTTTCTGTGCTTAGCTCAGCTACTCAGTCTCACTTTTCTTTCTCCTTCAGGCATCTTTAGGTACAACAAAATATTGCAGTTATTTCCTAAAGAACATGCAGTGTCCAAAACCTGACTGTATGTATCTACATGAGCTGGGGGACGAAGCAGCCAGTTTCACAAAAGAGGAGATGCAGGTAAATGCGCACAAAAAGGAGGATCCTAAATTGTAGCATAAATGTCGGTTTTTTTCCCCCCCTGTGTATGACTTATATTAAAGTGTAGTGAAGCCAGCCTTTAAATATTATCATGGCAAAACTTATCTTTTTTTTTTAAATCCAAAAGATACTTAGCCAATTGGGTGCTGGTGGTTTTCCAATAAGGGCTATTTTTTACAGGCTCAAAAGGAGTCAGTCCTCCCAAGTATTGGATAGTTAAAGGTTTGTAAGACAATTGTGGGACTGTTTTTATGAAATCTTAAACAGTTGAATATATTTCCTACTGTGTATCATGAATGGGTTCTAAGCATTTGGAAGAGTATTAAGATGTTATGAGGGTAATTTATTAGAGCGTAATACATCTGTAGGTTAGGATGCATTAGCCAAATGTTAAGTTCATGATTGACATGAACTTCTCAGAAAAGTGGTTTTTGTTTAGGGCTTGGAAGGAAAGCATACAGGTTTCTGTTCCTCCCATAATCCAGTAGCTTGGCTTGCATGACTGAAGGTTTGGGTTTTGAAGGATTGCCTTTTGAGTATAGATCAAAATAATGTGATGGTGTCATTAAAAACGGAGTATAATTTTTTTAACTTTGCCTGATTTGGAGACTTTAGAGAAGTCTTGTGCCACTGAAGAGGTATATAAGGTCTCTAACTCTGGTTGGATTGCCTATCATACTTAGTGGAAGTGGGTTGCATAATCAGTATTGTTTGAGTGAGCCTTAGTAAGGTAAATAAAGTAAGGACTGTCTTTCCCCTGGTTCTTTTTAGTTTCATATGAAATGGTTTAAAATGAGAAAATACTTCTGCTGTTTTAAAAATGTAAGGCTAAAGGTTACTTTTTGATTGAGTTGTAATATAGTACAGTATTTCTGGGATGACTTGACATTGTCATGAATAGTTTAATTGTATTTATCTGATTTTTTTTAACCTTGATGGGTATAACTGAGGGCTGTTTACATGAGTTGGCAATGTGCACCATGGGGGTGTGACTTGTAAAGTGCACTAATGCTTTGCACATTAATTAATCTCTGTAGACCCTGCTGGTGCACACTAGGTTTCCTGGTGCATTTCAGCCTAATGCTGTTTGAAACAGTACTATGTTAAAGTTTACTGGGGAATATTTAGGGTCTACATGGACTGGTTAATGCACAACAAGTTTGACTGTTTTAGAAATCACACCCCATAATATGCATCATTAGACATAACATTTCATGACACTATGTACAAAATAACTATTAAAGGTGTAGTGAACACTTGATACTTGCGTAATGATATAGCTCCAATTTCACAGGAGGTCTTTTTGCTTCTGTTTCTAAAGTGCCTATCATAGTGTCGAGGGTCACTGGGCACAAGTGACTGGGAATTTTAAATTCAATTTGTTTGTATTTTGCAACTTTAGATTTAATTTAAAATTATTGTAAATACATTTAATTTGCATGTAATATTACATCGTAACCATTCTAACCAAGACTCATACCAAAAACTTCCTTCAAATTTGGACAGCTTTGGTTATTGGATGAGAGAAAAGGCAAAATGTTTTAATATTTAGTCTAACCCTATTTCAGTTGTCATGCTTAAGTGCCTTTTCTCAAAAAATAAAGAAAACAGAGAAAAAGCTACTTGGCATTAGATTGAATAAACTTTAAATAAACCGTTCTAATATGTTCTAGGAATGCAGAAGGATAGACCTGGATTGAAATAATTTCATCCCCTTCCTCACTCAGAAGTAGAGTCTGCGCAGTATGAATAATTCAGGCATAGAAATCTCCCCAGTTCCTGAAAGCAGCATGCCCGTCTCCCTGTAATAGTTTGCTGTTCAGAAATCCACTTCTGTATTGAACAATCCCCAGTCACACTAACCAGAGTGCTTTTTCTTACCTTATTGACAGCTGCGTGATGCTTTTGAAATAGTCCTTGGAATGCAGAACTGTTTACAACAGCAAAGAAACTCTTTGAAGTTAAGAGACTATCTCTTTCTTCCCTCTGGAGAGCTTAATATACATTAGGGAGATGTAAAATGCAGACTACACACTTCTCTTAGAAGCTTACTTTATTTGGACTGTACTACAGCAAACATTTTTGCTTGACCTGGAGAATAAGTCCTAGGAAGGCTTGAGTAAATTGATTTTCTGCTTTAAAAGGTATCAAAAGAGAAAATGAATTCTATATTAAAAAAAAGCAAGCAATTTGGCAAATTCAGCTGGTTGAGTGTATCTGAGAGCATAAGCCTCTGACTCCTTGGAATAACCTTTTGACTGCAAAATTGGGAGCCTAAACTTTCTATTAGCGAGCCAAGCAAAGCCTTATAGTTTTGTGCCCCAAGAACTTTCAAATCGGGGAGGGAATATGAACTTCAACTCAGGTTGCATTGAAAACTTTAACTCTTTCCCCAGGCGGGTAAACACCAAGAATATGAACAGAAGCTACTGCAAGAATTGTACAAACTAAACCCCAACTTCCTCCAGCTGTCAACGGGTACAGTTGACAAGAACAAAAACAAAGTGACAGCACTGCAGAGGTATGATGTGTAAGTACTGACTCCAGACTGACTGACAACACTTTCCTTTTAAAGTTATTTCCATTAAAATTCCTGGTCCTCTCTCCCATCTCACCCAATGCTTGCTGTTTAAGATGGAAGATGTGGAATGTTCCATCTCAAATTTTCGCTCACATACACATGCAGGATTATCCAGTACTTCGTTCGTTCTAGTCATAACATATGCTGAATCTTGTTTGATAAATGAAGGGATTCCCCCTTCTCGTATCACATGGATTTGTGCACATTAACTCCAAACAAGCTGTCATCGTTTTGAAGCAGGTATCAGAAGGGTTTTATTTAATATTTTCACAATTTTTGCAATAACATTAATGCAATTCAGTGAATATTGTTGAGCAGCAAATTCTTGGTAATTATAGCTAATGTGGTGTTTGCTTTGTGATAAGAGGGCAGTCTCTGCTGTCACGGTGGCTGAAGTGTCCAAATATTTGATGTTTTATATAATATTTAACATACTTCAGTGTCAAGATTTGAACACAGACTAAGGTCTGGTCTACACTAGGAAATTAGGTCCATATAACTGGGTAATTCAGGAGTGTGAAAAATCCACATCTCTGAGCTATGCAATTAAATGGACCTAGCTTCTGGTGTAGACAGTGATAGGTTGATGGGTGAATTCTCCTATTGACCTAGGTTCTCCACCTCCCCAAGAGGTGGCAACTATGTTTACTAGAGAACCCCTCCCATCACCATAGGTAGCGTCTTCACTGAAGCCCTATAGCGGCACAGTTCAAGTGGGTGCAGCTTCGCTGCTGCAGTGTTTTAAGGGCATGGCTACACTTGCAGTTGTAGAGTGCTGGGAGTTAAACCAGCCTTCGGAGACCGCAGCAGGGAAAACGCTGTTGAGTGTTTACACTCTTAGCTGGAAGCGCACTGGCATCGCCACATTAGCAGCTCTTGCAACGCCCCCAAAGAGCAGTGCCTTGTGGTAGCTATCCCAGCATGCAAGTGGCTGCAACGTGCTTTTCAAATGCAGGGGGTGGGGTGTGACGGAGTGTGTTGTGTGTATGTGGAGGGGGAGAGAGTGGGATTTGGGGGTCTGAGAATGTATCAGCATGTTCTCGTAAATTCAGAAAGCAGCAGACCCTCCTCCACTCACAGCAAGCCGCATTCCTTTGTCCCGAAGCAGATGAGCAGCCAGCTGTCAGAAACAGAGCTTTGAAAGGGCATATCCGCATTCCTACAGCGAGTTCAAAACAATGACAAGAGTGGCCACTTGACTTAAGGGGATTATGGAATGTTTCCAGAGGTCAATCAGAACACAGTAATGCAACACCTTGTTCACACTGGCACAGCAGCGCTCCCGCGGAAGTGCAGCAAACGTTATTCCACTCACCGAGGTGGAGTACCAGCAGTGCTGTAGCTGCAGAGTCAGAGCACTCTACGTGCCTTGCCAGTGTGGAGGGGTAGTGAGCTAATACATCCGGCGCTCCTTTATTGCGCTGTAACTCACAAGTGTAGCCAAGCCCTAAGTGTACACAACCCCTAAAAATCATGGAAATTCAAAGTGAAACAGTTGAACTTTCATCTTTGCTTTTACCTTTGTCTGAGAAACGGGCACATGGCATGAAATATCCTTGGTGCTACATCCTAGCAAACTTAAATGGTGGTTAAATATTTGAATTGTAACTTTCTCTTTCTTTTCGTCTGTCTTCCCATTACTGCGTGTTAAATATTTTTCAGCTGTGGTCTACTTTCCAAAAGCCACCTCTTAACAGTTTTTTTCATCCAGTAATTTACAACCATACAAAAATATAAATCAAAAGCTAAAACAATTAGCTGGTGTTTGCTAAACATGTTAAATTTAAGATGAACAAATGGGAGCTATTAACTATTTTCCATTCAAGAAGGGACTTTCATACTGGGGGTAAACTTTTAAAATGTGCCTTACATTTTATATAGCGCTTCTGATTCAGGATTAGAGTTCTTTGTGGGCTTGTTCACCCACTACTGAAACGAATTCTGGCAGCAGCACTGCACAACAGTTTATGCAAGAAAATGAAGAAAACCATATCAAAAGGAAACAGCCAGGGGAGTTTGGATAATTACATTCTGTCTGCTAGCATTGGACTCTGGCTAAGAGACTAGGATTATCTTTGCCTACTCTTACAGGAAGTGTCATAATCTTTAATGATTGCAAGTGATCGGGATCTCCAGTTTTCTCATCTGAAGCACTGACACCTATTGTCATGCCTTGAGCCTTTGGTTCGATACTAACTTGGAGGGAAGAATGCAACCAAGTTAACCCAACACGCCAACTTTTGCAATATTTGTGTTGATGGGTTTCACATCCAAGGTCTGAACCAGTCCTGCTTAACTTGAAACCTGATGGGATCCCAGCCCAAGATGTTACAGAACAGGAAGTGAAGAATTGCTCCATCTGAAACTGCTGCAGGAATTCAGGTAGTTGGAAAGCAGTTATGAGCATTGGAATCTGGCCAGGTCCCAGAGCTACAATCCTGGCACTTGTGAAAAATGCCGTGAGATACTTTGACTGCAAGTGGACTGAACTTCAGTTTGTCATTCATCTGAAATGTATAACTACAGTGGGAAACGGATTCGGTACTGATGTGGAGTGGTGGACAGCATTGTCTGGATTGCCAGTGTCCTTTCAGCAGTGAGGAAGTTGGAGATCTTCATTCAAATATTAATCAGACATGACCATATGTAGTTTGAGAGCTGATTAAATTATAGACTAATCATATTTAAATAGCTAACCCCTTCACAATTTTCTACTTATAAACAGCTTCTCATTTGTCTGATTCTTTGATATGCTACTGTCTTTCTCCTGTTAGATTCTACATCTGAATCAACAATTTCACAATCATTCTCTTGACTGTCCGGTGTTAGGATTTCACTGAGGGATCAAGCAGAAGCTGAGCTGTGAGAAATATATGTTCAAATGTAAGCCTGCAGTAATAGAGAGAACATAATTACTGGGCAAAAACTTTGTATAAACATTTTCTTTTTCCAAGTTTGTTCCAGTGTGAAAGTCCCTCTTCACGCTATTTTTTTCCCCCTCATTTGTGTGAAAGGCAAATGCTGTAATTTCCATCTGTGTGGGTGTGTATGTAAAAAGTACCTATAGGCACAGCATTCCATAGTTATACAGTAGAGGTAATGACAGTTGTATTCATTTAAAATATAGGATGCTGATAGTGGGTTGATTTTAAACAGTTCTGGCCCTCTTTTTTTCTTCCTCCACTTTCCTCAAACTTGTTTTTAATGGGCCAAAATGATTCATGCTTTCTTGTAACACAAGAAAAATGTTTGTCACTAGCACCTAGGGTATGGGATTATTGCTGGAGAACAGCTCTTTGGAAGCATTTAGCTTTCATGAGCACTTTAAAACATTTGTTTCCACAGGAAAGTCTATGCTATGATTTAAATATTTTGGGATCCGTTAACCCATTAGACCTTTTTTTGGAGGGAGGGGAAGGAGGAAATGCCCATTGCAGTCTGAAGTCGCATCTAGACTAGAATTAATTTAAAAAATTTTCTGGGTTAGAAATTAGTCTCTTGCATCAGGATAGAATGGTAAAAAGGGCAAAAAGAAAATTTTTAATCATGACATGAGATGTAATATAAATTGATTCTCAATTTGATGAGAGGGAGTTGATAGGGTGCCGTATTTAACCGCTTCTCTCAAAGGTGTAGAGATCTAAGATGAGTTTTAGATCAAATCTTTCATTTGTGCATAACTTAAATGTACATAGGAGTTGACCCACAAAGAGAGAACAGTAGATGGAGACAAAATAGTAAATCTTGCAATATCTGAGGTGTGGGGACAGCCAGGATTATAATGAAATATTGAAGCTAAAGAGGAATTTGGAAGACAGTGCTATAGCTAAAGAGCCATAGGAATCTTCCTGGTCTCAATTAAGAACTTGTTAAATCCACCTGTATGTGTGGAATGAATGCTTGGGCATGCAGTAAGTCTGTTATACTTTTGAACAGAAAGCAGGTGTATAAGACTCAGCTTTTAGTGTATGCCTTTTTACAACGAAGCACTTGCACACTATGCAATCACTTGCCTCAAATGGGATGCTGTTTTCTAAAGTGGATAGGAAAGAACAATAGGAAAAAAAGAAGGGGGTCAGAAATGAATAGGTTTTGTGTTGTGGTATTACCTGATATTTATTACATATTTATTAAAATGTACTTTTACAAATAAACACATGGAAACTGGCTGAAGTGTTATCTAATTCCCTGCAGCAGTAAATAACTTCCACTTTGACTCCTCACTCTAAAGTCATTCTTCCAGATCAGATACATTTCATGGAGTGAACTCTACTTTTGTTTTGTAGAGGAAATCATACAGGTTTTAGATTAAAAGAAGTGAACTGGGCAGTAACTTGGATAGATTGCTTTAAAGTGTGCTGGAGTGGCTAATTTCATGGTCTAGTGATGGTGCTGTGGACCATCAGGCAGGCAACCAAATTCAATTTCAGCTCTCTCAGGCCAGCCTGGGAAAATCCTCAGGGATATGGTGGGGTGTGGAAGATCTTCAGGGAAAAAAAAGATCACTGTTTATAAAACTACTAAATACTTCTGGGATACAGTGAAGAGAAGCTTTAACTGAGAGCAAGCCCATGGGTTTTTGTACTGGAAGCTGTCTAAATGGATATTTTACAGTTGGACAAGTTTGGACTCCAATGTAGGCAGTCCAATTATCTAATCAGTGGGCAGAACTCTGTTTCCTTCAATCTTCTCTCTTGAGGAGCCTTTTTTACCCATCAGCATTAAAATCTATTTGAAAGATATGCCCAGATAATTCCATTCCTATGGACTGTCTGGTACAAGGATTCATTTCCGCAGTGTTTAAATTTTTTTAGAACACTTTCTTCATAACTTGAACTCTTCTTTTTTTTACTCTTGCCTTTTTCCAGACCCAACAGTAATAACAAAGATGCCTGGCCATCATTACAGAGTTCAAGTAAATCAGCCAACGGTTTAACAATGGAACACAGGAAAACGCCTCCTATATTAGAAAATGGCACAGACCCAGAACACATGACTCCAGATGGTCCAGACTCAGATTTCGGGTAATTGTGCTGCCTTTTATACTTTAGCTAGCTTGCTTTCTCTCTCACTTAATGGTGTGGAGGGATGGTTCTCCGGCCTCTCTGGTTGGAGAGCTAGCTGGATTCAAAATTTCATCAGGTCACATATAGAAACTAGTTTGGGCTCAGCCTAGCCTCTACCTCATGTCAAAAACACTGCATGTGTGACAGTTTGGGAAAATCCTAGAGCTAATAGGTGATGGTGCAAGTAAGGATTGAGGTGAATTGGCAGCACTACAGTCATAG
Organism: Mauremys reevesii; assembly: GCF_016161935.1. NCBI lineage: Eukaryota > Metazoa > Chordata > Testudines > Geoemydidae > Mauremys > Mauremys reevesii. The sequence goes on along the minus strand of NC_052623.1, from coordinate 274,560,194 downwards.
GAAGCTTGTGTAGAAGCTTCCAACACTAAGCATGTCCTAGCCAGGGATAAGTCCCCCACATTTATGAACAATTTCAAAAGTTCTTCAAGAAAAGTATAATTCTTGTAGTGCATCAGGAGGCTTTTAGTTGATGACTTTTGAAAAGTTGGCTTATGATGGCCCAAAAGGTAAAAGTTGTAATACTAAATATTTACTTCCATCTCTTCACCTTGATGTGTTCTAGGAACTTAGTCACAATATTCAGGGTTTCCTGTGTTTTTGTACACTAGCATGAATGGCAGGGCACCACAGTTTGCTGAAATACCTTTGTGCCAAGGAGTCTCATCCACTTGGTTGACAGTTTCCCGACATACTGTTACACGGGGTCTCTGAATTTCTTTATAGTACTGTTGGTATCCGCTTCCATCATAAACATTGTTGTTGGGCAGATTTTGCTACATCTTGCAATCATATCACCACAGGCTGTGATTCCATTTGATCTCTTGGGCTAAACTGGGTTGGGCTAATGCAAGTTTTAGAAGGAAGAAGACAAAGGAAAACCCAGAATATCACAGATGTAGTGGTGGTGATTCAGCAGCTATTCTTCCTTTTGGGTCAGCATTGAATCAAACCTTAGCATGGTGATAAGAGAAATTTCACTTTTGAAGATCACACCTTTTGGTTGAGATGTAAGAGGAGTCATCCTCATTTGTGTTCAGAAATCCTATGGCGCTTCACCCAAGAGTAGAAGTGTTAACAAAAGTGTCTTGGGCAAATTTCAATTAGGTAATTCAGCTTCTAAAATTTCCCCTCTAGTTTCAGTTAACTCTGATATTCTTCACTTCCAGTCGTTTATTGCTGTGTGCAGCTAAACAGTTGCTAAGTTTCACTCCAGCGGTGACTGAATTTCAGCGGTGGACAAGCATATTATAGGCTGTACTAGGATCTTTCTGAATGGAATGCACTACATAAGCAAAATTATTAAAATGTAGGGATTCATTGATAGTTTTGTTTGTTGATGGGGTTGTAACTATAGCTTGTAAAACCTGTTCACTTAAAGACCCTTTGTATAGATCTCAAGTATAATCTGTTTTGCTTCTCAGCAATTGGATTGTCATAAACAATCACATACTTGCTTCAGGATGCAGCAATACTATTATTGTCAATGTCTTTGTAGGGCTGAACATCATTTAAGCATTTTTTTTCTGCCGAGAACTGAATACTTAGGACTTGCCTACATAAGGACATGCAGGAATGTTAATTTGAATGAACTAAAGGTGTGAATTTGAAGTGGATTAGTTAAAACCACATTAAATCCCTGTGTGAATGCTTCTGTTCAGAATTAATGGCCTTAATTTGGTTTAGCTTAATTCACTTCAAAGTTAATTAAGATAGTGAAATAAGGCTACTGTAGTTAATTTGGATGAATTTTCCACATGTCTTTGTGTAGACAAGCTTTTAGTGAAGAGTCTGCAACAGAATTCTTGTGCTGTAGATATGCATTAACCTTTGTCATAAATCTGTTCAAAACATAAATAAGATAAGTTATTCTTACAGAACTTGATTTTGCTTGAGATGAGCAAGAAATAATTAAGTGGACTACCTTGGAATAGGCATCTTCTACGTATCCGTTCCTATGTGATTTTTTGTCCTTCTAAATTATTTTTAAAGTACTTAAGGCCCAATTCTAATCTCTGGTGTAAAGTTTAACCAATGTGCTTAAGCACAGAAATTGCTTTTACCCAAGTCTTGTGCTCTCTGATTAAGTTTTAAATTAATTCTAATCTCTTAATTGATGGTGTTTTCTGGCTAGCCAAATGGCCTTGTACAATAATAAGTGCCCAAACTTCACAGCAGCAGGACATTTTAACAACTGGCTAGGGTCTAGAGGGCTGCACCCAAGTAAAATAACTCAACATTAATATGAATTACTTTCGCACCAAATACAATGTTTGTAATTTGACCTGTATTGAACTGTGGCTTTCTAATAAAAATGTAATATTCTGAAGTTCTTCATGTTACTTTTGATATTCTTTCTCTGCAGAGGCAATCATTTGGGTCTGTACAGTCTGACACTTGTACAGGCCTCTGCTGTGCTAGGGTAGATAAGCTATGCTTGTGGTCATAGCCTGAATTTATGGGACTTTGCATCTGGACCTACACTGATTTCCTAGGCTAGCATGGAATTCAGAGCACTCCGGACTGCTCCTAAATGGCTGTCAGAATTTCTTAGAATGGCTGCAGTGATTCTGAGGTGGCATTTTTGTCCTTTTCTCTCTGTTTTTCATTTTTCTCTGCATTTATCTTCTGTTTTTAGACCTTGCCTCTTCTCAAATTTTCTCAGTCTGCAGACTTAACTCCCTCTCCACCTTAGTAGTTGTCCAGGTCCAAGTTGAAACACCAGTGACGAGCCATTCTGGGAAGCTTGAACTGCCACTGCCTTGTCTATCTTTCTCTAGATGAAGGATGTCAATCTTCAAGGCAGTTAATCTCATATCTCTTATAAGCATGAAATACACATTAGGGACAGAGGGAACTAAGTTCTTTGTGTATCTCAGTAACAAACCCATGGTACTAAAATTTTTTTTACTGATGGAGCAGGCAGAATTGAAGGATAACAAATTTGGGATTGCAGATGGACCATTGGTTGCTCAGTAGAACAATGCACAAGCAGAATAGAGTGTATGAAATACACCTCTATGGCTATAAACTAAAACTTGGCAAATGGTAGAACTGGAACACTTCTGATTTAAGAAGTCCTCAAACAATAGGTGGACTTCCCTTCATAATCTCTTGAAATTAGTTTTAAGCAATTTCTGTTCTAAGCATTTATACCACAAAATAAGCCAACTTCTTATGTTCACTTTGGTTATTCTGATGTTTGCATATATCTTACTTGATTTTTTTTCCTCCCCATCCCTTTCTCCAGCCCTATCGACAAACCTTCAGACGCTCTCAGTATAGGAAATGGTGACAACTCACAGCAGGTATGGCCTGAAAGCTAACATTATGTAAATGTGAATTGTATTTGAAGTTCAGTTGCAAAGTTTGAGAAGACGTATTTTTTTGTGAAATATCAGTGTGGCATGTTAGTTTCTTTTGATAACTATCGACTAATTTTAAATGTCTTTTGATCAAAAAATGGGCTGCATCAGGCTGATTTGTTTGACATTTAAACTGTGTGCTCACAGAAGTAATCTTAATTCTGAATTTTTCTAGTCTTCAAACTGAATTTTAAAATGTTTTAATAAGGAATGACTTTAAGTCTAAGGATACATATCTTATTCTATTGTCTTTTTTTCTCCCCTGCCACCAGATAACAAACAGTGACACACCTTCACCACCACCTGGTTTATCAAAACCCAATCCAGTCATACCCATCAGTTCATCCAATCACAGTGCGCGGTCTCCTTTTGAAGGGGCTGTAACAGAGTCACAGTCGCTCTTCTCGGACAACTTCCGGCACCCCAACCCCATCCCAAGCGGGCTCCCCCCATTCCCCAGCTCTCCACAGACTTCTAATGACTGGCCCACAGCACCAGAACCACAGAGCCTCTTCACATCAGGTATGAAAGCCTGGTTAAGGTGTTGGAAGTCACTTATGTTTGAAGTTTATGCCTCTTTATTTTTTTCTCACCATTATTTTAATTACATTTGAGAGTCAACTAAATGCATGTTTACTTAATTCTTATTAATAAATCACTCTTCCCAGCATCCCAACTGCTTGTTGGAGTTATCGGAGCATCTAGTGCAGTAGTATTCATGTCTGCTTAAATGCTAAAAACACAATTTATTACAGATCTTAGTGTTGAAAGCATGTTGTTCAAAATGTTTTGCTTAAAATAACAGAACAACATAGAGAGGTAGGAGCAATATATACCAAAAGCCATATTCGTATTATAATCTGAAGATCCAGCATGCACAGGTTTGTAATTATATTTAGTGAAGTGGTTATGACAGTTTTTGGCTGATGGGTATGCAAGCTAGCTTAGGGCTTACCCGCTGGCGGCAAGTTCGGCATTGTTGAGTCGATTGTTATCGTCGCTATCTGGGATATAGACGCCGATAGTTCGACGAAGAAGTGCAATTCAAACTCCCACGCCACCCGGCAGAGGGAGTTGAGAGTTCGACCTGAGCCGCTGGAGTTCGCTCGCAGCGCCCTGGGGCGTGAGAAGTAACTAGGGTAGTTCGAATTCAGCTACGTTATTCACGTAGCTGAATTCGCGTACCCTAGTTCGACCCCCGACCTTAGTGTAGACCAGGGCTTAGTCTCCAACTTTTTTTGGTCAGTGTTTGACGACACAATCTAGGGCCAGCTGCAGCCACTGAAAGGTAACTACATTGCATAGATGGTTTCTTTTAGAATATCCATTCACAGGAATGGGATGTTGTGCTGTATCAGGTACATTAATTGAAATTAGACATACTCTGTGGTGGTATCAAGTGTCTAGTGGTTAATGGCACATAGATGTTCCATAGGAACCTGCAAGATACTTTAAAGAATTCTGCCTCGTAGATATCTTTCATTTACCAGACAGTGTATTACCAAACATGTTTGTTCAAGATCAGAATGCTTTTTGCTTGAGTTAATATATTTTTCAATTCAGGTAGAGAATAAAACATGATCATCCTGTTTTGTCATCAAAATTCATACTAAGGAAATGGTGGGTATTGGAGATTGATCATGTAAGGAATAAGCAACAATGGAGGGTGAACTCCCAGGCAACATTGATCTGGTTTCCACTGCTGTCATTTGTGCTTTATGGATTATGTTGCCACTTAAATTTAAGGTTATGTCTAAACTGTGGATCTTGCAGCAGCACAGCTCTATCACTATTGCTCTGCCACTGTAAAGTCACCAGTGTAGCTGCTCTTTGCTGGCAGGAGAGTGCTCTCTTGCTGGCATAATTAAACCACCCCCAGCGAGCGGTGTTAGCTATGTCGGCAGGAAAACCTCTCCTGCCGACATAGCACTGTCCACACCAACAGTTTTGTCTGTGAAACTTACGTCAGTCAGGGGTGTGGAAAAAAACAAAAGTTTTACTGACAAAAATGGTAGTGTAGACAAAGCCTAAACGTGGAATATCTACTTTCCTCATGCTTAAAGAGACACTAAGTCTCATATTGGGGACAAAAGTGGAAGTTGAGATTCTAGTCTTCTGAGAATTGATGTACAGAGCAGTTTCCGTAATTTCTCCACTCTTCTCATAATGGTGTGTACTCCTCTAAGCAGTTGATTCCAGCTTCTCCCTCCCAACAGAGAGGGAGACCATGCAAATGCTCATTTGTGATACTGCCTTATAGAAGGGGACTTGCTGGCTCAGAATCTGTCTCCAGCATGTTGTCTGTTATACTTTCTCCAAAAACTGAATGACCGCTTCCAATGTTCAGAGACTATGAATTTAATATTTTTAAAACATATATAAACAGTAAGATAAACTAGATATATATAAAGGAAATGAAAATGCAAGGAAGAGTTTTTGGTAACTCGTGTCCACAACAGTGCTTCAAAGCACTTATCAAAATGTACAGTACAGCTATTTTTCTTCAACTTCCTTTGTCAAGGTGCATATTTTACTCATTCATATAATTTGGTTTTGTTTATACTCTGCAAGATATTTCCCAATGTTGCTCAGAAGTCATCAGTACTTGTTTTCAGAAGTACCAGAAGCCAAATCTTTTCCCCTCCTATAAAATTGTTACATATCTGCCCTGAAATACAACATTAGAACTGAAAGCAGACTATTGAATTTAACAGCACCTTTATTTAATAAGACTAAGGGATTTTTACTTTGTCACTCTGACTAATGCATTTTTCAGTGGAAAACTTTTACTAGTAAAAACTCAAACAATATTGTGTGCAAGCACTGGTTTAGTCATCCTATATTTCTGTTCTTTGCTCTTACTGAAGATATTTATTTGGTAAGGGCTTTCATTTTTTGCATGTCAGACCTGTTTCTGCTGCATCCTGCAGTGAAATCAGTCCTGTCTGTAATATCTCAAATCACCCCAAATTCCTAGTTAGTTTGTAGTGGGGTGAGATAGAAAGGTAAGATGGGCTGTGAAAGTGGAAGCACTTGTTCAAATACCAAATGTTTTTGGGGCAATGTCATAAAAATGTATTAATATGAAAGGTGACTGGATGTTGACATTTAATAGTATTGGATCTGAAAACTGCAGAAATATATAAAAAAAAAAAGACTAAAGAGGTGAGATTAGTTCAGATGTTAAATGTCATCCCTCTTCTCCTCCAACAGAAACCATCCCAGTATCCTCCTCTACAGACTGGCAAGCGGCATTTGGGTTTGGCTCCTCCAAACAGCAAGAGGATGACTTAGGGTTTGACCCCTTTGATATCACCCGCAAAGCCTTAGCAGACCTGATTGAGAAGGAACTGTCAGTCCAAGACCAGCCTTCCCTCTCACCCACATCTCTTCAGAACCCTTCCCTGCACACTACAACCGCCAAAGGGTCAGGGTCTGGATTTCTGCATCCTGCTGCACCCTCAAATGCCAACTCTCTCAGTAGCACCTTTCCAGTCTTGCCACAGAGGTTCCCGCAGTTTCAACAGCACCGAGCAGTTTACAACTCCTTCAGTTTTCCAGGCCAAGCAGCTCGCTATCCTTGGATGGCCTTCCCACGCAATAGCATCATGCACTTGAACCACACAGCAAATCCCACCTCAAATAGTAATTTCTTGGACTTGACTCTCCCGCCACAACACAGCACAGGTCTGGGAGGGATCCCTATATCAGGTAGGTGAACCAAGGCAGCCATGAACATATCACCTGATTCATGCCTTCAGCTTCTCTGAGCCAGGGTGGGAGGAGGGGGATAGCCAGCTACCAGTGCTAGACTGCTTCTGTGCTTGTCATCCTGGGATTCTTTTGGGGCAACATTGTTTTAAATGGGCCCTCTTTCATTTTTTTCAGAAGGTTTAATTGGATGTTTAGCCTTGTAACATTGAGCTTTATAAGGAAGGTGGAGTATCTTGTGCCCAATTATTTCATTTGAAAAGAGATTGGTATTTCAGTTCTTCAGTCTTGCCAAGGTCTGGCTTTCCATGAAAACTTAAAAGGAAGAGTAGGCCTTGGAATTCCAATCAGACATGCAGGTGCTAATCCAAGTTCTAAAAAGATATGCAAAAATTCTTTGCAAGCATTAAGGGATCAAGCCACCGGCCAGCTGTCTTGGCTAGATTGTTCCCTTCCACATGGAAGCAAAACAAACTGCATATTTAACAGTCCATGCTATTTATTTCTGCACTCCAAATGGTTTTAATGTTTTACATGCAATCTTCAATGTCCTAAGAGAAAACAGGCCAGTTCTGGACCATGGCTGGATTGGTGGGTTATAGCAACAACACATTGTGACTAGAGGGATAAATAGCCAGAACGTTGGTCTGGTTCACTTCTGGGATTTGGAGCTCATCCTGTATTCCCAAGCTGCCTTTAATAATTTGGCCTCAACAGGTGTTTTCCAGGAAAAATATATTTATATGGAATTTTGTATTCAAGATGACTAGCAATTTAAGGAAGAAAGTCTCCTAAGCCATTTGCAGTCATGAGTTGAGGAAAGCTGCTCTGAGACATTGCCACTATTATTTTCTTTGAGCATTTTGGAGAAATATGTTGCAACTTCCTAAGTGTAAGAACAGTAGGACAATGGAACAGACAGCCTAGGGAGGTTGTGGAAGCTCCTTCACTGGAGGTTTTCAAAAGGATGCTTGATAGCCATCTGTCCTGAATGGTTTAGACTAGTGGTTCTCAAACTTTTTTTTCCCCCGGACCCCTTGAAAATTGCTGAGGGTCTCCATGGGCCACTTAATGATCTTTCCAAATGTTGTTTGTACCATTAGCTAATTATTGTAAAGCGCTTTGGATAAAAGCACTATATAAAAAAAACTTAATTGTTTTTGTTCTACAAATAAAAGCACACACCTCATATTTTAATATCAGTAGTCTTACCTTTCTAATGCAATGGATGTTGCCCCCTCTCCCCTGCCGCAGCAGACCCTGAATTGGGACTGGGAATGGGGAAGGGTCTCTCCCCTGCTGCTGCTGCTGCAGCCCCTGTTGGGAAGGAGGAGGATCTCTTCCTCTCTTCCCTGCTGCCGCAGCCCCGAGCTGGGGAAAGTAGTCTTTGGCCACCACAGCCCTGCATGTCCCAAATTCCCCCATTCCCTCTTCTCACTCCACTGCACCCTCCCAACTACTCCTTATTCTCCCCTGCCCCCAAGGCCTCCACCTCACCTTATATGATCTTCTCCAGGGTCCAGGCACCTAATTATGGAGCCATGCAGGCATGCCTCCACTAATTAGGTTGGTGACCCTTCATTCTCTTGTGTGCAGCCACCTGGGTGCACACCTTAGAGGGAACTATCCATGGACCACCTGAAATGGAGCCCGTGGACGACTGCTGGTCCACAGACCACAGTCTGAGAATCTCTGGTTTAGACACAACAAATCCTGCACCTTGGCAGAGTGTTAGACTTGACCCTTGCAGTCCTTTCTGACCCTACGATTCTATTAATCTCATGATTAAGAAAATCTAAAGGCGAGTGACCTAGAAACTTTTTACTACATATTTTTGCTACTCAAGTGCAGAAGCTAATTTTGGCAATTTCTTCCTTCTACTTTGTCCTCTGAATCCTTGCCAGAGCCCGATCATTTCCATGCTTTTTCCTAGGCTTCCCGAAGGTAAAACAAATATTTGTAGCCTGGAACAAACATTGGGAGTGTCCAGACTAGCCTTTACAACAAAGTTGGCTCCCTCCAGTTAAATGATGATTAACTCGAGGGTGGTGGTTGTTTGTGGGTTTTTTTGTTTTTTTTTAAACACACCCTTTAAGGTAAACAAGAGGGCCCCTAGTTTTTTGCTACCTCATTAAGGTGTTTACACTTACAACCTAACAATGCAAAGAGATTTTCACTTTTCACTAAATTAGATCAAATTTATTTGCGCATTCAGACACTGAAAATTATTCTGAGCTCTGTGACTTGATATAATTTATCCTTTATGAGTGGCTAAAGGTGCTAGTCCAAGGGACCAATGGTAGGGTTGAGGTTAGATATCTTGAGCCATTACGGTTAAAAAAAAGTTCTGTGGTATTGCAAAAATAACCTCAGCTTTGCAATAAGGCTTTTGATTCTGGCAAAATGAGTTTGCAAGGTCATTCTTAAAATCACATCATTTAATTGCCTTTTGGCCATGCTGTTTTCCCTTTTTGTGCTGCACAGGACTTGGATATCCTTCTTGGTATTGCTCTGGAGGAAAGGGCTCCATTGACTTTTGTGCCCATGACTAGTAAATAGCCTGTCACTTACACTTTTCACTGCCTGTTTTTAAAGGACAAATAATATCCTTAAACACCAATATTTTCTCTCAGTATGTAACCATTAGAACCAATTCATCTTCCAAAAATATTTGCAAGTAAAGAAAACACAAAATAAACATCTGCTGACATCTCTGTTGAAAGGTCCGTCATGCTAGCTTTGAACTCTTGTTAAGAAAGTGTTGAAGGTTACCTAGTTCAGTCTGGCAAGTCCACTAGCTCACCAACCCACATCCATAGTGGTTTTGATAAACTCCTTCAGAGAGGAATGTCCTCTGCATGGATGCACTGGCTAGTCTGTTTTTCTCTGATCCAAAATTAACAAAAGTACAAGAAGGTCAGATCATTCTGTTGGATTATGCATTTTTATTGTATGGATTTGTTCTGTTTGCATGGAACATCACACATGCGTCCTGTTCAATGACTGGGGGCTCCTAGGAATTACTGAAATATAAAATAATTATTCCTGGAAGATAGGAAGTACACTGACATTTCCGCCTACATTTTCGCGTGGCATATTGATCTATTAGAACACATCTTTTATTTCCCACCGCTCACTGATAGAGTTCTCATTTCAGATAGGTCTTTGATCTGCAGAGCTTTCTACAAATTACTCTTTCCTTTTTCATGTGATAACTTCCCATCCTTGGGCTTTTCTAGACACATAGCTAAAATGGTACGACCCCTTAGTGTGGTTGTAGTTTTACATTCCATATGGGAAGAAAAAGTGATCCTGGTATAAGGCACCTTTATATGGATAATTGCATCCATACTGGGCGATGGTACTAGTATAACTAGATTGTTAAGGCTGTGATTTTACCAGATAATTATACCAATACTAAAATCTGTGTAGACTAGGTTTTTAAGGCTGTATTTACACTAAGGGGCTGTAACTGTCATCAGTGGTAGTACTTCTGTAGACAGGGCTCCAACAGCATCCAGCATTTTACTGACATGGTGATAAAAATACTAAAAGCTGCTGGTGTCTTGTCTACACTAGGGCTTACCAGCAAGCTGAACACTTCCATGGATCAGGGATCAGAAATAAATGCTTTCAGGATGCGTACAACTTACAAACAATAATCCTGGACTAGTGTTTAGAAAGAGAGGACATCTGATCCTTCCAAGCATCATCCCGTTAACTTGCCTTTCCACTCACCCAGCCATTTTCAACTTTTTAAAATTAATATCTATATAAAATCAAACCTGATTAAAAGAGCCTCACAAAACTTTGATTTGAAATCAGCATACTGTTTGCTAAACTCTTCAGTCCCATGATTCACTAATTTTACTACAGAATGTTGGAGGATGTTTAGCCAATTAAATTGCTGAACTTTTTAGTGCTATAATTTTGATGAAGTTACTTAGTGCCATAGAGTATGGCTCTTTCAAATGTTCTGTTTTAACCATTACAGTTCCTTTTTTAAGGTTACAAAGGGAGAGAACATTTTAAAATTAATATCCATTTACATTAGTATTCATTAGTTTTATTTTTCAGTGTTAACTTTAGGACACCACCATATAAATTTTATCTCTTATTTAGTCCAGAACAGAATTATTTTCTTTACTTTGCAATCCTATAACCCCAAAACAGCTGTTTATGATGCCCAGTCATATAAATGGAAGGACACTCAGGGCAGGGCACCATCTAAATGTATATAGGATCCATATTAAGAAAAAAAATCAAATGTGCATTTGACTTTATGCTTGTTCTGATGTTATTCATGAGGGAAATATGTGTGATTGGAAGATCAGATATGATGAGATGCCATATGACTCAAATGGTGGGAGAAGGCAGAGCGATAAACCTTCCAGATGTGGAGTGTTACATTAAAAAAGGAACACCAAATAAGGATATGAGAGAGAGATAATTTCGTTTGCCCTCTTTGCCCACCCGTCTTTTCTAGTCTCTCACTCCCACTGACCACTCTGTTTGAATGTTCTCTAATGCCTCGCTCAATTTAATATTTCCACTTTTTCATCCTTTTCTTGGCCAAGTGCAAAGGAGTTCTGTCCACCTTTAATGTAACTGGCCAAACTTGCGGCACTGTCACAGACACTTTATTCACCTTCTGTCACCCTTCTGACATAGTACTTAAAGGAAAACTACCTGTTTACTTGGCACTCTTCTTTGTCATTTGGTCTTGTCTCAGCAGCATTGCTTGCAACATTTCTACCATTATCAACAATTCCTTTTCCTTCTGCTTCTACCTTCCCAACACCCTAAAATCTGCTGCTACTCACCCTTTCGTAAGCCTTTCTCTGACCATGACCTACACACTAATCACCAAAACTGAGCAGTGATTTTAAGTGCCCAACTTCAGACACCTTAAAGGAGTCTCCATTTTCAGAAAGTGAACACTTGCTATCAGATGCCAAGCTGGTACCCAAGACCACAATTCAGTTTTGAAAATCTTGGCTGATTTAGTCTTTAACCCCTTCTTTCTTAGCAAAATGATTGTGTTGCTGTCAGTGTTCAAACCACGTTTTGCACACTAGTCTCAACTATTTGTAATTTAGGTTTCACTATGACAATTGCCGAGTAGCATCTGTGTATTCAGTCTTAATCAGCAAAAGTTTGTCTTGACCTCTGTGTAAATCTTGGCACTCACTGATTGACTTTGTCCTCCTGAATAGTCTCTGTAACTGTTCAGGTGTCAGGTTTCTTTTCATTGTGGTCCTTCCCCCTCTAGCACTGCTTTGTCTCTGGTGATTCCTCCTATTGAAACTCAAGAGTTCAGTTCTAAGCCCTTTACTCTGCTACTTCTGTCACTTCTATTTTTAACTGCTACTTTTTCCTGTTATCCTGATAAATGTTTCAATGGGTTCAGCACAATACATAGTAGAGGGTAAATCCACTTATAACCAGTTTTCTGTGATTTCTTTAGTCTTATCTATCCCACAGTGTTAGCCGTATGAACTCCATTGAATCAGTCTTATACTATACAGGAACAACTATGAACTATCCTTTAAATCAATGGTTTTCAAACTGTGGGTCGCGGAATGTAAGGCACTGGGTCGCGGTGACTCTTGTCAGCACCACCAACTGGGCCATTAGAAGTCCCGTTGGCGGTGCTGCCCGGCTATGGCAGGTTAGTCCCTACCTGTTCTGACACTCACGCTGTGCCCTGGAAGCGGCCAGCAGCAGGTCCAGCTCCTAGGCGGGGGGAGGGGGGGTGGCAATGGGAGCTGGGAGGCAGGGCTGTTGAGAGCGGGTTCAGGCCCCAGTAAAAAATTTTTGGGGGGCCCCCAGCAAGGGCAGACTGGTTAAACAGGGCTGAGGAAGCCGGGCCCCGGGCCCCCTTCCAGGCCCCGGTAATTTGTACCGGCCTCTCTTCCCCCCCCCCCCCTCCAATCGAACCTGCTGGGAGGTGGGGCGGGGGTGCCTGCGGGCAAGAGCCACACAGAGCCACTTGCGTGCCTCCACCTAGGAGCCAGGCCTGCTGTTGGCTGCTTCCGGAGTGCAGCGCCGTCCGCAGTGCTAGGACAGGCGGGAAGCCTGCCTCTGCACCCTGGCTGCGCCACTGACCAGAAGCTGCCGGAGGTAAGCCTGCTCCCCAATCCCCTGCCCCAGCCCTGAGCCTCCCTCAAACCCAGAGCCCCTTCCTGAACCCCAAACCCCTCATTCCTGGCCCCAGCCCAGAGCCTGCACTCCCAGCCCAGAGCCCTGATCCCACCCCTTCCCACACCTATTCCCAGCCCCACCCCACAGACCTCACCCCAACCCTCTTCCTGAGCCCTGCCCACACCCCAAACCCCTCATCCCCAGCTCTGCTGGGTTGCAGGCATCCACTGGCTCGCCAGAAAAAAGTTTTAAAACCACTGCTTTAAATTACCACTCTTAACTGATTGTCAGGTCTCTGCTTGCTTCAGCCATGTTCACTTATGGATTAATCTTTCACCGAAATATCGGTCAAGGGTTTGTGGGTCAAATTTCAAACTCTATTCTGCCTTCTGATCTCCCATTTTGCTTTCAGTTCCCATAACCATGACCCTCTCCTTGACTCTGATCTTCCGATATATGCTTTGTCTGCAAACTTGCCTATTGTCACTTCCGCAATATTGCCTCTGTGTACCCCCCCCATCTTGATGCCACCTCTGCAGAGATCTTTATCTTGCTTTGAATACTGTAACCCCTTTAAGAGTTTCTGCAGTTCCTGTTCGTTCCAACATGTGCAAAATGTTGCTTCCCACAAATGCATATACCCAGGCTCCCTACTAATTTCAGGGACCAGTCTGATGTTGCCTTGTTTTTAAAAACCAACCATAGACATGTTTCATTCTGCCTCTTGAATCTTATCTCTTTGGTCTCCATCTACTCCCTCAACTCATTTACTAAGTAAGAAGATATTGAGAGAGAAAGTCGTGTGTGTTCAAGAACTTTCTACACATCTTCTCCCAGCTGGAGCACTCATTGTTTCTCAACCTTTTTTTTTTAAATCTCATTTGTGCTCTTACTTTTTGATGTTAATTTTGTAATTGTATTTAACCCTGAGGTGTTTCAGTTACAGTTGTGTGAAAGATGCTATTCCTAATAAACCTCACTGTATAAATATCAGTGCACTAGTCTATAGCAATGGTTCTCACCCTTTTTTCATTTGCGGACCCCTAAAAAACTTGCAATGGAGATATGGACTTCTTTGGAAATTTCGGATGGACATGCCAGACCCCTTTGGAAATCTATTGTTGGTGTGTATATATAGTTGAATTCTGTTCTGTCACTTTTCAGTCTGTCTTTTGTGGACCCCTTAGATATAGTCCGCAGACTGGGAACTACTGATTTTATAGGACATTGTTTTGGGCATTTGCAAGTTTTAATAAACTTTCAACCTGAACTGTCCTAACCTGATGAACTAACTCATACACTAGCACTAATAGTAACATTGAGGTTCCAGATTTTCAAAATGTTTTCAACATTCCTAACTTACAAAATTAGTAACATTTTAAAATGTTTCAAGAACTCTTGGAGCCAAGTTTTTTCTCCCTTAACTGCAACAAATTCAGATGGACTACGAATGTCAATAACACAGCTAGGATGGAAATAAATATTTTACTGGTGAAAATAGACTTCTCAGAGAACTGAGTAAGAGTGACTTCCTCCTGTAAGCTGTTGATTGTGACCAAAGATGATGATTGGTGGCTTTTTGCTTTTTGTTTCACTTTGTAGTGGATAGGTGGTTCATGCCCTTCTTGGTAGTTGCACTAGAGGTTCCATTTCTTGAAAGCACTTATCCTTAGGATCTAGAGCTGCTGTTGCACATTTTTAAAACTCACAAAGTAAAATTCCAAAATGTACAACTTGCCTTGTAAGTCAATCTAAAAGAAACAGATGTTACGAGTAGAATAGTTAGCACACACAAAAATGGTTAAATAGATTTGACCTTGGATAGACTGAGAAGAGGTCAAAAGTTAAGGTCCTTCATTCAAAACTCCCCGCAACTGCTTCCCTTTTAAACCAGAGGATTATTAGTATGCACGTTTCAACAGGTTGAATGCAGCAATATTTTAGAGGAGGAAGATCTCTCATTACTGAGGGCCCTAAGTTATTTATAAAGCTTTATTGGTCAAAACAAATATCCTAAATTTCAGTTAGAGCCGATCTGGCAACAAATGCAGATTGCCAAACTCTGATAGGCATTCAGCACAAGTGCACATTTCTGAATGAACGTGTTTCTGAGTAGAACATAGCTTTTTGCTATCTTCAATTGTTTTAAAAAAATGGAGTACCTTAATCTGGTAACTTAATTTGTAAGAATATAAAAATCTCAATGTGAAATTAGGCTGTCTGACTTGTTTCAGTATATGCAAATTTGATCCCTTTCCTCAGCATTGGAATCATGTGTTGGGAAAAAGATATTAAGCTGCATTTGAAGTTATTTGTAGGCAAAGGTATCTTTTTAAACAAAATTTTTTTGCTTATATAAGTGGGTCAACTATATCTGAAGATGACCTTCAAATAATCATACTGAACCTAGTTTCAGATACCCTGTTTTCTTTTCAGTTTCCTTTTCTACTTCTCTCATCTGACCTAATCACAGAATAACTCTATAAAGGTACCTGCAAATATACATTAATGCTTAACCATCCTAACTTATTTGTTAAGACAGAAAAGTCAAGAATGGCTCCAGTCGTCCTCAGTGTGCACATGTGCACTGCACTAAATTTAGTCTTAGCTCTGAGCATAGAATTATAAAATCCTAGGACCAAAAATCCCAATTTAAACTTGTCCTCTGCATTCTCCTTTTAGGGTCTGGAAGTCTTTTTCACTGATTTACAATAATCAGGTGAAGGTTGAGGTTCTACTTACAGGCTGCATCAGTCATTAGCATTAAACATACCCAGAATAGGTTCATTTTGGTCATCCCATGTGCATGGATGTTATGTACCACTCCCATTTTTAACCAATATGTGCTTTATCTATATCCCAGATAAATATTTCCACTCGTTTCAGTGTCGTCATTGCTTCCCCTTCAGCTCATCATTGCAAGTATTGGCCCTTAGGCTAGTATACAGTGAGAATTGCCAGTATAGTATGTTATGTCCTTTCTGAATAAAATGAAAAATGCTCGGTTACTATCAGCCAGTAAACATTCTGTGTATATAATGGCAACTAGGTGGAGGTCTCTACTGATGGATTTTTCAATTTTTTTAAAATATACTGAACTGATGTCACTTTGCATGAACAGGGCATAGTGCAATGTGGCCCCAAACTGATTAAGGCTTCTAGCTGTTACAATATATAAATGTTTATTAAACATTTAAAAATTCAGCATCATAGATGCAGGCGTGGTCTGTGAAAACCAGTGGTATGAAGGCATGTATTGCTTTCAAATAACCTATATTCCTCCATATGTTTGTGCAGGCTGTTTTCTCACAGCTTAAATTAAGTGGCCTGCAGCTGTAATGGCACCAAATTTATCTTTGTTTACATAACCTTGATTTGTGAGCTGAAGATTACAATCACTCTCCTGAAACTACAGGCAAAAATCTCTTCTCAAATCCACTCAGTGGAACTCCATTCTAGTCTTCTCTCCTTACATGCACAGCTCTCCCATTGAATATCTGACTCCGGATATGCCTTGTGGTCCTCTCGAGGTAGAGGGTGAGTACTCTTCCCTTGAAAATAAAATTGGTAGGTGGCTCCTTTTTAAGTCTTATCCAGTCACTAAAGGCCTAGTTAAAGATCATAACTCCAAAGAATCTTCCTCCCACATAAGATAAAAGTTAATGCTCACAGGAGCTGAGCTGAGTTCCAGCACTTCCTCAAAAGAAACTTTGAAATTTGTTTCCCGAAAACAATAACTGATGTGAAGGTTACATGAATGAAATAGATTAGAGGAAATAAAATATGAAAGAGAGAAGAAATGGGAGGATCCATTAGAACCTATTCTGAAGTTCATTCTTGTTCCACATTTACAACTTGGGCTCTGCTCAACCCAGAGCAACGATGCAGTGTTATGAAAATTCCCCTGCTTTCCCATCTGCCCCATGCTCTACTTAAAAGTGCATTAAAGGGGATTCTCTGCTTTCTGTTCCCCATTTTCTGCTCAGAACCGCAATGCAATGCATTCTGTGAGGGGTGTAGTTGTTATACACTGTTGTAAAGATGTGTGATCTCTTGCTACTCTTCTGTTGCCACCACAGTGGAACTGCACCAGTGGTGAATTTAAACATCTGACTTTTGCCAATGCAGATGTATGCTAAGAGTTTCCATTTTATTATAATTGGTAAATGACACTTTAACTCCTTGTTTTTTCATAGGAGACGCATTGGCTATGAGTAGGACCCTACCAAATTCACCATTTTGGTCAATTTCATGGCCATAGGATTTTAAAAATCATAAATTTCATGATTTCAGCTGTTTAAATCTGAAATTTCCCAGTGCTGTAATTGTTGGGGTCCTGACCCAAAAAGGAACTGGGGGCGGGTTTGTGGTGATATTGTAGGGTGGTTGTGGTACTGCTACTCTTACTTCTGCACTGCTGCTGGCGACGGCGGCTCTGCCTTCAGAGCTGGAGAGCGGCAGCTGCTGGCCAGGAGCCCAACTCTGAAGGTAGAGCCACCGCCAGCAGCAGCGCAGAAGTAAGGATGGCGTAGTATGATATTGTCACCCTTACTTCTGCATTACTGCTGGTGCCGCGCTGCCTTCAAAGCTGGGCTCCCAGCAACAGCTGCTGCTCTCCAGCTCCCCACCTCTGAAGGCAGCACAGAATTAAAGGTGGCAATACCACGACCCCTCTAAAATAACCTTGTGACTGCCCCCCTGCAACTCCCCTTTGAGTAAGGACCCCAATTTGAGAAACACTGGTCTCCCCCGTGAAATGTATATAATATAGTGTGTAAGGACACAAAACACCAGATTTCATGGTTTGTGATGTGTTTTTCATGGCCATAATTTGGTAGGGCCCTAGGTATGAGCCCTGGTCATTAGGATTTCTAGACTTTTTTTTTTAAAAAAGTTTTACCTGCTGATGTCAATGTAGGTTGTAGTCAAACTGAAATAAAATGGTAATGGTACTCGTGCAAGCTTTACCCACTTGGCTCTCAGAATAAGAACCTTCACAGTGGATTATGTTGATCTTCAAAATAGGATCATGCATGTTGTCTTGACTCCCTCTTGGTGGGACTCGAATGCCATCCCAGGCTTCCCTATAGTGTGGCTTCCGAGGATCAGACTGGGAAAAATTATAAATGGTGGTACACTCCAAAGCTCCACTCCCAACCCAAGCTTTGCACCTTTGTGATAGCAAAGGGATGTTACTAACAGTACATTGCGCAGATCTTCATATGATCACTTCTCTTCTTTCTTGCATGCTGTGATCAATAGTAAATTTGTAATACTTCATATAGATAATCAGAAATGGAAATTACCTGTGGTATTGTTTCAAGTTGCCTAGAGACCTAGGCAGACATTACTGTATCAATTTAGATTTTGTTCATATTTTGAAGGTTATCTTTGCAACCATAATTATTGCTATTTTTAAATAAAAGCTTAAATTCTGAAGGACAACATGGTAGCCACAAAGAAAGTGTTGGCTTGTTGGGCTGCTTGTCTGTCATTAGGCTTTTAACTAGGGCTGTCGATTAATCGCAGTTAACTCAGAAAATAATTGTGATTAATTGCCCTGTTAAACAATAGAATACCAATGAAAGTTAATTAAATATTTTGGATGTTTTTCTACATTTTCAAACATATTGATTTCAATTACAACACAGAATACAAAGTGTATAGTGCCCACTTTGTATTTTTATTACAAATATTTGCACTGTAAAAATTATAAAAAATATTTTTCAGCTCATCTCATATGAGTACCGTAGGGCAATCTCTTTGAAAGCGCACCTTACAAATGTAGGGTTTTTTTCTTTGTTACGTAACTGCACTCAAAAACAAAACAGATTAAACTTTAGAACCTACAAAGCCACTCAGTCCTACTTTTTGTTCAGCCAATCAATCACTAAGAGAAACAAGCTTGTTTACATTTATGGGATATATTGATGCCTGCTTCTTATTTATGATGTCTTCTGAAAGTGAGAACAGATGTTCGCATGGCACTTTTGTAGCCGGCATTGCAAGGTATTTATGTGCCAGATATGATAAACATTTGTATGCCCCTTCATGCTTTGGCCACTATGCCAGAGGACACGGTTGCATGCTGATGACGTGTTTAAAAAAAAAAAAAGTGTTAATTAAATTTGTGACTGAACTCCTTGTGGGGAGAATTGTATGTCTCTTGTTCTGTGTTTTACCTGCGTTCTGCCATATATTTCATGTTATAGCAGTCTTGGAGGATGATGTAGCATGTTGTTCATTTTAAGAACACTTTCACTGCAGATTTCAGAAAACACAAAGAAAGTACCAATGTGAGATTTCTAAAGATAGCTACAGCACTCAACCCAAGGTTTAAGAATCTGAAGTGCCTTCCAGAATCTGAGAGAGGCAGGGTGTGGAGCATGCTCTCAGAAGTCTTAAAAGAGCAACACTCTGATGGGAAACTACAGAACCCGAACCACCAAAAATGAAAATCAGCCGCCTTCTGGTGGCATCTGACTCAAATGATGAAAATGAATATGCATCAGTGTGTACTGCTTTGGATCTTTATAGAGCAGAACCCATCATCAGCATGGACACACGTCCTCTGGAATGGTGGCCAAAGCATGAAGGGGCACACGAATGTTTAGGGCGTCTGACACTTAAATTTCTTGTAACACCAGCTACACAGTGCGAGGCGAACGCCTGTTCCCACTTTCAGGTGACATTGTAAACAAGAAGCAGGCAGCATTATCTCCTGCAAATGTAAACAGACTTGTTTGAGTGATTGGCTGAAGTAGGACTGAGTGGACTTGTAGGTTCTAATGTTTTACATTGTTTTATTTTTGAATGCAGTTATTTTTGTACATAATTTTACATTTGTAAGTTCAACTCCCATGATAGAGATTACACTACAGTACTTGTATTAAGTGAATTGAAAAATACTATTATTTTTACAGTGCAAATATAATAAATATAAGCTGAGTACTGTACACTTTGTATTCTGTGTTGTAATTGAAAATCAGTATACTTGAAAATGTGGAAAACATAAAAATATTAATATAAATGGTGTTGTTTAACAGCATGATTAATTGATTAATTTTTTTAATCACTTGACAGCACTACTTTTAGCTTAATTTTTTGCTGGTTTTTGGAACACTCATGAAGGTATGACTTGCACCCCAATATATCTGAATTCATAGATGTGGGAGAAGTATAAACATATAGGAAGAAGCATGAGTTTTAAAAAAACATAGTTCATGCAAATTGGTTGAAAGTACATGAACAAAAAATTGGTCCAAGGGGGTCTACCAAGTTTAGTTCATGGCTTCCTCTGCTCGATGTTCAAGTCCATAAGACCTTTGACTTTGAATCCATGTGGCAGAAAAAAATCTGGAAAATTGTTCTGCCACCTTTTAATCTCACGGAGTCCAATATGCGCCACAGCTAGCTATCTTTTTAACATGGAAATGTGGCCTGCAACAACAGGTTCCAGCACAGGATATCGCCTCTTGATATGAGCAGCCACTGGCTGTCTGCATTCTGTATGAGTAGTGTTCTACGTTTTCAGTTTTTATTTGTAAATAATAATAATTCTGGGAATTTTTCAGTGTTTATTTTCTAAAGATTAAAACTGGGATGAAATTGGTTTAAAAAATGTGGAAAATCATGGAAAAAAGAGAACTTTCATAATATACACACTTTATTACATTATAACTGAAATGTTTTTATGTACAAAGGTATCTTTTGTGTCTCAGAGCTAATAATTTTACCAGAAATCCTGGTTTGTGTACACTCGCATAATTTTCTTCCAAGTATCCTTATTCATGTTCAGCCTCTTGCTGTCATGGAAGTAGTCCAATTTTGAAAATAAGCACTCTACAACAATAGATCCAGGACATATGCTCAAAGCGTACCATGCCACTTTTCTGAAGTTGGGAAGTATGTCTTCATGACTGTTCCAAAAAGCCAGGACATCCAGTTTCACATTGTCAGGGTTAGGCATGCTTATGTAAATAGTAAATTCCCCTTTCAGATTTGAAGTTTCATCTCTAGTGTCAATGGTTTAAACGCTCTAGCATAACGCTCGTAGTCTGCTACAAAATTCACCTTGAGGAAGGGGTGCAACACCTGGATCACATTCCAAAAAGAATCTTCAGCACCAAACACTTTAGAGTTCCGATTTCGGGCCACTGTCATCTCACTGTTGTGTTGAAGGTTTTGAAAGCATTTTTGGTTTTCTCATGTTCTGGTATCAGAAGGATTTCCAGAAACACCTGGGTTTTCTTGCAGTATGTTTCTCATGCAGCTTTTATTTTGGTTGTCAGGATCCAGTAAACATCTGTATTGGCAAACGGCAGTAGTCTGAGAAAATTCCGTTTTTTTTCTGTATGTCTCAGTGATTCCAAGTTTTCAACAAGTTGCGTTGGTGCGCAGAATCTGGAAGTCATTTTGGTTATATGCCAGTCTAGTCAGATTTTCTGCTTTAGAACCAACAAACTAAGGATGATCTAGGACAGGGGTGGGCAAACTATTTGGCCTGTAGGCCACATCGGGGAATGGAAATTGTATGGTGGGCCATGAATGCTCACAAAATTGGGGGTAGGGGTACAGGAGGGGGTGAGGCCTCTGGTTGGTGCCAGAAATGAGGTCAGGGTGTGGGAGGGGGTGTGGCCTCTAGGGTGGGGCTGGGGATGAGAGTCTTGGGGCACAAGAGGGTGCTCTGGGCTTGGATTGAGGGGGTTGGGGGTCGGGGCTGTGGCAGGGATTTAGGGCGTGGGGCAGGCTCAGGGGTGCAGGCTCTTGGCGGCACTTATTGCAAGCAGCCCCCGGAAGCATGCCCCCCCCCCCCTCCAGCTCCAAGGCGCAGCCAGGCAGCTCTGCACGCTGCCCTGTTTGCAGGGGCAGTGCTGGAGAATGGGGCATTGTGCATTGCTGTCTGGCCGCACCTCCGTGTACTACATAGGAGCCTGAGGTGGGGTCATGCCGGCTGCTTCTTGGGAGCCACGTGGAGTGGGGCAAGCCCTCAACCCCGCTCTCCAGCTGGAGTGCCGGAGCAGGACAAACCCCCAAGCCCACACCCTGGTGGGAGATGAGGGCCGGATTAAATGGTTTTATGGGCCGGATGTGGCCTGCGGGCCGTAGTTTGCCCATTCATGATCTAGGAGATGCATTAGCTTAGTCAACACATTATGTACATAACAGGCAGTGAAGTACAAAGTCATCCACCAGTGTGGGACAACAGCGGTAGGTAATCAGCAGTTGGCTCTGCATTTGGCTCAGCACTATCTAAAACAAAGCCTTCAGCTTGTTCACATGCTTGAAAATGGCCCCAAACTCAATGATGCAAGATTTCATGTCTGTCTTTTCTTCTGTAGCTAGTAGCTGTTGACAGTGCAACATTAGTCAGATAAGCAGGACAGGTAATATGTAGCAGCTCTGGTTTCTGGGTGAGTTTAAACTCCAATGCAAACTTAGCCATGTAGGAAGCAGAATCTGTGTTAGTTGTGGCTACTTTTTCCCAAGTTTGTTGGTATGTCTCAAACATATCCTTTACTACTGTGTTGACAAAATGGGTGTCAGCTGAGCAGATGAATGTCACAATCAGCACAAAAGAAGTCGGGTTTATTTGCTTTGAAATAAAAAAATGAAAACAAAAGGCCAAGAATTGGATGGTCCAAAGCATCAGGAGACTCGTCAAAAATCAGATTAGACACCATATTTCCATTTGTTTGTTCCATCAGTTTAGATACCAAAGCATCGTCGTTATCTTTCAGATATTTGAGTGAGATTGTCTGCATTAGGAAGGGTTTTTCCTGCTGGATAGCATTGTCTCACAAAGTCACTAATAGGCTCCTCCACAATTAACAGCGATTGTCCAGTGAAACAAAGAGCACATACACATTAATTGACACAGTTGTGCCGTGTCTTCTTTCATTCAAGCCCCGGTGAAAACTCTTGATATTTACTGTTTACCCCAAAGCTCACTTTCTTCTTTAAGCTTCTTGTCCCTTCCTTTTGAAATGCTCCTTTATTTTGTCAGTGCAAGCACAGACCTAAATGCTGCCGTACTTGTAGCGCAATGCATCCTCTTTGTTTCCGTCTTTACTTTCCTTGACAATGTCAAAGGACTGATTTTTCTTGTTGATATTCAGGCATAGATTTGTGGGTTTTGCCCCATGTTTACCTCTTTATCTTTATCTGTGGAGGATTTATTATTTTAAATTCAGCGCTGCACTGAACGGATGCAAAGAAATAGGTGGGCAGAGTCTCCTTCTGAGGCAATCGTAGGCTGTCTACACTACTGCAGTAAGTCGACCTAACTTCAGGTACGTGAATAATGTAGCTGGAGTCGATGTATCTTAGGTCGACTTACTGCGGTGTCTACACCACACTGGGTCAATGGGAGATGCTTTCCCGTTGACTTACCTTACTCCTCTCATTCCTGGTGGAGAACCAGCATCGACTGGAAAGCGTTCTGCCATTGATTTAGTGGGTCTTCACTAGACCTGCTAAATCGACCCCCGGTGCATTGATCGCCAGAGCATTGATCCCTGCAGTAGTGTAGACATAGCCGTAGTGTGATATTAATGTTTGATTTTTCCCAATCCCGACTGTGCGTGTGTTGTGTTTAACACTGCAGAATTGCTTCAATTTTGGAGCTGCAGGACACAACAATTGTGGAAGATGTTAGTGTTTAGCAAAAATAAGCACCCAAAAAAGCGAGTGGATTGATAAATGAGTGTAAATTAGTGAATCCCAAACTCTTAATATAAAAAAAGTGAAAATTTATTGGTCAAAATCAGTACAAACTGAAAATGCAGAGCACTATGCCTGAGCTGCACCTCCATAGTGATGAGGGTTGGAGTAATGAGAGTGCACTAAATATTGTGGGGTTACCACAAGTCACTGCTACCAGAATCATAGCTGTTCTGGATAGAGGGAAAACATGGAGTCTCCTAATCCTGCCATTAACTCAGCTACTAACAGTTTAAGCTTATCTCTCACGAAACTTCTTAGACTGTTTTATATTTTAGTTATCCTTTGATTTGAAGAAGCCCCCATTTACGTTTAGACTAAACCTATGTTTATTCTTTCTGCACAGATAAGAGATTGTACTTAAGATCAGGGGTTCTAAGCTCTCTTCTGTGGTCTTTAGTGCCTTGGTTGTACGTTATGTATTCTTAGGATGGCTTAAGGCAGGGGTCCCCAACCTTTTTAGGTCCAGGGACCGGTTTCGTTTGCCGGACCCTCCGCAGGCGTGCCTGCGGGAGGTCCAGCTGAGCCGACCCAGTGGAGCTTCCGCAGGCATGCCTGCGGGAGGTCCAGCTGAGCCGCGGGACAAGCGCTCCCTCCGCAGTCGTGCCTGCGGGAGGTCCGCTGCTTCCGGGGCTCAGCTGGAGCTTCCGCAGGCACGACTGCGGAGGGAGCGCTCGTCCCGCGGCTCAGCTGGACCTCCCGCAGGCATGCCTGCGGAAGCTCCACTGGGTCGGTTCGCGGCCCGGTTTCTAAGAGGCTGCGGACCGGTACCGGGCCGCGGACCGGGGGTTGGGGACCCCTGGCTTAAGGGACTGGTTCCTGTAATACTTTCCAGGAAGTGCCAGTTCTCGATGAAGCATTACAGCAGCCAGCACAAAGGATTGTCTTAAGAGCTGACAGATGCTGTGCTATAAGAGGGCACAGTTTTCTGGTACTTCCATTTGTGGTTGTGACCAAGTTGATAATCTATCCTAGATTTTGGTGGGTCTCCTTTTGGTATTTGTTATACCACAATCAGCTCTTTTCACCCCTGCCGTCGTATTAAGCTGTGCATCTTATCTTTGTGTGGCCTCTCTTCTCTTCCTACTGTAGTCTTGTGATATTCTGGACTTTTCGCAGCAATTGAATGTCCTTTTTTAAAAACTGATCAGTACTGTACATGGTACCTAGGGCTGGACAAGGGCCTTTATACATTTAAGCCATTTTAGTGCTGACTGTTTAATAAATCTCGTTATTCTTTTCACTCTGTGTTGCTATACAGCACAATCAGTTTGGTGGCATTGCTAGTATAATAGTTTATATCATCCATGTTCCACTGAATTTTGCCTGTGTTGGCTTACTTGAAGTGCCCAGCCCTCTGCTCTGTTGTGCTGTTATATCTTACTCTCGGTAACCCAAAGAGGTCACTATAGCATAGCGATCTCTTTATCTAAAATTACAGGAGTGTTTGCTTTCTAATGGAACGAGAATGTATTTAGTATTTTGGCATAAATGTTGTATTTCATTGTATGACTTTGCAACACATACTTCAATAATAGTTCTCAATGTAAGAGATAATCCACATGAGGCACTTATTCTTATAGGATAGGAAACTTGATCTAAATTAGACAACAAGCTGTTTCCGTATATCTATTCTAGACTCCTTTGGTGGGAAAAGTCAAATTCATGTGGAATAGGGTGTAGGATGCTATAATGATCAGTCAGTTATACAGGGTTAGTAAAAAAAAAAAAAAAAAAAAAACCCAAAAAAAACACTATCTGCTTCTGTATAATCAATCAAATGATAGGATTTATTATTCAAAAAATCAGAAAACCAGTTACTTTTGAGGAAAGCATAGTTAAAACAGATGTCTAATGGGATGTTGCTTTATCATATTTAATAAAAAGGCAAGAGTAAAATTAAGCTTGAGTTATTCATTACGTAAAAGCTTCAAAACAGAGCATAGTTATTGTCCGTATTGTTTTGTGGTATCTCTTTATTCTGTCTTCTGGCTGAATTCAGATGAGTGTCCAGTCCAGTTTTTTGCAATATCTTGAGATATGTAACTGAAGTTTGGCAAGACAAAGGATTACATCTGCCTTAAATATTTATTTAATAGGCATGTTATTTTTTTGCTATAAATAAGTAAATCTGACTAACTGAACATTAATTCTTCGAGTGATTGCTCACGTGTATTTCACAATAGGTGTGTGTGCCCACCACATGCACCAGTTCCGGAAGTTTTTCCCCTAGCAGTACCCATGGGGGGGAGCGCTCCCGTGACCCCCGCAGTGGCGCCTGCCTGGCATGGTATAAGGGGAGCTGCACGCTCCCCCCACATTCAGTTCCTTCTTGCCGCCAGTGAAGGTGCATTGGAACTGCTCTGCTCTAGCTTTGCTGTAGCTCACCCCCAGAACTGTTCGTTCGTTCAGCGTTAGTACCTGTAGTTAGTTAGCTGTTTAGTTAGTCAGTGAACCTGGGCCAGGGCATGCCCCACGCCCCCGGATTTAAGTCGTGCGGCTGTTGTAGGCGCTCTATGCCAAAAAGTGACCCACACGCAGACTGTTTGCAAGAAACCCATATCAGCGAAAGGTGCAAGATTTGCAAATAGTTTAAGCCTCAGACCAAAAGAGAAAGGGACATTAGACTCCGGGCCATCCTGATGGAGTCGGCGTTGACCCTGGCACGCCGCTCCGAACCGGTACTCAGCACCGCGGCGTCGGTACATGGTGGCCCTCCGGTGCCATTGACCAGCTGGCACTGTTCCCTGTCCACGGGCACACCAAGAGGGCCAGGAAGACCCCCTCTTTGCAGTGGCACCGAGGGAAGTCTGGGGCAGAGGCTAGGCCCATGTTGGGCAGTCCTTGGTCCCCACCGGGCCCCAGGCCTCCAACTCAACCCTTCGGGACAGGCCTCTCCGGATGCTGTCCATGCTGAAGCCCTCCAGGCAGCCCAGGACGTCATGTCCATGCCGGTGCCCGGAGCGCCGCCGATGTCGGTCCCGCGCTCCAGAGGCAAGCTGCTGCTAGGATCTCCACAGTCACCTCCGGCCCAGTCTTGGTCAAGGGAACATTCCCAACGCTGATCACTGCCCAGCGACCGCTTGGGGCACAGTCTAGGTGGAACGCCCTTGACACCAACCAGACTGTCTGGCTGGGTCCCATCTGGTCAGGACTTGCAGCACCGCTCGTCCTCAAGGAGCTAATATCGACGGGACCGCAGCAGGCGTCGCCATCAGTCCTTGTCTCCAAGAGGGTACCACAGTCGGTCACGGCACAGTCGCCGACGCCATTCCCGCTCGGACTCTCGCTCCAAATGTCTGCCAAGACATCGCAGCTCCAGACGTCGATCGCCGGCGTCTCACCATCGCGGGTCCGCCTGTTGAGGCCATTCACGGAGCAGCTATTACCGTCGGTACTGGTCCGCTACGTCAAGATCGTGCTCCCATGGTGGTCATAGATTCTGGCACTGCCACTCCTACCGGTCCAGTGACAGCAGCAGTTCTTATGCCAGCCCGGTCTCCATTCGTAGCAGTCCTTTGATGGGCCAGGCCAGCCAGCCCCACCGGTGCCACAGCAGGTGCAGTGGCACTGAGTGTCATGGCCGGCCCAATGGTACCAGTGGACACCATGACCTCCAGCACAGCATCTGGTGGGAGCTCACTCGTTGGCCAGAGCTTCGGAAGCACCGTCAGCCTCCCTCTCCAGACCCCTGAGAAAGGAGTCGGTGGGACCTATGTCCTCAGCACCGTGCCCAGAGTCCAACCAGGTGGCAGGCACCGGAGGGTCCACCGACACCCAGAGCACCTCACCGGCCTCTTCGCCCTGCCCGGAGGAGGCGATTGCGGCCCCGCCCCACTCCGTCCCGCAGGAGGACTTCATGGCCTACCAAGAAGTCTTAAAGAGGGTGGCAGCAAGCCTACACCTACAGGCAGAGGAAATGGAGGAGCCCTCGGACTCCCTGTTTAACGTATTGTTCCCATCGGCACCGGGTAGGGTGGCCTTGCCCTCCTTGAAAGGGCGACTAAGATTTCAAATGCCCTGTGGCAAACACCGGCCTCGTTGGTCCCCATCTCTAAAAAGGCGGAACGCAAGTACTTTGTACCCACCAAGGGGCATGAGTGCTTGTATACCCACCCACCGTCCAACTCCCTGGTGGTCGAGTCGGTCAACCACAGGGAGCGGCAGGATCAGCCAGTCCCGACCCAAGAACAAAGACTCTGAGACTGGACTCTTTCGGAAGGAAAATTTATTCATCTTCGAGCTTCTAGTTACAAGTAGCGAACCATCAGACTCTCCTGGGCCGGTACAAATTCAATCCCTGCCTAAGTTTGAGGACTCCCTCCAGGAGTGTGATAGGAAGGAGTTCAAGGTGCTAGTGGAGGAAGGGGCAGCGACTGCTAGGGTGTCCCTGCAGGCAGCCTCAGATGCTGGGGACACGGCCACGTGATCAATGACCTTTGCAGTGTCCATGACGGGCATCATGGCTCCTGCTCTCTGGGCTGTCCAGCGAGGCACAGTCTTCCATGCAGGATCTCCAGTTTGACGGGAAAGCAGATACAAGGCTGTGTGGCATAAAAGACTCCCGCATGACCCTCCAGACTCTGGGCCACTATGTCCTGGCTCCGGCAAAACTTAAGTTCAAGCCACAGCAGACTCCAACCCAGGCCACCCTCCCAAAGTATGAGGCCGCCCATAAGAAGCAGCGGGACTATAAGAGATGCCCCCAGAGGTAGTCTCGGCCTGCCCCCCCAGCCTGGGTCCTCCAAGGGCAAGCAGGCAGGGAAAAGGCATTTTTGATGGGATGCTCGGGGGTACCCCGCCAGTCTTCAGCAGGGATCCACCCCCAAATAAGCTTCTCTTCTCCAACTGGTTGTTAGCTTTCCTCCCGGAATGGTTGCGGCTGACCTTGGACCGATGGGTTCTCAACACCATCTCCCAGGGTTACACTCTCCAGTTTATTTCCTCCCCGCCCAACCACCTCCTGCCCCCATCCCTCTTGGGGGACCACTCGCATGAAGCTCTGCTCGAGCAAGAGGTGGGGCGGCTCCTAGGACTAGGAGCGATAGAGGCGGTGCTAGAGGAGTTCATGGGCAAGGGGTATTACTCCTGTTTCCTTATCCCGAAGGCCAAAGGGGGCTCAGGCCCATCCTGGACTTCCCAGGCCTGAACTAGTACATGGTGAAGCTCAAGTTCCGCATGGTCTCCCTGGTCGATCTCCACTCAGCAGCTCTCCGACTGGATCACCTCGTGCATCTGTACCTGTTATGGCCTGGTGGGAATCCCAATTGTGAATGCGCACTCAACTCGGGTGCAGGCCTCATCGGCTGCCTTTTTGGCCCATGTCCCCATCCAGGATATTTGTAAGGCTGCTATGTGGTCTTCAGTTCACACTTTCACCTCGCATTATGTGATCGTCTCCCAAACCAGGGAGGGCGCCGGGTTTGGCAGGGCTTTTCTCCGTCCCGAGAATTTATGAACTCCTACCCACCTCCAACAGATATAGCTTGGAATCACCTACTGTGGAATACACATGAGCAATCACTCGAAGAAGAAGAAAAGACAGTTACCTTTTCTGTAACTGGTGTTCTTCAAGATGTGTTGCTCATGTCTATTCCGCATCCCACCCTCTTTCACCTCTGTCGGAGTTGTCTGGCAAGAAGGAACTGAGGGTGGGGGGAGCGAGCAGTTCCCATTATACCGCACCATGGAGGCGCCACTCCAGGGGTCACTGGGGTGCTCCCCTACAGGTACTGCTGGGGAAGAACTTCCGGCACCAGTGCACGTGGCGAGCACACACACCTACTGTGAAAGAGACATGAGCAACACATCTCGAAAAACACCAGTTATGGAAAAGGTAAATGTCTTTTGTTTTATGGCCAAAATTTGGTCATAGATCTACATGTTGAAATTCAAGTGACAACTTGATATTGGTCTAATTTTGGAAAATTTCCTCTCAGCCACCTTGTCCACCATCTAAATTAGACTAAAGTAGGGAGATAAGGTAGGCCATACAAAGATCAGATGCATACATGAAAAGCCTAGGAAGGACGTTCAAATTTCCAACCAAAACTGCTCCAGGGTCCCAGATTTGGAGGTAGCTTACTTAAAACACACCTTCATCAAACTACTGTACCTCCCTCAAAACAAGCTGAATAGGGGGTCGTGAAAATTGAGTTTCAAAGCTCTGATTGTTTTACAAATTCCCCTATAAATACTCTGGAATTTAGTCAAACTGATGTTACCAGTGTAGTGTCTAGGCCTTGTCTAAGCTAATGTAGTGTCGTGTCTAGGCCCTGTCCACATATGCAGGCACGTGCTGCCTATCTGATTGGGAGGGATAATCTTTAAACATAAGGATATTCTAAAGTCCTTTGTATTTGCAGTAAGACTGCCTACTAAGGTGTCATTGTGACAGTAGGATTTTTTGTGATGTGGAAACTTGTCCATTAGGAACTCAAAACTATCAGTTTTCCACACAGATTAATGCTCAGACATCAAATGGTGGTACACTGTTGGTCATGATCAGTGTGGGATGAGTTGAACTTGTTGTGTTGATGAAAGCTTTTTATCTGTCACTATACTTCCCTAATTTATCCACCA
The DNA here is from genome assembly GCF_016161935.1 of Mauremys reevesii. Classification (NCBI taxonomy): domain Eukaryota; kingdom Metazoa; phylum Chordata; order Testudines; family Geoemydidae; genus Mauremys; species Mauremys reevesii. The sequence goes on along the minus strand of NC_052623.1, from coordinate 274,530,012 downwards.
TAGGGAAGGACAGGTGCTAATGTGCTAAGCTTTTTAGCTACAACTGTTGAATTTCATGCTTGTGTATCACACTGGAAACTGAATATTTTCAGCAAAGTGCCATACTTTGGAATCTGTTCACCTCGCAGGGGGGGATACAAGTTGCCATCAACCCACTGCTTGCATCCGAAGAAGTGGGTATTCACCCACGAAAGCTCATGCTGCAAAACATCTGTTAGTCTATAAGGTGCCACAGGATTCTTTGCTGCTTCAACGTGAATAGAGTTTATGAAATAATGCACACTGAGAGAACAATAGACGTTCATGACTGAAATGCTTGATTTTACCTGAGCCTGTTTTTCAAATGGGAGTTGGCTTTTTCATTGCAGCTTTACCAAATTAATCTATTGCCTTAGGAACAAAACAAAGATCTATCAAACCTATTTCTAAGATTATCTTCAAGTCAGAATAGAAAACCTTTCCAGAAAGATTGTGATTGGTGGATTTAAACTTGGCACAAGTTCCCCATCTTTTCCCACCCTACTCCACACACTGCTTAAGTTACTGAAAGAGGCTATGAAGAGAAACAAGTGTGAGGATGAAGAAGTATTAGTCTCATATTACCAGTTTAATGGTGGTAAACTGAAACAAAAGTCGAAAAATATTCAGTTACACCACCTCCACCTCCTCTCCCCCCCCCCCAAAAATCTGGTAGAAGTGGTAGAGGAACTTCTTTGACAGACGCAGGTTCATCTGGGGTTTAAATTATTTTTTTCATTTTCCTCTTGTTTTTATATATTATGCCAGTTTTATGATGCAACTTGGATTAAAACTTGACTTTTAATAAAGAAAATAGGACCAGCTATGGGCTTCAGGAGCCACACTCTTAAATAACATCTAGGAAGCTTTATTATAAGTGGAGCAGGTAATGATGACCATAGTTAAGATTTCCCAACACTTTCCATATACAACTCTGTTTTCAATTGCTTATAACTTTGCCGAACTCTAACCATTTGGGCTGAAATTTACCATACAGGGCTGCAGAAGTATTGCATAAGAACAGAGGAATTGACAGACAGGACACCTATCTGACCTAATATGACTTTAGCCACGAATTGAGACTTTAGAAGAAGGTGCAAGAAACTGGGATCTTTGTGAATTGCAGAGGCCAGTGAGGAAGGCAAACATCTGAAATTTTGAACAAATGGCTGCAACTTTAATTCCTTCACAGAATAATTTCTCAAGGACATCTGTCCTGGGCGCACTGGGGAAGGCAATAGATGATTCACCTCTCATCTACCCTCCCAGTTTCAATGCTCAGATCCAGAGCATCATGTTCACAGTATTCAACCCACCCACTTAAAATCAGACCTCATCAAAGTCTGTATTATTCCAATCCCTACTGCATTTTTCATTGGTGGGTGGAGTGGTGAGAGGTCCTCTTCTGCCTAGCCTGGCCCTTTAATTAATGTCCCTGTGTCCCAGCCAGCCAAACCAGGAACCTGTTGCAGGCACCTGGATTACTCAGTGAGAGCGCTTCAGTTAAGCAGAGCTGTCCCATTGGCTGAGTGGTTTCATCCACCTATCCCTACCCCAGAAAGCCATGTTGGCTGGGAAAGCCAGCTTGCCCTTCTTCCTAAACTTTACAGTCATGCCCTGAATCATAAAAAATTACCGGTCTTTAAAAAACAAAACAGACATTCTCCTCCCCCCCCCCCCCAAATAATGTAGCTGTGGATGTTTTCATTATCCATATAGATGTCAAGTCCTTTCTGAGATTTGTTAAGCTCTTGACCTCAGTGCCTTGCGGGAACTCATTGCCTCAAATTAATTATATTGACTTTTTAAAAAATCTTTTCATCAGTTTTAAATTTCTTACCTTTCAGTTTCATTGAATGTTCCTTTTTGCTTTTGTATTATGAGAGTAAATTGGAGTGCCTAATTAACCTTCTTTATACTGTTCTATTAATGTGTATCTTCTCTCCAAACACAGTCCCAGCCTTTTCGATATCTCTTTATATGGAAGTCTTTTACCTCAAATTGGTTTTTGTCATCTCTTTCTGGACTCCTGTTTATGCCACAATGTCTTTTAAAAAAAAAAAAAAAGTTTGATGCCAGGTGACCAGAATTGATTAGATAATGTGGCATTTAGACTATCTTTGGTATTTTCTGTCCCATTTCTTATACATCCTGAGTCCTAATATCTTTCTTGCTTTTTTTGACTACTGCTGCACGTTGAGCTGTTTACATTGGCAGCATGGTGTCTTTCCTGAGTGTCACTACTTGCCACTAAATAATTTACAGTACCACTACTAATTACTGCCACATTAATACCAAGTAGGGAATGAACAGTATCTGGTCATAAAATTATTCTGCACATTTCAGGCTGGCAGGTGTTGCAGAAGCATTGTGTTTGGCCCCTAGTTAGTCATTGGAGAGCACTTGTCTATCTTCTGCAAATAAGTGATGTTGACTGGAGAGATCTACCTGTCCTACATCCACTTCTGCTGACATAACATGTGGCTCTTGAAGGTGGTGGTAAATGTCCATTGAGAATCTTCCATAATCATTTTTCTGAGTTAGTGAATTAGAATCTTCTTTACTGAGAGCTGAATCCAGCAACTTGATTTTTATGGTGCTATTTATGAGGGCCTTGGGCACAAACCTAATGGGAACAGATGTGACTTGGGTTGCAGCTGATTTTTTACCTCTTCTATGCCACAAGTCCACTCATCTTTCATTTCAGCTAGACTTTTAGGAAACTAGACTAGTTTTCCCGTCTGTTGGCTAAACAAGAAGTTGCAAACACATGCCCAACCTTCCAAAGGAATTACAGGGAGTAAAAAATTCTAAAGAGCACAAAACTAGATTATAGTAAAATAGGAGGAATGACTAATTGACAAATCAGTGAGAGCAAGTAAAAGTGTGTGCACCAGGGTTTCACACTAAATGAGTGTAGAACAAATCTGTGAAAACCCATCACTTTCCTACAAATTGTACAGGGCCTAATATATTAGCCACTTGTCTGCCACATACTGTTAAGCATGCTCTAAGATTGTTTGATAATAGCACTCTTCAGTTCTGTGAGCTAGGGTTGAAGTAAGTTAGTCTTTCAAGTCTTGATTGGCTTGAGAAAAAAGCTTCTCTGATCTCCTTTTCTGCTGTAGCATGTAAAGTTTGAACCACTTTTGGTACTTGACTAATTTGCAAATAGTCAGTGGGCAGGCTTTTGGATTAATAATTTCTGCTGTTGGATTTGTTGACTCTTGTGTCTCTAGTCTTTGCTCACTGATTGAGACTTGACAGTGGTTTTGCGTCTTTTCTTCAGATGTTACTTTATTTGCTAACTTCTGAAGGATGAGCAGTTCTCTAGCCTCAGCCAAGGGGCAAAGATAACATCAAATAATTGCAAGCATTACAGTTTAACAGCTGATAAGATAAATTTTGTATCCTGAAAATTACTATGGGGTGTGATGACCAGCCTCCAACTACTGTGGATAACTTTAGTTATCACCTTGGAAGTGATTTGATTGATGCCTTTGTCCTCTTCCCTGGTTTCCACACCAGATATTTAAGTCTGACTATACTGTGCACAAGGGCCTTCACCCTTATGTTCTAGATTCTGCTTGCTGCCATATAGGATGGCATGCTTGATCATGTTACATACATATAAAGAGATTGCTTAGAAAGGCTATTGATCTTTTTTTGGCACGTGAAAGGTCAGGAATACCCTGCTGCAATCCTTATGGCACATTGACTGGATGTAGTGGATTAATATGGTAACTGGACCTGCTATTGATGCCATGGGTTCAAGTTTGGCTTAGATCACAAATAATGATTTAAGATATTGAATCACTTATCCATATTTTGAGCAAAAATTCCTTCCATATGGAAATATAAACGCTTATTCTCATGAGAAGTCTTGGAGAAAGAGGTGCCATATCAGGACAGAGGAGGTGTTGGAGAACTTTCACACTGCATGCTCCCTTTAGGTATAGGCACTCACCAAGGATATCTGTTCTTCACTCTGAGCAGTCAGACTTACAAATGTCACTGAAGAATGGTTGGAGGTAGGGGAGTACCCCATCCTTCCCCTTCTCATCTTGTTGGATTGGAATCACAAAAAAGGTCCATTTGGTTGCAGTTCAAACTTCCTGCCAGGGCTTAGTCTCATCCAATGCTGGTGGAGCAGCATTGCCCTACAAATACTGCCCTGTCAGAGGCCACTCTTCAGATATGGCATCAAACATCTCTTTTACTCTCTCTCTCTGGCTGTCAAGGTGGAAGTTGGCATCAGTGATTTAAAAGACTAAGGTAACTACAGTGTGCTGGCAAACATTCCCTCAACTAGAAAATGAGATCTTGGCTGACTGTAAATTATTGCAAAATTGCTGACACAATTGCTGCATCATCAGTATCTTGGTCTGTGAAGTGCTTTGGTATCCCTGGAGTAGAAGAAGCATTGTATAAAATCAAGGTCTGCTCTGTTTGACATGGTATCAGCCCCTGCTGTTTCTGTATTAGTGTTCCATAAATCATTAAATGTAATCGTCAGGCACTCAATGACTGCAGTGACAAATGCAGTATAAGAACCTATGTAGAAGAGAATCTTCTGTTATCCCATTGCCCTTCTTTGGTAATGGATGCCCTGAAACCATCAGGGCGAAGGAGTTTAGCGTTCACTGTTTGGTGTCTTGTTTCAGCTGGAGCAGATTGCAATGCTGGGAATTATTCTGAAAGATCTTTTAGGAATTTCCTCCTTTGCCCTTAGGCTGAAAGAGAGAAATACATTCTTTCTGACTTAATGCACGCATTGCTACCTTTTCCTTTTGAATAGCATCTGCAGCGCTGTAAATGAGCAAGCTGTAATCAAACAGCCCCCTTCTTTGGTTTTCCCAAGTGACTAGTCATGTTAGGCTAGGGCTCTGCTATTGAAGTCTTTCTTCACTTTAATATACTGGAAGGCATTCTCAATGGCAGACTTTAACATCTGCTGTCTATTCATAAAGTAGATGAATTGGGTAGACGAGATGTGTGATGGCAATCCTCTGATAAAAGATCTTATGGGTCTTCTCCCACTGGTAATGAAAGGAGAGCCATTGTGCCCTTGACCATTCAGGTCTCTAACTTGAATAAATGGTGACATGAGTGGGGAAGGAGTTAAATCTTTCTCCTGCACCATTACACTAAAAAAGTGAAACAAAAAAAAAAAACATGCCAACCCCATCTTGATTGATTCATAGTCCATATTAAAATCCCTTCCCCCAGTTTCTTGATAGGGAAACTGTATTAAATGCTTAGTAGAGAAAGAAGATTCCCTTCCCCCACCAAAGAAAGACACCTGTTTCTAACTTCAGCTTTTTATTTTTTTATCTTTCATTTTTTTTTGTTGGTAAATCTCCCAGACAACAGCAGTTCTGTAGAGAGTTTAAATATGAAGGAATGGCAGGACGGGCTAAGGGCACTTCTACCGAACATTAACATCAACTTTGGTGGGCTGCCCAATCCTTCTTCCCCCTCCAACGCCAACCACAGTGTACCAACGTCCAACACTGCCACCTCCGACAGCCTGAATTGGGACAGCCCTGGCAGCTGGATGGACCCCGCAATCATCACAGGTAACCATTTCTCACTCCTTCAGCTCCACTGGCAAACATCAGCTGGGTATTTGGTACAAACTAATCGGCATCTGAAAAAAAAAAAGTCTGTATGCGGTGGTCTCTTCCAGCTTCCATCCACAAAACCTCAAGGAGCCAGGAATCCTTGTGGAACAAATAGGTATAATAAACCCCCACTTAGCCCTTTCCAGTGCATGCCCAGGATCTTCACAGGTGGTTAGGATGCTCAGTGTATAACTATAGGCTCATGTTGGGATCCCTTCCGCTGGATGGCATGTCCGGTATGTGCACTGCTGGTCTTCCGTTAATGCCTTCAGTGCCTGGACTTTCTAATTTAAAAATGAACGTACTCCACTTGTTTATAAAGCTCTCTTTTATAAGGCTGTCTGGTTGTGTATCTCTGTTAGATAGCTGAAGCATGATTCAAGAAGGGAGAAAAGCATGCAGTAGTGGTAGAACTGGATTTGGGTAGGTAATGGACAGGGACCTGGGCCTTGTGATTAGGGGGGCTTGGCAAATGCTTGATGTAAGAATATGGACTTAATGACAAAAGTATTTCTAGGAGGGAAACTCTCCTATTTGGATTTAAATGTTCATCTTTGTGAGAAGAGTGAGATATAAACTGTATAAACATGTTTTCTGTACAAACTAATTGTTTTCTCACCACTGCCATCTATTAGGTTAAACTGACCTTCACACTGAACATGTTTCTATCATGACTCACCTGGTTTTTCTCCCACTTCTTTCTTCTCTTCACAGGGATCCCAGCCTCCACAGGAAACAGTTTAGACTCTCTTCAAGACGACAATCCACCACATTGGCTAAAATCTCTTCAAGCCCTCACAGAGATGGACGGCCCCAGTGCAGCCCCATCACAGACCCACCACAGTAACCCCTTCAGCACACAGATCCCTCTGCACAGAGCCAGTTGGAACCCCTACTCTCCCCCTTCAAACCCTACCAGTTTCCATTCCCCTCCCCCAGGCTTTCAGACAGCCTTCAGACCCCCCAGTAAAACCCCCACAGATCTACTACAGAGCTCAGCGCTGGATCGTCATTAGGAAAGGAGGAGGAAAAAACATGAGAGATGCAGGAATTGCCCCACCCTGATTCCTCCCCACACCCACCCACCATTCCCTTCTCATATCTCTCTTTCTGAAGAATCTAGTTCCTGATCAAATCTTCCCCTCCACCCCCAAATGCAATGCGATCACAGGGTCATGACCGTATTTTTTTTGTTGTAAAGTTTCTGCTGATCCAGTGTTTGAAATACACTGTTTAAAAATATTTCCATAAACATTGTAAGAAAAAAAAGAGAGAGAAATCAAAGTGCTGTCTCAATGCTTAAAAAGAGAATATATCTGTCCTATGTCTTTTGCACATAATGAGCATTTCTGCCTAGTGGAAAAAGTCAATCTACAGTAGGGGAGAAATGTAATGCTAAAATGTAGAATCAATTACAGAAACATGAACATTTTATTTTTAATTTAAACAAAATTACTGAATATGTGGAGGAAAGAAGTGGCCTCGCAGTTATTTTGCATTCAGGTGTCACTACACAGGGAAATTGCTATGTATTTTTTTTGGAAGGGGGTACTTTATGTAAGTCAGTAAGAAGTTTGACGAAGTGGGTCAAAGGACAAAACTTGTAGACGTAACTGGCATGTTGCTAAAGAGTGGTTTAAAGAGGGGGAAACGTTTTTTAAAAAAATTTTGGCTTTAGGTTTAAAGTAAACTTTAATGTTTTAAAAGTATTCACAGATTTAATACCTAGCATATAACATAATATAAGCAGCTGAAACACAAGTGATATTTACGTCAGTCTTTCTGTCTCCTCTGTCAATCTCTCTCTTTTTTTTTTAAATTCACCTGACTAGGGCACTCTGGGATAGCACTGCATTGGGGCCACATGATCACCATCAGGAGCGCAACCTTTGACCTCCTCTGCCTGCAGCTTTTACTTAACCCTGTAGTTTCTGGACGTTTGTGCAGTATTGAAAAGACAGGAAAAAAAGAAACATAAATAAACATGGTTATAACCTGACGCTAAAACTAAAAACAAGGAAATGTACCTCTTTCTTCAGAATTAAAACTAAAATCTTAAATAAAACAGAAAACTTGATGATGACTTTGTTTTCCTTGGTTTTTAATTCTGCATGGGGTTTTATGGAGTACCAGCAAATCCTACTAGCTTCTTCCCATTCATCTTAAACTGAAACTACTCATTACAATAAAAGTATTTAGCATACCCAAAACATACTTTGAGCCTCCTCCATTGGAATGGAGGACTGTGTATACATATAGGTGTAAGGCTATGGAAAAGCAAAGGGATTGTGACATCATGGTAAGTGTATATATTTAGAGGCGATCTACAGAGAGGAGGGTATTTGGTTCACACCTTATCTGCTTCTTTGTTTTGCTTGTTTTTACTTGAGAAATTCAAATCTTGTCTTCCCTGGGACTGGGGACAAATAACACAGTGGTAACATAATAGCATGATGGCACTGAAAGCTGAGCAATGTGGGGAGCAGGGGAGGGAGTTCTAGGTACTGCTTAAAACTTGGTTTTTCAATCCCTGTACCTCCCAATGCCTAGTGAACATTTGGCAAAGGGACATCTTTGTTTAACGACTCAACACCCCTCCCCTTGGGTGCAGGTGTGCAAGAGCTGTTTACATATGTGAGACCTCTAATGGTGCATCTACACAATGAGCAGCAAAGAGTCTCCGAGCCCAGGTCAACAGGCTTGGAGACTCTGCCATGGGCTGTGTAGATATACCCTAAGAGGCCTGCCAGGGAGCCCAACCTTGGTACTCACGGTATTTAAAATAAGCAAACTTTTTGATGGGTGGGGGATGAGATTAGGGAATGATGCTTTCAATTCAAGCCCTAACTTCATGTCCTCTGCAGGAGACTTTCTATTCTAATAGCCCCATAGTCCACAAACCAGCTGCAAACTTGGCAAGATTTTTAGTGTTGGTGACTTTAGAAACGCTACTTCCTCTCTTCTCATACCACATTGCCCTTCAGTGCAGTTTTCAGAGTGATTGCTTTTCCTAGGAGCATTTATTTACTAAGGCTTGTTAACTGAACTGAGGTTACTGGTTGTAGACAGCTGTCATTGAAAATAAATTTTGTGCCCAGGGTGCTCAGAAGAATGCTTTTCAACCTGTTCATGCCAAAAAAATTACTTGCCTGAAACCTGTCAGGGTGTTTAATGGCCTCTGGATTAGAAGGTTTTATTTAACAACAAATGAAAATTAGAATTGGTGGTGTGGACTGAAATCAATGTGTGAGCGCCCCCTGCTGCTCCCCAGCAAGCAGTTCCTTCATAAGCATGCCAGACATGAATTCTAGGTGAAGACGACAGAACAGACTAGGTTGGCTTTAATTTCCCTATTGAGATCATGGTGAGGATTGGGGTAATTCTAAGCGAAAACCTCTATCATTAGCAAAACTTTCAAACTTCTATTAAAGGACTACAAATCCCTATAAATAACCCTCTTAAAGGCTGGTGCAATTAGTTGCTGCTATTTAAGGTAGCAACTCATGAAGCTTACCCACTTCCATGTATTTGGATTCAGTCCCACTGCCAGAGTTTGGAACGTTTAAAACAAAAACCTACATAGCAAATTCTCATGCCGAGCATTGGGTAGGCCCAATGGATTGTGCCAGCCCTATGAGAGTCAACTCGCCATTCAGAAATTTCATGCTAGCTGCATTCTTCTCTTCCTGGGGCTTCACCTCCCTGCTCACAAAAACAGCTCCCTAGCTGGTAACTTTGGGTACAAAGATGTTATTGCAGCCATCTTGCCAGTGTATAGTATTAACTTGTAACCTTTCTCAAATCTAGATTTAACAGAGTGATAATGCTGCAACAGACAATACATCAGATGGGCTTAATATGTTTGCTGTCTAGTTGTCTCATCTGCTGTCCATGGCTGATCTCCTTCACTGGGAGATAAGCCCAGGGTGTTTTTAAGCTGTTCAAGTGTATTGCATCGGAAAAGTGATGAGGCTTTATTAGGCTATTATGAGGCTCTGGTTACCAATATGGTTTTCTTTTTTTGCATCAAACTCAGTACCAGTCCTTTTATTGAAAGATCAGTTTACGTTTTCATCTCTGTGTTCTGGCCTTATGTCCGTATCTGTGCATGCTTTGTTGCTATTTAATATGTTCTCAGTGGCTAATTTATTATACTGTTTGCATATCTTTCTAGTAGTCAGGCCAGGAGAAGTTCATGACCTACTGGTATGCTAATGATCCTTGACCAACAGACAAATTAGGTATAGTGAGGCCTGTCTCTACCCAAAATAAATTTTGGACGGGGACTGAAACTAATACCTTCAGAACTATAGGTGTCTTTTGCTAGCAAGGGTCAGCACCATTTCTGGGAAGTCAAAGGTTCTGAACACAGCAGATTTGGTTACCTATTTAACAACCTTTTTCATGGAACTGTAGAGGGTAATAATGCTGTAAAGCTGAATAGTCTTTAAATTTAAAACACCTATGTGGATGGTGGTGGGGAGGATGGGCCTAGTGATTACAGCCATGGAATAAGTTGACAAATGTGCAAGTATCTGCCACTACAAATGCAGTCCTAGCAGTACCCTTTAAATCATATTATCCAGAACACTGCTGCCAACTCCAGGCATTCAAAAATCATGACTGGCTTAAAAATCATAAGATATTTTTAAATTGGCATATTTGCCTTCTAGTTTTTGAGCTCTTAGGGTTCATGTTTTCAAGTTTTTCTCCACAACCGTAAGTGCTAGAAACATTGTGGTGGCAGGAGGGAATCGATGAAATCTGAGAATCTCATGTAATCAGATGGCTCCAGGAGCTGGGACTTTATTAAAAAAAAAAAACACGCCAACTATCACAAAACTTATGGCTTTATTATAAGAATTGACCATGTTTTCATGGAGGCTTCTTTGGCTTCAGCACATATTTTCCCCACACTCTCATGCCAGCTGTTACTCTTCTGAGGAAGGGGCAGATTTCAGATTTTTTTTCTGAACACTAGATTTGAAACATGTATAAGATGATGTGACTGGAGTTATTGTACTTGCCTCTTGCCTCAGGACATGGAGATGTTCACCCTATTTAAGTCCCAGGTGAGTTAAATCTTAGTCTTATCCTAATCTGTAGTATGCATAGATGCACTGAATGAGAGCACCACACATTGCAGCATGATTGGCCAGGGGTGGGCAAACTACGGCCCGTGGGCCACATCCGGCCCACGGGACTCTCCTGCCCGGCCCCCGAGCTCCTGACCCAGGAGGCTCACCCTTGGCCCCTCCCTTGCTATCCCCCATCCCCCGCAGCCTCAGCTCACTCGCTCCGCCGCTGGCGCAATGCTCTGGGCGGCAGGGCTGCGAGCTCCTGGGGCAGCGAGCTGCGGAGCCCGGCCTGACCCAGTCTCTGTGCTGCACGGTGGCGGCGGCTGCGTGGCTGTAGCACCGCCAGCCAGCGGTGCTCCAGGCAGTGTGGTAAGGGGGCAGGGGACAGGGGGGGTTGGATAGAGGGCAGAGGAGTTCGGGGTGGTGGTCAGAGGGCGGGGGTGTGGATAGGGCAGAGGTGGGCAAATTACGGACCGTGAGCCACATCTGGCCTGCGGGGCCATCCTGCCCAGCCCCTGAGCTCCCAGCTGGCCCCGGCCCCTCCTCAGCTGTCCTTCCTCCCCCGCAGCCTCAGCTTGCTGTGCTGGCAGCGCAGCATCCTGGCTGGCTCCGGGGCTGGGCGGCGCGGTGCAGGGGCAGATTTACAAGTGAACACAGGGTGCCCTGGCAAAGGCCCCCCAACAACAGGGGGACCCAGGGCCGGGCACTCGGGCAACTCAACACTGGCTGCACTGAAATCATATGCAGGCGGGCGGTGCAGATGGCGGGAACGCAGGCAGAGGACTCAGGGGGAGCACTGGGAGGCCACGCAGCCGGCCAGAGAGAAGCGGCCCTTTGAAGGGGAAACCGCCGCTTCTCTCTGGCTGTGCGGCTGCCCCTGCTCCTGTTGAGTCCTCCGCCCATGTTTGCGGGGCCACATTCCGAAAGGGGCTGGGTGGGGGGGAGATGGATAAGGGGTAGGGTCCTGGAAGGGGGCGGTCAGGGGCAGGGGGTCCTGGAAGGGGTGGTCAGGGGTGGGGTGGATGGAGGGTCGGTTGGGGACAAGGAGCAGAGGGGTTGGATGGGTTTGGAGGTTCTTAGGGGGGCAGTCAGGGGGCAGGAAGTGGGAGGGGGTGGATAAGGGGTGGGGGGCAGGCTGTTTGGGAGGGGGCACAGTCTTCCCTACCTGGCCCTCCATACTGTTTTGCAACCCCAATGTGGCCCTTGGGCCAAAAAGTTTACCCACCCCTGATGATTGGCCCTCTCTGCTGTGGCGAGACAAAACTGGAATAATATAAGGGGCAATAGTTCAGAAATGAGGTGTATTGGTAGAAATGGGGGACCAGGCAGGGAGCGGTCCGGTACTGGAATAATGGGAGCCACTGCAGGTGAGCATGGAGGGGCATTAGCAAACTTTGTGTTTTCAAATAAACAATTTCCCTGAGCTTCACTTGCCCTTCTCACACTCCATTTGAATGGTTTTCTATGTATGGAATGTGATTGTGTGAAGTGATTTTTTTGGGGGGGTCCATTGCATGTTGCTAGGCAGTTTGCCTTTAATATTCCAGCATTACCTAGCTGCATCCCTGCACTAGGAGTACCTGTCACCAAACTGATCTCTTCTGGGGGGTATTCAAAGCTAAATGTACAAGACTTGAGTGTGTGCAACTTCTCCATTTGCCCACTAAATCCTAATCTAGCTCCTCTCTGTGGTCATTCATACCTAAACTTGGAAATTCCTCCTGTGCTGGCTGAGAACAGCAGCTGGTCATCCATCTAGACACTGGTAAGTCTTGCATTTAAATCTATTGCTTTAAGCAAGCACCCCAGACACAAGGTATGGTGCTGAGAAGGAAAACTTGAACACTATTAATTCTGCTTCCCCAACCATAAAAACGGTATTGGTGTGGCATACAGTATTACAACAGATCTTGGTTGTTTGCTGAAGAGGCCTGACATGATTTCCTTCCTTGATTTCAACCCTAGATTATACCACCATTCGCTTTACATAGCAAAGCAGTGGCTACTTAATCGGATAGGAGACCCTGCAGAGTCATGGTTTATGAAAATCTTTATCCTAACAAGGGGGCAGAGCAGGATGATTCCCAGAAAGTGAGAAGCATTGACTGAGCTGCCCACTTAAAGGAATTCACCATTCAATACACGTTGCTTCCACAATTGCTGAATTGGCTGAGTGTGCTGTGAAAAGACATTTTTCATGAATGAGAAAGTGCTGGTGGTTCAATGTCAGATCCAGTGCAAGCTGCTCATTTGGGTTTCTTGAGTTGCAAGCTTCTTGAATGAGGAGCAGCTGCCACTATGGAAGAAAACTATATAGAATGGCAACTGTTCTAGACAGTAACCTAAACCACTAGGTGCTGGGGGAGGGAATGGTTCTTCCTGTCCTACAGACAGGTGCAGTCTGTGTTACTGTTTAAATTATCACTGTGTCAGATTCGTTGCTCATAGCCATGGAGTCCATTTCTATTTTTTTTCCCCAGCCCTGAGAGAAATCTGGCAAATCCCTGTCAATTCCAAGACAGTGTTTGTGAGGGTAGGATGTGACTTAGACTAGAGAGCATCTGTGCTCTTTCCACTTACTGCCGTAATGGTGAAATTTAAGATGGGTCTCTCTAAAGTTTCACACATGGCAAATCACTTCCATTGCAGGTTCCCATGAAGATATCAGGATGTATCCCAACCTTCTAGCTCTTGAAACCACCAGGTCTCCCCCTCCCCCTGCAAAAGTGGCACTGTTATCCTGACCAACACTGTCCAGTTAAAGACAAACACATGCAGAGGGGACTGATCTCTCTTGGCAAACACCAACAAGTGGTCCAGAAGGCACTGAAGAATAGAACTGGTTTTAATTTAGCATCATCACAACTTGTGCTCAAAGCAATGGCTTTGTTTTTTTTAACTTAGCATTGGGAGCTGAGATTTTCAAAGCAAGGAGCCTACAATTAGACTCTCAATTTCATATTTGGGCACTTCAGTGGTCTTATTTCTTCAAACATGCTGACCACTCAGCAGCTTCTGGTGACATCAGTAGGAGCAGTTGGATACTGAGTGCATCTGAAAATCAGGCCACTGACTTTAGGTTCCAGGTTTTGGACATCTGACAGTCAATATTAAAGGTCACATTTATTACCTGGAGACACAAATCTTCTGTAACAGGGAGAAACTGGGGTCATCTCCTTCATGTGGTCTTTTCTGGTCACACAATCACCTTTATGGCATGAGACATTGTATAGCTTCCCTATTCCACCCAGGCGTTCTTCAGCGTACATCTCACAACTGGATAGCCAGGGCAATTGATTAGGTTGCTTGAAACTGTAGTGTCCCACTCCAGCGGAGAGAAAGCCAGAGTCACTCAAGTGGCTTGAAGGAAGGGAGAGAGTAAGCCAGAGCTCTAGCTCTTGAGTCTGAGGAGCACTAGATGGGAGGGTAAGGTCCCAAGGAAGGGTTGGGTGGGTGCGTGTGTGTGTTTGTGTATGTGGAGTAGGAGATGGGTGAAAAGAGATGGCTGTCCAATGGCAGAAGGGGAACAGAGGTCATATGATGGCAATATGCCTTACTAGCACTTGTCTTCTGGCCCATCTGTTTCTGTAGAATTTAAACGTTCATTTCCGCAAACTAAAGTTCTATCCCCCTACAAAGAAAACTACTCAAATGTGGAAGCTGATTGTTGCTGCCTTCCTGACACTGCAGACAGACAATAGCTCTGAGAAACTCCACTCTGCTGTTAACTGAAGCCTAACAATTGTCAACTTGCTAACTCACTGCTGGTAACTTTTTAGCAGATACCTATACATTGTCTGGGACTCAAGGAGGAGCTTGAGTCCTTCTTCCAGTCTGGTTCGTGGGAATGTGGTCAGAAGAGTCCAGATGAGGGGTAACAGAAGAAATGAAACACAAGTTCTTTCTTGTCCCAGAAAATAGCAATATCCAGTCGATAACGTAAGAGCAAGCCAAAGGCACAGAGAAACTGCCACAACTCTTTAGCTATTTTTTGACTTGTAATATATTTTTAATATTACCCTGCAAGAATGCCAAGTAAATCACGCTTGGCAGCTGACAAACCCTCCATGTTGAGTTGTAACATGCATAGAGCTGGACCAATAACAGAAGTCATCGAGCTGCACATTGGGGTTGTTGGTGATGACAGTGCTGGGATTCGCTGAGCTGGTGCTCGTGGATTTGGCTCGCTGATTGGATCATTAGCTTCCCTGACTGCTGTCAGGTACTGGAGGGTGGTGCGACAGGGACACAGTTACATGCCACCATGTGTATCATCTCTGGCACCCTGCGTCCGACTCCGCTCCCATGGCTTCCAGTTCTGAGCAATATTTCTCCTCCTCATATCAGATGAGAGGTTGCCACTGGCAAGTTACTAGAGAAAGTACGCACCAACACAAGCCTATCGCTGTACAATGACCTTTTTAAACCACTAGCTGTATGTTTGCCGTCACGTTGCCCATTATGGCCTCAACTGCCACGCCAGAATGGTAGGGTGGAAACACTCTGGCGAGAGGAATGGAATCTGTTATAATCCCCAACCAGTCCTTTGTCGCTGACCCCACAATCTGCCCACCTGGTTTTGACCTGCCCCGTCACCAATGGTCCCTGTTGCCCAAGTTCTGGACTGGGCACAGTCTCTGTGCAGCCAACTAGTATTGTTGGGGCCTTCATGACAGCCCTTTGTGCAGCTGTGGCGCAACACAGACGATGACGCACGTTGTGGATGAATGCCTGCTGACTAGGTTCAGCGGTGGCCTAGAAGAACTGCATCTCACCACTGAAGATGCCATCACTTGGCTAGACGACTATGCACATGCTAAATAAATATTATCCTCTTCAATCATTGCTAGGGAAATATTGTGCCTCTCCGAGGCTCTGAGGAGCGAGTCATCTTCGTATAACATTTGTCAAAGAACCACAAAAGCATTAGTGAAGAACACCTTAAAACTGCACAGCAGTTTAGAAATACTGGATGTTTCAAAGTCTCCATTAAGTAATTGGAGTTCTCTCATGTTGGGCTGCCATTCTAAAGGTGCTTCTCATCATGGTACAAACTAGGACTGAAACATTCCCGGAAGAAACCACAAGCAGATGGAAAGTTGTAAATTGTGTAACTTAAACCCAAATCAGTACACCTCTACCCTGATATAACTCTGTCCTCGGGAGCCAAAAAATCTTACCGCGTTATAGGTGAAACCGCGTTATATTGAACTTGCTTTGATCCGCTGGAGTGCGCAGCCCCATCCCCCCGGAGGACTGCTTTATTGCGTTGTATCTGAATTTGTGTTCTATCGGGTCACGTTATATCAGGGTAGAGGTGTATTTAACTCCATTATATGCTTAAATGGTGGTGGGAGGTCTCCTGCATGGAGTGAGGTTTACTCCTATAGTTTTAATAAAAATTAATCCCACATTCCTGAACTCCAACATGTCTTTCTCCCTTCTCTTTTTTGATAAATAACCCCCAAATGGAAAAATGCTCTCTCATACTTGTCTTTTCTCACCCAAAGCAGGTGTTTTGCTTCTCTCTCAAAGTTTTGTGGACAACGTGCTAGGACTCAAGGCAGTTCAGACTTGTTCCCCTTCACTGAATAGCACTGCTTTTAGAACTAGAGTTGGTCAAAAAATTTTGACAAATCTTTTTCTGTCGAAAATGTGGCTTCACTGAAACCAGAATCCTGCAGGAAAATGTCAAAATTCCAGTGAAAATCTTCCATTTTCTGTCAGGAAAATCAAATGTGGTGTTTGTTTTTTTTTTGAAAAGGCAGCTTGAAAACAAAACGTGGTTTCAAACTGATGCTTAGAAATGCAAATGTTCATTTCAAAATGTCAATATTTTGTTTGGGAAATTCCAGCATGTTTCATTTGGAAGTTTCTGAACTGAACATTTTTACCACTTGTTTGGGAATTTTTTTTTACTGCTTGTCCCAATTTTGGGTGAAAACAAACATCAATCTCTGAACTTCATTCAGGGTGGAAATTCCATTTTTCTGACCAACTCTTTGAACTGGAGACACTGCTAGCTCCAGAGTGTGTCCCAAAGGCTCTCTTGAATTTAAAAACTCAATTGCGTGTACGGGTTGGGATGGGGGTGTACACTCCATTAAAACTGGTGGGAAAATATTTCATTTTTAACTGACCCCCCAAAAGGCCATAAAATATGAAATTCATGTGAAAATTCCTCCCTCTTTTTGTGTTTTTGACTGGTTTAAATCTCATCTAAGTGACTGAGGAATCGAATGGTGTCATTTTCACAGCAGAAACTGTTGATTCCCATCAAATCTGTTTCAGTTATGCTTTTATTTAACATTGTCTCTGTGGGATCTCGGCACAAACATCCTCTAATACCTTTATTAAATTGCCATTGGCTCTCACTAGATTTACACCTTTTAGGAATCATTTCATATTGGCAGCTGTGATTGGAGAATGCTGCCCTGTCCTCTGCCAAGAACGGAGCCGTTTCACAAGCTTCAGGCGTGCTATTGGAGAGCTGAGTGACTTGAAGTTTGATTCTTCTCTTGGGCAATGGCCTTTATTACTGATAACATAAGTCCCAGTGATTGTTTCTCGGTCACGGGGAAGATCTGTGTTGAGAGAGCAGCATGTGCCAGTTCAGCTTGTCTAGTCACTTCTCCAGCAAACAGTAACACTTTTAGAAGGATGGATGACTTATATTTTCTCCTACAGCACGGCTGCAGATACAATCTCATTAGAGGTGTCTAAACATTTTTTTAACAAAATGTTGACCTGCAAAAGATTTCTTTTAAATTGTGCTTTGGCCCTTTTTCTGCTCCTTTGATGTGTGAAAGAAAGATCTGAAAGCTGGGCGTTCCTAAGCTTTCTTTTCTCCCCCCCCCCCCTGCATTTTTTAAACATAGCTAATATTTCTCTGTTAGCTCTTCTCTGGCTTTGCTGGAGGAGCCGCTATATGTATTGTCAGGTGTCGCCTTAATTGAAGAAATGAGATGTTGACTCTACCATCACAAAATCCGAGTGCCAGTTGAGCTGTTAAGAGGGGAAGGGATCTTTAGCCAGACTGTCTATAACTTTGTTTTGGTTAACACCTATGTAACTGCAATGGCTAATTAACAAAGGTTTCTTTAATCAAAATTTTTGCGTTGCTCATTCTTCAGTAGTCCCCATTGTGTTTGGTAGACTAGACATGACGTGAAGAAAAATATTGGGAGAATGAATTGAAAATCTTTCAGGTCACTTCATCCTTCATGAAAAAACAAAGGGCACGCACCCATTTTTCTCTTTGCTGTCACCTTTAAGCATTTGTTACTGTATGTTGTTGGTCCTTGATTCTCTATATAGAAGTGATAAGCTGTAAAGAATAAATATTAAAATAAAAAACCCTTTTGTTTCACTTAGTCCCAAACTACACTCCTAAACTAGGATTGAAGTAGTTTCAGTTACATTTCCACTTCCAAAAACCCTCCCCTCTGTACACATTTTTCTTTTGAAGATTGATGATGTGACCCAGGAATCCCTCAGTACCAACTGGCCAGGGCATTGCAAGAATATCCTGATCCTGGTATGTGCATTCTGTTTCACCAAAGAATATCATGGGAGGTCTTAAATGATCACGGTGGTTGTTAATATTGTGAAATGCATGTACAGACACTAAGGAGTTATATACATATGCTGAAAATATGCTCCAAATGTCTGTATCAAGGGAGAACTGACAGAGTTTTTCTGCCAGACCTCTCTCTTGGTTGGCATGTAAATCAGGCATTGTAAGCCAACACAGCAGAAGCCCCACTAGGGGGGATGTGAAATCCACAAGGAAAAAGCAGGCCTCAGGAAAATAAGTGATGGGCAGGGGGTTACTGTCTCTGAGGACTGGCAGTGAACCTTGGGACTATAAGAAGACAACAAGGAGACACCCCTTTGTCCTGCACCTAGGAAGTAATTAGGCCGTGCAATTACTTTAATAAAAACAGGATCTCAACCAGGCTTGGTTGAAATGCTACTAAGGACATTTGGAGTGAGATAAACTTTAGTCAGGAGGTTTAATCTCTAGAAATAGTTATGTTCGCATTTTCTATGTAACCCTTTTGTTCTCATTATCCTTTCTCATTATTCTCTTGAATTTTGAACCTTTATTAATAAACTTATTGTTTTCATAATAAATATATCTCAGTGCTGTGGTGTTATCCAGGGAGCTGATCCTGAGTTGAATCATACAAGCTGGTGTGTTCACTGTTCCCTTGGGACAGCAGGCCTGGTATTTCTGTGAGTGTTCAATTGATAAGGGGTTGGGCGCTACAGGGGGAACACTTCAGAGGGGCTCGGTGACTGGGGTGCACCTATTGTGAACCTGCAAGGCACAGTGAGGGTGGGCATAGCCCAGGGGAGAGTGTGTGGGTAGCTAAAAGGCTGGAGTCAGAAAGCTGACACTCAATTGAGCACCAGCAATTCTCCTCGCTGGAGGCTGGGGGTGACAAGGTGGCTCTCAGCCCTGGGTGCCCTGAGAACCATCACAGATGGGCATGTTAACTTCTTTCAGAGTCAGGGCCGGTGCAACCGTTTAGGCAAACTAGGCAGCCGCCTAGTGGTTGGAGGCGCCTAAAAGTCCCCTCAGGCGAGGAGGTGGAGTGGAGCTGAACTGGGGGGCGGGCACGTGGGGAGTGCTGCCTGCAGTTACGGGGGGGGGGGGGGCGGCGCGCACAGGGGAACAGCTCCCCGCCCCAGCTTACCTCCATTCTGCCTCCTCCACTGAGCATACAGCCCAGCTCTAAGTCTCCTCCAATCAGCGCCACAAGCCTGGGCGGGGAGGAGAATTAGAGCAGCATCGGTGTGCTCAGTGGAGGAGGTGGAGCTGAGGTGAGCTGGGGCGGGCTTCCCAGGCGGGGTTAGCTGCCGTGGCGGGGGGAGGAGAGAAGTCTCCCCAGGAGGGGTTAGCTGCCGTGTGGGGAGGAAGTCTCCCGGGAGGGGTTAGTTGCTGTGGGGACAGGGGAGAGGGGTTAGCTGTCGCGGTGGGGAGGCTGAGTTAGCTGCTGGGGGTTAGCTGGGGTGCAAGATGGAAGTTTCGCCTAGGGTGCAAAACTTCCTTGCACCGGCCCTGTTCAGAGTTAAACTTATCCACAGAATAGATGGTCAGAATGGTGTGAAATGAAATGCTTACATGTGCTCAGGCAGTATTGTAATCTTCAGCTGTTCACTTTCTCACTAAAACAATCAGGATCCTTATAGCACATGATCTTACATTTTAAACAAGCATGTAAACAGCCTTGGTGCAGAATTAAACAAGATTGGAGTCAAATATACTTTCAACATGAAATGTCACTCTCTTCCACCTGTTTGCAATAGACAGCTTGAAAATCCAGTCAAACTGATTGTCATATGACTCTGCTTGCTGAGCTCAGAAAACTTCCAAGGAATTGGTGTTAATAAGGAAATGGGTGATGGCTTAAAATTGTAAGCTGATCGCTATCAATACAGGCTTAAGGTCTTATGTTCTTCATATCCTCTGTAGTAAGCTGTGGGTACATCTCTGGGGGAGTTGGCATGACAAGGCATTATAGCCAGGGAGATATCTCCTGGCTTCTGGGGCAAATGAATGTACATAGAGGAGGCAGATGGTGTTGCCCCTGGCCGCAGAACCACTTGTGGGAAGACATGGATTTCAGAGCATAAGCTTTGCATGGCTGGCTGGTGTGAATTCTCCTGACTCCTGTTTAAAGGCAAAAGTGAGAAGAGTGAGAACAAGACACACGGCTAATAGGACATCTCCCTCTGTTTCAACCCAACCAATCCTGCTCCATTCTATCAGAATTATCCAAGGACAGCAGAGAATTATCATTTCTGTCCTGATGGCAGCATGTTTCAACCTTCCAAAAGGCAGCAGGCAAAAGTGCATTTAATTTGCTGCACTGCTGAGCAGGCATTGAGTAAGGAAGTGAGTAAATATATTAACTGTTCCCCACTGCAAATGTGCCTTCTAGTGCTTGGGTGTAATACAAAAGGAAACTGAGTTCTGGATTAGTCCCTACTAAGTGTTCTAGTTACACTGCAAAATAACCACATATGGTAAATCAGGAAAATTACTAAATTCCTAAACAGAAGAGACCCAGTCTTGCAACAAGGGTTGCTACAAACCAGGACTATGGTGCTTTAGCAGAACCCAGCACTGGAACAGCCGGGACAGTTGCAGCTCGGCATTACAGCATGATAGCAGGCCTCGTATCCCAATCTGATCAAAAACCAGGGAGAAAAAGCTCATTATTATGTTCTGTCCCTGATGTGGATTTGAAAACCCTTTGGGGCATGTGTGCTGTGAAGGGGAAGTGATCTGAAATTAACACTTTTCCCAGTGAAGAAGCCAGTCTTTGACTTTAGGGGTCTTCCTACCAACATTGTTGGACGCAACCTCCATGGGTGAGCAGTCCCTATTGGGTAATGGCAACAGCAGTACCTTTGGAATCCCTGGTTACTGCACCCTGCAAGTGCCCCAGGGTATACAGAACTACGGAGGGCGGAGATGCGGTAATCAAGCCTGCGATGGTGCTTCAATTTCCCAAAAGCTCTTCGTTGCTTCTCCGTTTCCTTGTTAGTGGAATCAGCCTGCCTTGCACCCCGGCACATCCTGCCATGCTGTTGCCTAAAAAGTGAAAAGAGAAACAATGAGAGACAAAGCAGAAATGTTGAATGCGCTCAAGTTTTGGTGAGAATCAGTTATAAAGATTTTTTCCGTAGGACTGGTTGAGAACTGCAGAAAACAAACTGCAATCTCTGTTACTTGCATTTTTCAGAGCCATTTCATCAAAATGCTTGAAACTTGGATCAAGAGAATACAGGCTGACTTTGCTAAACAGGAGACATTTTGCCAACTAAAATGTTGGCAATGTTGATTATTCACAGAAAATTATGTTGGTTTTGATAGAACATTTCTTGACACAACTCCATTTTCAGTCACAAAATTTCAACCAGCTCTATGTTTTGGGCCTTTGGTCCCTGGCCTGGTAAGGTAAGGAGCACTGCATAGACATTGCATGTGATTACTGGGAGAGGGGGGCTGCCTTCAGCTACTCTCACTTCCTCCAGGCAGTCTGCAAGCTCGGGAATCTGGCTGCAAGGGGGTGTAGCATCAAGCCCTATTCAGACTTCCACTGCAAAGTGAGACTGTGCAAGAAATGAATGGGTTAACTCTTGCTGTGGCCCCTCTTGCTCCCTACGGCTTTATATTTATATATGTCATTAAGGAGATACTTTAACTCAAATTTATTCTATTTAGACTTTCAAACCACATTTATCACTGTGATACTTTGCCCAGTGTCCTATCTCTGATAGTGAGCAGTATCAGATGTTTCAAAGCAAGGTTAAAAACAAACAAAAATCCCATTACACAATTATGGAATAACCTGCCTTCTAGGAAAAGTGTCCTGACCCCACCACTCAGTGGTTTGCTTGTACCTTGAAGCACGAGGTTTTAGATCCCTTTAAAAATATCCTCACTAACATAGCTGTAGATTTTTCCCATTGTGCGTGTTCATGTCTAATCCTTTTTTAATCATAGCGTTACAGCCAAGTGCTTAGTATCTTGTAGCAGTGAGTTCTGCAGGTTAAACTGTGCATGATGTAAAAATGTGTTTCCTGTCACCAGTTCAGTTAATCCTCATTCAACGTTTCTTGGAATGAGGAGCTGACCCTGTTCAAAAGTTCTAGTTACTTCTGGCTGTTCTTCACTAGTCAACCAGAGCAAGGATTTGATTCGCAAAGGTGGTGACTCCCATCTACTTCAGAACATCTAGGGCTTTCTGTTGTATGAATGGATCAAATTAGTTCAAAGAGAGTCTGTCAGATATTGGGCATACACTTGGTGTCTGGTTCCAGGTGTCCTAAGAGGCCTCCTGGATACATGTGGTGTTCTGAGCAGGAAAGTGGCTCCTTGCCGTGAGCAATGATGTGTTTTGTTGTGAACTAAAAAAAGAACAGGAGTACTTGTGGCACCTTAAAGACTAACAAATTTATTTCAGCATAAGTTTTCTTGGGCTACAGCTCACTTCTTCAGATGCACAGAATGGAACACACAGACAGGTTCCATTCTATGCATCCGAAGAAGTGAGCTGTAGCCCAAGAAAACTTATGCTGAAATAAATTTGTTAGTCTTTAAGGTGCCACAAGTACTCCTATTCTTTTTGTGGATACAGACTAACACGGCTGCTACTCTGAAACCTGTTAACTAGTCACTCTGTCTTGATGAAACCGTTCATCACCCTGTGTAGCTCTCTTGGGCATGTTTTGGCAGTTGCTATAGAGGAAAGGGAGGATTTCACAGGCCCTTTACATAAGTGTACAAAGTATTTGTGTTTCCATTTGCCTTGGACTATTCTTCTGGCATTGTTGCTTCACTTTTTCTCTCTCAATCTGAGGCAAATCAACTGTGATTCATATAGCAAACCTCTGGCTTTCCCTGCCTGCCTGAAACCACTGGCGAATTTGAGTCTATATATACTCCACTTTGTAGAATGCAGCAGCTGTTTAACAGTAAACAGCCACATTACAGTGTTCAAGGGGGAAGTGTTACATTCTCACTGCGGTTAGATACAGTATGTATGTAGGAAGAATGTGATTACATAGGCTGGAATTTCTGAGGGCCAATGTATCTAATCTCCTACTTTGCCATGTGATTAATGACCACAGGTACAGGTATATCTACACTGGAAACTTCAAAGCACTCCGTGGGATGCTCCAGCCACAGCGCTTTGAAGTGCGAGTGTGGTCGCAGGCGAGCGCTGGGGGAGAGTTCTCCAGTGTTCCTGGTAATCCACTGCCACGAGGGGATTAGCTCCAAGTACTGTAGCTTTCCTCTTTGTGCATCGCTACCTCTGTGGAACAGGCTTTATCATGGGCTAATGATTATGCTTGGAGTCCTGTGTTAAAATTCTAGCACTACTTCACTCTTACTAGTGATACAGGTGTAAAGGAACTTCTCCTACATTATTTTTTTTTGCAAAACAGGTTTTCTACATTTTAATATAATACCTTGACTGCACCTTATCTATACTCAGTCAAAGCTCTCTTCCTGCAAAACATTTGGTAGAGCCAAATGATATATATCTACAACTCCGTTATTTCAGTGGAAAATATGAACTCTGCATTCTTTGTCTTTGAGCATATGGAACCATTGTAAGATTTGTGAATTTCAAGATAGTGGAGCTCTTTGGCCAGCAGGTGGCATTACCAGTTTATCAATGGGCTCAATAACAGTACTGATGTTATTGTACTGGCGGTTTGTTCTCTAGCTAGATCAGGGGTCGGCAACCTTTCAGAAGTGCTGTGCCGAATCTTCATTTATTCACTCTAATGTAATGTTCTGCATGCCAGTAATACTGTGGAAGTCTAAAGGAAAGCTTCCCGAGGTTGTCCACACTGTAAATGCTACAGCAGCACAGCTGCAGCTACTCCAGCATAGTGTAGGTGGTTCCTACATCGACAGAAGGGTTTTTTCTGTCAGTAGAGCTAATCCACCCCTCCATTGATGGGATTTGCTGCATTGATTCCCCCTGCAATAAGTGAACACAATCCATACATTGGTAAAGATCAGTTTTGAAATAACAGAAGTTAATGCACATTCTGGACTTTACGGGATACTCTTCTTATCTCAGAGGTTCACTCTGAAGTCCTGACTTTTTTCTGCTTTTCCAGAGAGAACTCTAGTCAAGAGACACTGCAGCTAGGCACTGTGTGGACATTGCTGATGTTGCATTGATGTGACTTGGAGGAACACTATCTCATGTCTGCCCCCAAGGGGCCAATGAAGAGTATATTAAAGATAGGGCTGGTGCTGCCAGCACCATCCTTCTTAGTCATAGTTTCCAAGGTCAGAAGGGACCACTGTGATTATCTACTCTGACCTCCTGTGTAACACAGGCCACGGACAGGAGTGTCAGAAGTGACTTAAAAGGGCGGGGGGACCACTGCTGCTCTGCGGCTCCTTCCCATCCCTCCCCTTGTCCCCGAGGCCCCACTGTCTCTTCTTCCACCCCTATGACCCCACCCCTGCTCACTTCTCTCTATCCTTGCCCCCCTGTTGCTTGCCCTTATAGGTGGTAAAAAGTGGGAGGACATAGCATCCCACTTTTAAAAGTGAGGGGGCCAGGACCCCCACACCCCATTCCAGCACTCTTGGTCAGGGAGCTCCCCCAAAATAAGTCCTAGAGCAGATCTTTTAGACAAACATCCAATCTGGATTTAAAAACTGTCACTGATGGAAAATCCACCACAACCCTTAGTGAATTGTTCCAATGTTATACTGTTAAAAAATTTACACCTTATTTGTAGTCTGAATGTATCTTTCTTCAGCTTTCAGCTTGTGGTGGGGCAAAGACTCACTGGCGCGGTGCCTCCTGCTGGCCATCTTGGGAATTAGCTCTTTCCAGCCCGGAGCACCCTCTGCAGACTGGTGTCTCGCCTGCCACTGTCCCTGTGTCCCTCCCAGACCCCAGTGCCCTTTGCCCAGGGGTTCTGCTCACCACAGTACCCCCTCGCTCTGGGTTTCCCCTCCCAGGAGAACCCCCCCAACCCTCTAAACCCACCTTGCCTCAGTGGCTACTGCCAGTCATCTAGCCCCCGCTCACTTGGGCAGACTGCAGTCTGGCATGGCCACTCATCATCGGCAAGGGGGTAAGGACCTGCTGCCTTTGTCTATCTCTGGGCTGCCCCTCTGCAGCCCCAGTACTTATTTGGCTCTTTTTGCAAGGCCTACAGGCTGGGGTTTTTCCTGGCTGGAGCTCCCCAGCTCCCTCTACCCTTCCCCAGCACTGCTCCACCTCTGGTACCCTTCTCAGCTCCCAGGCAGCCCGGTCCTTCTCTCTCAGAAGCTAGAGTGAGTGTGTGCGCACTAGCTTCTGGCCCACAGCCCTCTTACAAGGGCCAGCTGGGCCCTGGTTAAGCTGGCCACAGCTGTGGCTGCTTTCCCCATCAGCTTCCCTCTTCCCAGCTACAGCCCTCTCCAGGGCTGCTTTAACCCCTTCAGGGCTGGAGCAGGGTGACCATGCCGCTACATAGCCATTGGCTCGTCTTCTACATCTCTCTGCTAGTTGGAAGATCCCATTATTAAATATTTGTTCCCCGTGTAGATATTTATAGACCGTAATCAAGTCACCACTTACCCTTCTCTTTGTTAAGCTAACTAGATAGACTTAAGGAACTCAATCACTATAAAGCAGGTTTTCTAATCATTCTTGCAGCTCTTCTGACGCCTCTCCAATGTATCAACATCCTTCTTGAATTGTGGACATCGAACTGGACACACAATTGCAGCAGGGGTCATACCTATGCCAAATACTGAGGTAAAATATCCTCTCTACTGCTACTCAAGTGTCTCCTATTTATGCAACCCAGGATGGCATTAGCTCTTTGGCCTCAGCATCATACTGGGAGTTCATGTTCAGCTGATTATCCACCATGAGCCCCAAATCTTTTTCAGTCTGAAACCAACCTGCCTCACTACTCCCCCACCCCCAGTCACTTGTTAGACCAGGAGTAGGCAACCTATGGCACCCGTGCCAAAGGTGGCACTCAAGCTGATTTTCAGTGGCACTCACACTGCCCGGGTCCCGGCCACCGGTCCGGGGGGCTCTGCATTTTAATTTAATTTTAAATTAAGCTTCTTAAACATTTAAAAAACCTTATTTACTTTACGTACAACAATAGTTTAGTTATATATTATAGACTTACAGAAAGAGACCTTCTAAAAATGTTAATGTATTACTGGCATGTGAAACCTTAAATTAGAGTGAATAAATGAAGACTCAGCACAGCACTTCTGAAAGGTTGCCAACCCTTGTGTTAGACCTTCTTATCAGACCTTGTACACTAGGAATTAGCAACTATGATAAAATAATATCATTCTGTCCAAAATCCAAAGGTACTTACTCCTCCCTGGTGTCCAGCTGCTGTGCGCTGTTTCTCAGCAGCCTGTCACGCAAGCAGCATGTAGCAAAGGAGACTGACATGGTCAGAATGATCACGCCGCTGATGAGAGAGGCTATGACTGCTACCCGGAACCCTTTGTCAAGGGGCTTTGGGATGGCTGGGGAGATAAACATGGAACACGCCTGTAAGGAGTTTGAGGCTGGCACAACAGTAGCTTGGTCAGATGGAGGATGATCCCTTGGTGGAGTTAAGCAGCCCTCTCACAGAGCTACTGAGAGCACTTTCTACAGGGCGGCTGTCACGTTGGCACTGGCTCTCATTCATCCTTTCTAGTTAAACTCCTCCACCGAAGTGTCAGACTTTGAAGAATGGTAGATGTAATGTGGGGTATGGGTCTGGGTCACAAGCAGCTGCACCTCTGCACTTGCCCATGCATGCTAGCAGATGGGAGCAGAAAGAGCTCTGCCAACCCGAGATAAAACTGCCCCTACAGAAATTCTTTGACTTTATCTGCCCAGTCATTCACTCAGCTGTACAGCTATCCCCCAATTCATACATCCAGCCATTCATGCCTCTAGCTAGCTGCCATTTCTTTGCAGTACCGTAGTCTCTTAGACCCCAGCTGAGACAAGGACCTCCGTGTACTGGGTGCTGTACATACATATAGGAAGAGACCAGCCTAGCCCCAAAGAACTCAGTTGAAATAGACCAGATAGACTAATGGGGGGAGAAAGGGAATATTGTTAGGTTAATGACCCATAGCCTTTGTCCTTAACCTGCTGTGACAGGGTGGGGCCAGCTGGCTACAGGAGAGTGATAGAAGGCAGACATATTAGCCCCAGGTTAAGCAGGTCCCTTTTCCCTGGGTAAGGTAACAGGGGCAGTTCCAGAACAATCAGGAAGTTGCTGGAACCAATTAAGGCAGATAGGCTAATTAGGATACCTGGAGCCAATCAAGAAGCTGCTAGAATCAATTAAGACAGGCAGGCTAATCAGGGCACCTGGTTTAAAAAGGACCTCACTTCAGTCAGTGAGGGGCGTGCAAGGAGCTGGGAGTGAGAGGATGTGCTGCTGGAGGCCTGAGGAGTACAAATGCTATCTGGCATCAGGAGGAAGGTCCTGTGGTGAGGATAAAGAAGGTGTTGGGAGGAGGCCATGTGGAAGTAGCCCAGGGAGTTGTAGCTGTCACACAGGTGTTACACGGAACACTGTAGACAGCTGTGATCCCCAGGGCCCTGAGCTGGAACCTGGAGTAGAGGGCGGGCCCGGGTTCCCCCCAAAACCTCCCAACTCCCTGTGGGATACAGGAGGAATTGACCTGGACTGTGGGTCCCACCAGAGGGGAAGGTCCCTGGCCTGTCCCCTGACCCACTAGGTGGACCAGCAGAGACTGTGGGGATTGTTCTCCTCCCTTTCCCCATGCTGGCCAGTGATGAGGTTAGCTGAGTGAACGGCAGATTTGAGCCACTAGCAAAAGTGGCTAAACTGAGGGCTGCTGTGAATCTCTGAGGCGAGCTAATCCGCCAATAAGCGCAGGACCCATCAAGGCAGAGGAGGAACTTTGTCACACTGCCTAATTGCCAAGAAATGCAACACCTTTCACGTCCTTGTTGCTCAATTCTGAGTATCCTGGAACTTGAGCAGTTTTCTAAGACTTCCCCTGATGCTTTTTCTTCTAAACAATGTAGCACTTGGGAGTGGTGCCAACTGCTAGTCTTGCAATGTAAAGTCCTCTCGCTCTCTCCTCATAACTGGTGTAGCATGGGCAGTAGGCAGGTGTCATTTTCACGTGTTGCTCCAATAATGTCCCCCCTCCTCCTCCAAGGGCATTGAGATAGTTCAAATTACCTAGGGGTGGGTTTTATTGAAACGCCTACCGAAATATCCAATGAATTGCAGCCCCCCTGCTAGTGATTTGAGTGGAGGAGAGACTTGTCCATGGAGAAGTGGACTCAGATTGCTTAAGGCTAGAGGAGTTATAAGACACTAGTGTAAACAATCTGTTAAGCCAGTGCTAGCTGAAGTAAAGTGATGGATTCATTCGGCATTGCCTTACCCTCGCAGTGAGGTGCTGGGTGGCTCCAGTAAGAGGTGCTGTCTCGGAGGAGGCAGGCCAGCTTCTCACTGCCCACCAATTGATACCCCTCTCTGCACCAGTACACAATGACTGAGCCCAGGGAGAGGCCGGTGCCCTTCTCGATGTAATAGGATCCGTAAGGTGGAGGGAGGAGCATCATGCACTGAACTGGGAGAGAAACAAAGCAAACCAATGCTGATAATTACACACAAGCTATTTTTACCGTAGAAATAATAGCTGGAGGACCCTCTTTGGGTGCTTCAGAGATTTACATTATGAGCCCTCAAACCTTATTGAAAGAGAAGAGATGATGGATCTTTAACTCCCTTTCTTCGGTATGTTAATTAGTCACTAAAGTTACATGTGTTTAAGATGAACATCACAATGGATTCAGTTAGTCTGCCTGGAAAATCCCTTCCCCTCGCAATTGCTCCATGTGCTTCTTCCAGTGAAGTCATTTCGCCAGATGGCCTGTAACAATAGCGGCCTTGATGGAGGAAAGCAGTGAAGCGTGTGTTTCCATGTTAGTCTGAATCAGGGCCACAGTACTCAAGGCCAAGTCACCAAGACCAGAATTTCATGTGTGCGGGTGTGCATACATGTTACTGGTGTTACAAGTAATGATGCTTACAGGTAAGGTTGCCAGACACGTTCCATTATCCAACCATACTTGTAGTTGTTCAACTTGTTTGGGCTGAAATTTTCCACACTGGGTGTCTGCCGGAGGTTGATTTTTTGCGGAGGGAGGAAGAAGGGGAAAGTTTCAGCTACAATAATGCAGCTGTTTCCCAAAATGAGATTTGTTTTTTTCATATTTAAAAAAAAAAATCTTAAAGCCATTTAGTCAAGAAGCTCTAGTCCCTCCATGCTTTGGAATAGGGCCTTGACATTTGGCAAGGCTCATCTTGGTGTCAGAAACATCTTTTGGCGTTCTTGTGAACATTTGCCCAAGTTTGGCTAAATTTATAAGCCCTCCAAAAAAAAAATCTGTTTGCACATGCTCAGCAGAAGTTTGTTTAGAGTCTGGCAGATAACAGCTGTGAAGACACAGTCTACACTGAGCGTGCTCCAGCTCCTGTGTGCAGCTGAGACTGCACAGGCACCATGTCTGCTGAGCGAGGGAGCATGCTCCATCCTAAGGATCCAAGGGCTGGCTGAGCAAGGTTTTATTGCAATGGCTATTCCTGGCTGATGTGGCCCTGGGCCTGAGAGCAGGGAGACTGTGCAGTGCACCCCTATTGGTGTCCAGGCAGCATGGAGGAGGAGGAGGAAGCAACGTGAATAGAATGCATGCAGAAGGGGTTAGGAGCAGGGGGGGAGCGGGGGGAGAGGTATCAGGGAGAAGACAAAGTAGGAACAGGAACAGGGGGAAGGGCAGGAGCCATTGAGGATAGGAGAGCTGGGGGGAGGGGAGGGGAGGTCCAGAAGGAAGAATAGTGGTCAGAATGGGGGATAGGAGTGGAAAGGGAAAGGCTAGGGGACAATAGGGGTGGAAGGGTCTCTGGTCACTAGACACACTCCTGCACAAAACCTGGAGTTGAAAACATTA
Organism: Mauremys reevesii; assembly: GCF_016161935.1. NCBI lineage: Eukaryota > Metazoa > Chordata > Testudines > Geoemydidae > Mauremys > Mauremys reevesii. The sequence continues at coordinate 274,499,781 of NC_052623.1, read as the reverse complement.
TTCCTGAGTCTCAGCGTTCCTTCGCTGGCTTGCAAAGTGTCTGCGTCCCCCTCTCATAGATAATCCACTTAAAAGTACCAGCCTTCCATGCCCAGGGCCTCTGTGATCTCACGTGCTGTGGCTCTAAACATTCCAGCCCTGCTTATGGCTGCATGTGCAGCCTGGATTCAGCCTCTTTGTGAGATGGGTCCTGTGGGGGAAAATAGTCTATGATTATGTAATTAAAGGCAGTATCAGAATGCATGCGGACAGAGTGGCCAAGTTAAGGTACTACAGTGGCCAAAGCATAAGAAAAGTATGTAAAATCCTTTGGCGATCCGTCTTAATTGTCTTGGACTCTTTCCCCTTTTCACATTATCTCATTTTCATAGTGTCTGGCCTCAGCCCTTGATGACAGAGGTTAAGATTAGAAGAAGAATAGATGAGTTCATCAGTGTGACACAGGCTCTTGGGTGACTGGATGCTCATAGCAGCGTTAACAAGCTCTTGAGGGTGCTCTGTTCAGACCTCTTTGACCAGTGGGCTGGTCATCATGGGGTAGAGGGAGAAGTGAGGGTAACACAGAGGAATCTCCCCTATAAATAAAGGGGTCAGAGCTTTCACCTCACCTGAAAAATTTTGCCTATACAATTACAAAGCTCTCCCACTGCAGGGATGTTGCCATGGTGCTTGGGGCTATGACTGCAAGCAATAAATACACGTGTTAAGAGCAGAGAGATTCTTCCTGCTTATAGATACTGGGTCTGCCAGCAAATGTGCATAACAGCACTAATATTCTGCACTTTCCTACCACCCACTCGTGCCTTTCATGCCAACCAGTTCCACGGGCAAGTGAGACCCTCACCCACCACTCCGCAGTCCTGCCGACGTTTGTTCTGCAGCGGGAGGGAGAGAGGGACGCTGGCTTACTACAGTACCTGAAAGGTTGCCACGGATGTCGGTTCTATTGGTGAAGTCGCTCGGGAAGCCCCTTCCAATACTTCCAGCTCCAGCGAAGGTGGCCATGGAACTGAGAGCATCACTCCAGGCAAAGCGGAGACAACTCCAAGCCAGCATGCAAAGGGCTAGACATTTCCCAGACCTTTGTCCCTTCATGCTGTCAGGAAACACTGCATCCTCGGCACTATCCCACACACATCCCAATTCGCTCACTGCCTGTGTTTTCTTTTTCCTTCACTCTGGGGCAGGCTCACAAGGCATGAGCTGGGCTCTTAAGACTGTTAAGCCACCAGGAGCAAGCGCGTTGTTCTCAAGAGGATTGTCTCTGCTTCACTTACTCTGACATGAGCCTTGGGCTGAGCCACTTGTCCCTCTCTGCTAACAGCTGCGAATGCTGCACAGTGTTACTCGCCCATCCTTCTCCTTCCAGTCAGCCCCTTGCTCCACCGGACTTGCAGACAACCAGTGTTTTTGCCTCCCCCTTCCCACTGCAGTAGTTCAATGACTATCAAAGCTTGCTGCCAGTGCAGGAAAAGCAGGAGCTGCATAGGAAGTGAGAAGTAATAAGTGGTTGGAAGTGTAATTTCCAGCCTTCTCTTGCAGTGACTGAGTCTCACCATTTAGTCCTTGTGAATTTGCTGGCTGTTCTAGCAGTAGCTCAGATGCCCCCATGCCACTGTCTGCCGAAAACAGTGCCTGTAAACTGAGGTGAAAAAAATCTCAAAGATTTGCATCAACTTATGATTTTGATCCTGTGCAAAGAGTGCACTCTCCTGGTGTCCTTCCCCCCCACCCTCTGACCTCAGATCCTCCTCAGTCCCTTTCATCCCCATCCACCAATGCTCAGGGTTAATTTTCTGTAAAATCAGTAAAGCTGAGTACGCTGTCTCTGAATCATAAGGGATTTTTATAATGATACTTCATTCAACAGCACCAGCAGGGGAACCACTCAAGCAATGTATTTCCTTTTTTCCTTGGGTATTAATAGGCAGCAGGTTTAAAACAAATAAAAGGAAGTTCTTCTTCATGCAGTGCACAGTCAACTTGTGGAACTCCTTACCTGAGGAGGTTGTGAAGGGTAGGACTATAACAGCATTTAAAATAGAACTGGATAAATTCATGGAGGTTGAGTCCATTAATGGCTATTAGCCAGGATGGGTAAGGAATGGTGTCCCTAGCCTCTGTTTGTCAGAGGATGGAGATGGATGGCAGGAGAGAGATCACTTGATCATTGCCTGTTAGGTTCACTCCCTCTGGGGCACCTGGCATTGGCCACTGTCGGTAGACAGATACTGGGCTAGATGGACCTTTGGTCTGACCTGGTACGGCCGTTCTTATGTTCTTATTTTTCCCCCCTGATGTCTTCATGTGTCTTTTACATATTTGCCTAGCACCTGTTGAATGCTTTCTAAATAGTATAGGATAGACTGGTGACCACCTGTTGACTACTGAGATTTCTGTGAATATTAGAGAGAGACGGTGACTGAGATAATATCTTTTATTTACTCCTGGGGGAATTCTGTGCCATTGGGTGGGTGCAGAATTCATTTTCCCCACAAATTTCTTTGCTTCCCTGCAGAAAACTGACTTTCTGATGGGGAAGCAAAGGGAAGCTGCAAGAGCGGTCATGTGCCTGTCCCCAGCAGTACTAGCACGTCATTTCAGGTACCTAGAGCAGCCAGTAGAGAGGTAAATCACTGTGGTGGGCAGATGAGTGGGGCTGGGGACGTCCTGGCCGGCGACTCCTATGCTGTGCTAGGCTCAGCTGCCAGTCCTGGCTAGGCTGGGGCAGGAGAGGATGGGACTTCCTCTTCCCCTTCAAAGAGTTGCTAGGGCTGTGTCAGACTCACCCCCAGAAACCTCCCTTGGCGGCAGGAAGTGTCATACCCTCTGCCCCCAGATCCTGCCTGCATCACTGCTCAGCCATCGGGGGAGGGTTCACTGTATGGGGCGTTGCTCCCCTATTGCAACCCCAGGCAGCTGGAGCTCCCCAGCCCCCGTGCCAAGCCCCTGTCCCTCCTGCTGAGCCCCAACCACCTTCACCTAGACCCCCCTGTAGAGTCCTATTCCCCTGCACACGGAATCCTCCTGCAAGCCACTGTGCAGCCAGATCCCCCCGGCACCTAGACCCCCCCCACCAAGCTGCCTGCCCACACAGAACCTCTCATGCCACACCTGGATCCCCCGCTCCACACGCACTAATCCCCTCCACACTTGGATCCTGCTGGGCTGAGTCTGCTTGCCCCACATCGATCAGGGGCCAAGGCTAGGGGTGCGTGCAAGATTCTGGCCTTTCACACATCTGGAGATCTGGGTTCGGGTGTGCCTAGGTCACCGGTGGAAGTGAGTTTGGGAAGCTCCTCCACCTGTTGTCCCTACTCCACATCACAAACTGCATGCCAGAATTCCACATGCCTTGTGCTCGCTGCTCAGGCATAACAGCCAGGCAGAAGGTGAAGAGCTTCAGGTCAGGAAGCGGAAGGTGCGGCAGCCTGGGGAAACTTGTTCACCCCACCCTTGTGCTCTTCCCGGTTGTAGCTAGTGCTACCAGTTCCTGATTTTCATGAGTCACTACACCCCCCCAAATCCAGGCAGAATAGTCAAGGGGAACACCCAAGACTCAGAACATTCAGCCCCCAGTTACTGATTATCTGGAGTGATCGGGAGGCACCGTGGGAAGGATTGGGTCTAGCACCTCCTCACTTGGCACAAGGCGAGCATTAGGCTGGAATTCAAACCTCTCTCCTTCCCACCCTTTTTGAGCTCTGCTGACACTAAGTAGCTGGCTAAACAAGCACGTGTCACCAATCTGGCCTGTGTTGCACAGGCAGGGATAAGTCTTGTCACATGAGCCAAGAGTGAGCCAGCCTGGCTAAAGACCGTGGACACAATAACCGTTATTGATCTTGTGCTCAAAATGCCAAGTAGATAATGACATGGATTTTTCTTTTATTAAAGCCCTTACAAGCTATTCCAGGACCCAACAGAGAGAAAGGGCTCATTTATTAGAATTAACATGCTGCGAATACATGACTTCAAAGCTGGGCCTCCTCCCACTTCCAGTTGCAGTCACCTGATCCAATACCAACAGCCGGGCACTGTGCTGTGTAAGAGGTGGGAGTGGATTATTCCAATGAAGGGGACCAATCACAACTCCGGTGGGAGGGACAGCGAATGGGTAAAGCCCCTTTCTTCTGTGGTTTGTTTCATTAGGGAGAAGCCAGAAAGGAAGGGATCTGTACAGAGAATGCGATCAGCTGGCTTAGGAGCAATCGGAGACCAGCCATTCTGGCCACACATTTCTTAACTGCAGGGTTTTATTCATGCTCATGTTCAGGAAAACAAAACCAAATGGTCTTATGTAACTGTAGGAGAAAGAGCGAGCCTGACACATGAGGCCTAGTATAAGGGGGCCTGGTGTAAGGCCTAAAGCCTGAACTAAAGTCAGGCTCTGCTGATATAAAGCAAAGTTAGCAAAAGTCAGGCTCTGTTGCAAAACATGCCTGCTTGCACATTCACAGAAACTGATAAGAAAGGGCTCGTATTGCAAAGAAGTGTTTGGCAGAGAACACTCACATGAACACATTCCAGAAGTGTAGTACCAGGACCCACCAATACCAGGTATGGTGTAAACACATTCCTGAAGATGGTACCAGGACACACTGACCCCTCTTAAAGATAAGATCAGGATGACAGAGTGATGGATAGAGATGCTTTGTTTGAACCAATAGACAGGGAGGAGGTGAGGTTTGATCCAAGGGCATTTGATACTGACTTAGGCCACGTCTACATTAGAGAACTCAGTCACTTCCAATGTCCCTACCATGGTCTTCCAACCACATGATCCCCAGTTCCTGCTCTGCAGTTCCACAGCAAGCAATACAGTTTGGATCTGCTGGTGAGATTGCAATTGCTGCTCTTCCCATGAGCATAATGTCTATTTAACACCCCCACATTAATGTTCCTCCCAGGCCATGCTCTTTCATGGTCCCCTCTCTGGTAGCTGCACATTTCCTCCTGCAGCCAAAAATGCAATTTATACCTGACCGGCAAAGCCACACCTTTCCTAGGAAAGTAGGGCAACCTGCTTCCCTTTGGAGACAGATGTGGTAACCAGAGAGCTGTCTTCATCTGCTCATCCCACATACAAACAAATCAGAGGCCTCTTTAATCGGATACGCCCAACTCTGCCCACACCCACATAACGCTAGTCAGTTTTTTACATGGTTCCTCAAGCCTGGTAGCTCTATAATTTGTTCTCGTGTTCCAATGCAGAACAGGTCCTATGATGCCAAAAAGCACAACACTGAAGGAAAGCAAACACCTCTCTCCCACACTGCAAGAACAAGAACTTCTGAGGGAAGCTTGACTGAGGACCCCAGGTACGTAAACATCATTGATAATGATAAAAGGCTACTCAGGGCTTTGCTGTCTGCTAGCCACCTGGGTTTGATTTTTGATGCACTGCACAGAGTGACTTGAACTGGCATGGGGATGGACAGCAGACAGGACTGGGTAGGAGAACAGGATGGGGATGAGAATGAGGAGCAGCAGATGAGGTGGAGGTGCTAGGGATCGGATGTGGAATGGAGATGAGAAAATCCATAGCATCATCACTGGCAACAATATGTGAGATACCCATGATCAGATTAACTGGTGGTGATGCAAAGGAGGGTGGAGGTACACTGACAGGTATGCATCTGTGTACACGCAGGGGGCATCCCTGCTTTGGGATAGTGGGGGTGAGGAGTGATCCTGCAGCTCCAGAGGGAGGAGATACAGTAGGAAATATTGCCGATCAAGATTGAGGTGAATTATAGGCTTGTGCTGGGGATGCTTACGCAGTACCCACTGTGTTACATCTGGACCTAGCCAGTTATGTGTGTCTCCTATTTGAGACTGTTCAATCTCCCAATGTCAACTACAGCAATTGCCTACATGAAAAAGTAATAGTGGGGAAGTATTTATGTATTTCAACTGTCTTTAATGTAATTGGTGTCTTTAAAAAAAGGCTAATCACAGTTTAGCTGCCCTGGCAGTGAAGGTGCTAGATTGGGACACAGGAAATCTGCGTTTGAGTCTCTGCTATACCACAGATACTTTTGTGTAATCCTGGCCAAGACACTTAAGCCCCGTCTACACTGGCAAGTTTGTGCACAGTAAAGCAGCTTTGAGCGCTGTAACTCCTGAGGTGTACACACCGCCAAGCCACTTAGTGCACAGAAACTGCACAGATGCAGCACTTTAAAAAAAACACCCCAATGAGAGGCATAGAGCTTTCTGCGGCATGGTTACAGCGCTGTGGTGCCAGTGTACACATCGTGGTGATTTCAGCACTGCAATTGACCTCTGGGAGGTGTCCCACAATGCCTTTTCTCACCTTTCTGGCCATCTGTTTGAACTCTACTGCCCTGCCCCTCAGATGACCAACCGTCAGCCCCACCCCATACATTCCTTTGCAAATTTGTAAGTCCCCTTCCTGTTTGCTCAGTGACGCGTGTAGCGGTCTCAGTGCATCTTTCCAGGTGGCCATGCCTGCTCCATGCACCAGATGATCCCCTGCTTGAAGCAATGCTGATCTGCTGGACCTCATCGGCATCTGAGGAGAAGAGGCAGTGCAGTCATAACTGCGCTCCAGCCATTGGAATTATGATATCTATGGACAGATTTCTAGATGCATGATAGAAAAGGGCCATGACTGGGACACACTGCAGTGCAGAGTCAAAGTGAAGGAGCTGCGGAACACCTACCACAAGGCGCGGGAGGCAAACCACCGCTCCAGTGCTGTGCCCACGAGCTGTCGGTTCTACAAAGAGCTAGACGCAATACTTGGTGGTGACCCCACCTCTACTGCGAAGGCCCCTGTGGATACTTTGTTGGCTCACGTGCCAGTCGAGAGTGGACCGAGCCAGGAGGAGGCAATCTTGGATGAAGAGGGGGAAGGGGAACCAGAGGCAGAGAATGAGTCGGAGGCCAGAGATGCATGCAGTCAGGAGCTCTTTTCTACCTCAGAGGAGCCTAGCCAGTCACAGCAGTCGGATCTTGGCAAAGTGCAAACAGGAGAGGAGGCCCCGGTAAGTGGATCTGATTTTGGGAATTGCTGAAGCGAGTTGTTGGGGGCAGGAATGTTGCAGAAAGCAGGCTTGTCTCCCACCTTATGCCTAGTCTGAGCAGCAGAACAGGCTGTTGATACACTCCCTCACTTCATGGGAATCTCCCTTAGAAATCTCCAGGAAACTCTCGTGGAGATACTGGGAAATCCACTCCTGCAGGTTTCTTGGCAGAGCTGCTTTGTTTCTTGCCCTATTAATTGTAACTCTCTTGCACCACTGTGCCGTTATGGGAGCGGGGTAAGACCATTGCTGTACACAGACTAGCCATATAGGGGCAGGGCAGAAGCCGCAGGCTTGGAGAAGACCCTCCCTTGATTCCCTACTCACCTGCAGCAGCGAGATATCTTCCATAGTGATCACCTCCTGTGGAAAGTGTGGGGACAGGAATGATTATCAGGCTCACCCTACAGTGCTGGCTCTCCCCACGTACCCAAGAGCCACGTGCCCAGTGTACAGCAGGGTCCGGGAACAGTGATTTACTCTACCCCTGCAGCTACTCACCATTTTGGCTTATGTGTGCTTGCCTGGGGTCAGCCAGTTAGTGACAGGTGTGTGAGTACAGGCTGTGTTTTAAAGCAATGAAACAGTGTTGTCTGTGTAGCAAAAAATACTGCTTCTGCAAAATGTTGCATTTAAACTTCACAGAGATGACCTTGGGAGCACAGCATCACTCTTTATTATTGGTGGCAGCAGAATGGTTGCGAAGAATTAAGAAGCATCCAAAAAAAAACTAAGGAGGACTTTATGCATGAGGTTATGATGCACTCCGTCGCCAAGAAAAAGGAATTGAAGGAGTGGAGGGACAGCAAGAAGAGGGAACAAAAGGAGAATGTGGCACACCAAAAAGAAGCCAGGGAGCGGCTCTTAACAGTTATGGAGCGCCAAGCGGACATGCTCCAGCTCTTCAAACCGAGCAGCTCCGTGCCCGCCCTCCACTGCAGCCACTGTCGCAAAACTCTTTCCCATGCGCTCCCCCCCACCGCCAACACATTCTTATCAACCTCCTGGCTCCACTCTCCACCCGCAGCATTGCACTCCTCCCTCCTCCCAGTTCAGAAGTGTGGACTCCCACTACCCGCTGCACTCAACACCCATCTATCTGCAGTTTGGCCCTACTGAAGTACAGCACCCACTGCATCGTGATCCAAAGGAGAAGGTTGGGTATGATCCCTGGACATACATAAATCTGTAGCCGTCCAGGGACCCCTCCTCTGCTTGAGACCTCCCATTCCTTCCATTCCCCCATCTGCCTCCCTGGTGATGAATTTTTTCATTTGACTCTCTCCTCTGGTTGTTGCTTTCAAAAAAGGAATTGTGTTTGTTTGAAAACAATCTTTATTCTATTAAATGAAAGCAAAATGGCACGGCAAAGCAACTTACAATTATGTTAAGGCCCCTCTTGCATCATGTGCACCAATCACCTCCTAGCATTACAAGCACTGCAATCCTAAGCATAGCAACAAATATTAGTGGCTTTCAGCTTCAAATTGCTGCCTTAAAGCATCCCTGATTCTTATGGCCCCATGCTGTGTCCGTTTAATAGCCCTGGTCTCTGGCTGTTCAATCAGCCTCCAAGTGCTGAGCCTCTGCAGTCCAGCCCGGAGTGAAGCTTTCACCCATCCCTTCACAAATATTATGGAGCGTACAGCACGCGGCTATAAGCATAGGAATATTGTCATTGGCCAGGTCCAGCTTCCCATACAGGCATCGCCAGCGGGCTTTTAAACAGCCAAATGCACACTCCACAGTCATTCTGCACTTGCTCAGCCTGTTGTTGAATCACTCCTTGCTGCTGTCAAGATGCCCCATGTATGGCTTCATGAGCCATGGCATTAAGGGGTAGGTGGCATCTCCCAGGATCACAATGGGCATTTTGACTTCCTCTATGGTGATCTTCTGGTCTGGGAAGAAAGTCCCTGCTTGCAGCTTCTTGAACAGGCTAGTATTCCAAAAGATGCATGTGTCATGCACCTTTCTGGACCAGCCTGCATTAACGTCTGTGAAACGCCCACGGTGATCCACAAGCACCTGGAGAACCAATGAGAATTACCCCTTGAGATTAATATACTCAGTGGCTAGGTGGTCTGGTGCCAGCATTGGAATGTGTGTGCCATCTATTGCCCCTCTGCAGTTAGGGAAGCCCATTTGTGCAAAGCCATCCACAATCTCATGTATGTTGCTCAGCATAGGCATCGACTTCCCCTCGACCCCCCCATCCCAACCCCTCCCCCACCTCTTCCCATCCCTGTCCCGCCCTCACCCCACTCCCATTCCACTTCGTCCCCAAAGTCGCCACCCCACCCCGCCTTTTCCTACCCCAGCCCCGCCCCCTTCCCTCCCCCATTCTCCCCCTTACCCCAAGTCCCCAGTCCCCAACCCTTCCCTGTGTCTTCTCCGCCTCCTCCCCTGAGTGTTCTGCGTCCCTGCTCCTCTCCGTCCCTCCCAGAAAGTCCTAAGTGCCTCCAAACAGCTGTTAGGCAGCGGGGATGGGGCAGGAAGTGCTGGGAGGGAGTGAGAGGAGTGGAGACGCAGCACGCTCGGGGAAGGAGGAGGTGAGGAGAGGGTGAGGGCGGGGAGAGCTTGGCTGCTGGTGGGTGCAGAGCACCCACTATTTTTTCCCCGTGGGTGCTCCAGCCCCGGAGCACCCACGGAGTCGGCGTCTCTGTTGCCCAGAGTCATGGTCTTTCAGAGCAGGATGCAATTAATGGCCCTGCACACTTCCATCACCATGAGTCCAACAGTCGACTTTCCCACTCCAAACTGGTTAGCAACCGATCAGTAGCTGTCTGGAGTAGCCAGCTTCCACAGTGCTGTCACCATGTGCATCTCCAGTGACAGGGCAGCTCTCATTCTCCTGTCCTTGCATCGCAGGGCTGGGGTGAGCTCATTACGCAGTCCCATGAATGTGGTTTTCCTCATCTGAAAGTTCTGCAGCCACTGCTCGTCATCCCAGACATGCGTCACGATGTGATCCCACCACTCAGTGCTTGTTTCCCAAGCCCAAAAGCAGCGTTCCACTGTGGTCAGAACCTCTGCGAATGCCACAAGCATTCTCATGTTATAGCTAGTATGCCTGGCGAGATCAATGTCACATGCCTCTTGCCTTTGTAGTTTAAGGAATAACTCCACTGTCACTCGTGACATGTTGGTCAACAGCTCAGGATCCATTCCTGCAGCCAGAAAGAGGCAGGGCAGGGCAGGGCGCGCAGTACACAAACCATTGAAAAATGGTGCCAAATGCAAACAGAAGCACAGGGATTGCTGGGATACATAGCAATTCATCACGGGGCATTGGGACAGGACCCAGGATGCCGTGCGACCCCTTCTGCCTTCCTACAAGTCTTAGCAGCAAAAGAAAGAGGTGCTCTGTGGGATAACTGCCCAGAATGCACTGCTCCAAATAGTGCTGCAAGTGTGAACACGCTATTGCGCAGGCAGCTGTCAGTGTGAACTCACATCTCCTGCTCTCTGCTGAAGGACATGGTGACAAAATCTTTTCTCCCTTGGCTCCTACACAACATGGAGGGTGCCTAGCACGCTCAGATACTGTTTTAAGACCCGAAGTGAAGACAGCTGCTCTCTCCATTCTAAACTGCAGGGACATTTAGTTCACCAGTATGTAATTATCCAGGGTGGAGTTTGGCCAGGACACCCCTTGGGGCCTTTAGCAAGGAGGAGTGATCAGGAACAGTTCAGTTTTAAATATTCTCTAGCTAACGCTAACAAATGAGAAAAGTTTAAAAAAAAATTCTCTCCCCCCCCCGCCACCTCTGCAATTTGCTTAATAATAGTGTATGGAGAGTTAAGCGAGAGGACCTGGCAATAGAGCTGGGGATGTTATGCATTTGTATCATGCAGACGTGCCAGGCTATATTATCAGATGGGGAAAAAAAAAAAGAAATATTGGCTAATCAGAGTCCAAATGTCAGCTGGAGAGATTGTTGTGACAAGACTTTGTTTTTCTGAAATAATCACTAGCTAAATGCTGGAGTAAGGCCAAAGATTTTTTGATGAGGGCCTCCATAAAAGAATGTTAAGGAGGTCGAATAATCACAGAAGGAGCAAAATCTTGAGAAGGACTGAAAAAAATATGAAGAGGTAGGAAACATTGAATCCCAGCAAATGGATGCTTCTTTGAATGGAAAGAGGTTAATATTAGGGAGTCAATGTAGAAGGAAGACGAGGGCATCTGCTGAGGGTGTGACAACATATGAAAGAGCACATAGGGAAGGGTGGATGCCTTTTTTAAAAAAAAGGAAAAGTATTAATCATAGTCTTATAATTTAACAATGATACAACCTCCCGAGTATTATTTATTAAGCACTATTATTGTACCTAATGTTGTATGAAATAAGAAGTAGGCAACGTGGTTTAGACACGCAGTGCACTGGAGAGGCAGGAAATGGTCCATTCTCAAAATCAGTGTAGTTTCCATGCTCCCACCACTGCCATATGCATGTTGCTCTTTTTATGGTGGTTTAGCATTGGTTGGCTTCATGGAGGAGGTGTTTTGAGGGATTTGCATGTTTAAAGAGTGGTTATTTGGGCTCTGATTCTCAAAGCTGCTTAGGTACCTCTGAGGATCTCAGAGTTGATGCACAAGGAAATGGAACTGACCTGGGGGGTCATATCCAGTTTTGGTCACCTCAAATGAAGATAGGTGTAGCTGTAACTGCAAAGATCTAGAAACGGGCAATACATGTGGTTAGAGCTACGAGGGGAGTCTCATCTGATAAGATTGCAAGTGTTCCCTGATTTCAGGTACCTCAAGGGTTTGGAGGCCTGGATTTTCAGAAGTCCTGAGTAGCCACAGTTCTTATCTGAAGCCAATTGAAGAGATGGTGCGGATACTCAGCAGTTTTGGAATTCAGGCCAAGGGTGTTTCAGGTTGGGCACCCAAAATCAGTGGGTAATTTTGAAAATGTCACCATAGGATTATTTAACCCGAGAAGGAGACAAGTTACAGGAGACACGATTGAACATTTATGATTATGAACGGTATATAGTCAATGTCAGACAAAACTACTGTTTTTAAATGCTACTTCATAATATGAAAGCAAAGAGACATTCCAAATTAGTGATCAGTATATTTAGGTGGAGTGCTGCTTAATACAGGGGACAGTCAATCTATGTAGTTCACAGCCTTAGGAAGCCAGTGAGTTAAATATTGACTTTTAAAGGGGCTGAATGAATTTATGAACAATAATATGTATCAGCTGCACTTATTAGGAAGAGGGTAAATAAATCTCATTCTTCAAGTCATCAACTATGTCAGTGGTCAGGAGCCCACATCCGTGTAAAGAGTTGCACCATTGAGCAAGTGCATTATGGGTTTCTTCCATCTTCCTCTGAAGTCTCAGGTATTGGTTGTGGTCTGACATAGGATCCAGTTTATCTATGTTCTTCATTCTCTTCATGTTGCAAGAAGGTTCACATACAGGATGAATGGGTTGTACCTGAGTCGAAAAATACAAAAATGCATTCCACCCTGTTCATCATGCAGAGTAAGGGAAGCTGTCTGCGAACTGAGTTTATTAAAGAACAAGGAAAGCTTTTTTAGAGGACCCAACCCAGGTGAAAGATGTTAATCTGAGTTGAATCAACAGTGTAGCCAACAAGGAAATGTTTCGTTTGACTGCAATCCCTTACCGAGCAAGGAAGGATTTTCTGTTTTCTTTTACAGATGCAATCTATCCAGGGAAGAGCAGCCTATCAGCATGCTCTGAGCACTGATTTTCTAATCAACAGAGACAGTAAATGATTTACACAGGACCAAAAAAAAAAAAAGGACATTCCTTTATAATTCTTCTTACATGAACAGCTGGGACTGAGTTTGGGCTCCTGGAAATCAGGCTTCCTGTGCTGCTGAATAGTTGTTTGTTCAGGATTTTATTTATTGGAGCATGAAGTGATTTTTGAAGATTCCCTTCCTCTATTCTTTCTTTTTTAAAGTGAGACACTGAAGAAAATTGGAAGGAATGACACACTCAGCAGTCAAAGATGTCAATGGGCTGGAGAACCCCAGTTTTATGGTGAGTTTATTGCTTTAAGGAAAGTATAGCTTGCATACAGTTTGTATGAATTCTGAGAAGAAAAACTAACAGGAGCAAGGGAGGAAAGGGGAAAGAGAAGCAGCAGAAAGAGAGAGCGAGCGAGACAGAAGGGGTGTGTTAGAGTGAATGAAAGGGGGAGGGAAGAAAGACAGATTGAACAGTCTTTCTAGGGTCCTTTGTAAAGATGAGGCTGACATGGTCTGGTATCTTATTCACTATATCCTGTTGCTTGTACAATAGTAATTTAAAGGCTGTTTTGCTTCTTTGGAGTTCCTTTCTTGTATTCTATAAATAAGAGAGAAAAGATGAGAGGAGATGAACTGACCCTGATTCTACTATAGTCTACGTATCTGTTTCAGAAGGAATTAAACCTTCTGCCTGTTGTTACTGTGTCCCTGGGTTGGAGATTTTATGTGATGACAAGGGCAGGGAAAATTAAAACTGGTGAAGGATTTGTTTTTCTTTCTTTTTGTTTTTTAAATGGGTCTATTTCAAAAGAGGTAAATTGACAGAGAAGTTGATGGAGAGAATTTGGGGTGAATTAGGCACAGTGCTCTGCAGATTTCCAGTACAGGAGCAAATTCACAAGTGAATTATATGTGGTGTGACTAGCAGGTGTGTAACTGTGCTGGAAATACTGGAAAACATATTAGAAGGAGGAGGAGGAGGAGAAGGGGTGGTCTTGTGGATAAACCACAGGACTGGGAACTAAGGAGATGGGGAACTTTGTTCTCTCCTTCAGGATACAAGTAACTTCCATTAAAATCAAGAAGAGTTGCTCATCTCCTGAGGGAGGGTTTAAGAATTAGGTATCTGGATATTGTACTCTGCCACAGACTGTTCTGTTTGACCTTGGGCAAATCAGTTACTGCTCCATGTCTCAGTTTCCCCATCTGGAAAGCAGGAAAAATAAAACTTAGCTCCCTTCCAGGAAGGCTATGAGGGTAAATGGGTTAACACTGGTAAGGGGCTTTGAGATCCTCACGTGGAAGGTGCTGTAGAAATACAAAGGGTTATTCTTTTTATTATTAAAATGCTCCCAGCCACAGCTCAGTTCAGGCTTTTAACTTCCCTAAAGATTGATTCCTCCCTTACCTTAATCACCTGGGTTCTTTGTGTTTCAAGCAGTTCAGTTTTGGTGGGGGTCGACCTGGATGTCTGAGCTTGCAGGATCGAGGCTAATAACTGTAACGGATAGATAATGAATCTTCTGCCACAGGCAACAAGACAGAATCCAAGAGTTGTCCTGCTCAGACCCCCTGCTGCAGAAGAGGCAAGGGCTTGTCCTGCCACAGAGACTTCTGCTTGTTCCTGCTTCTCCCAAAACGAGAGGTCGATTCCATTCAGCAGGGCCTCGGGCTCTCTCCTTCCCAAGGTTCCCAGGCAGGATCAGGCATTCATGTGGAACTGGCAATGGTACATGCACTGTACTAGTTACTTTGCTATAAGCTTCTTTTCTGAACAAAAGCTCCAGAAAGTGAGCTTGCTTCTGTCTGGATACAGCTGTTTTTAATGCTCCCAGCCTGTCTACATAAGGACAAGAGATAGTGTTTTAAAATGCGTTAGCCAATACGTTTTAGGCCTTTGCGCTTACTGTAGACTAGCTTGTCTATTGAGGATGAAGGTCCAGATATCTGGACATTTGGTGCAAATAATGCCATGTCACACCTACATATTTGATATATGTGCATCATTTGTCTTTTTTATTTTGACTTGAAAAGTTGTATTTATTTTCTGCTCCTGTTTCTTCACTCTACAGTATCATTTGCCTTGCTTCCTTCAGGGGGAGACTCTCTCTCATTCTCGGGGGGCTGTTTCAGACACACCTACCCAGCTCCCTCATGCCTGTGATCATAGAGACCCACTCCAGGCCCTGCCCAGCCATTGCTCCTCCTCTCCCCAAAGTCCCAGCTCCCACTGTGAAAGCTGCTCACGTGGGTGCAAGATACTCCACTCCCCTACTGCACCCCAGAGTCTGTGCATGCTGAGGTCTGGCTGAAAGGGAAGGTGAGCTGCTCTGCACACCCACTTCTGTCCAGGGATGTTCCATGAGGGAGCCTGCCTTTCTTGTCAGGTTGGGGTTAGCCCTAGGAGCACGGCAGGGCAGTGGCCCCCAGCCTCCCTTCAGTTAGGCAGTGCAGCTTTAACAGCACCTCACTGGGTCTCTTGTTTCTTGGTTGAGCAGAGTTCCGGGTTGGTGGGCACTGGGTTGTCTGTGCATATAGCATGTTTGGTCATGGAGGGGGAGTGGGAAGGAGGAAGAACGTGCCTCGTGGTGGTACAAAACCACCGCCATAGCCCAACACAGGAGTGGGGTGGGCAACATGTGGCTTTTCTCAGCTACAAAGGTGGGTCAGCGCACAGTGTGGCCTGGTAAGAAGGGGAAGGATAAAAGGTAGAAATGGGTGGGGGTGGGGATAACCCAGAGCACTGCGCCTCCCAAAATGACAAGAGTTTCATTGGATTCTCTCTCTCTCTCTCTCTCTCTCTCTCTCTCTCACTCACACACACACACACACACACACACACACACACACACACACACACACACACACTTTTTAAATACACTTCTTGTTCCCATCCCAGCCAGGTTGGAGTTAGTGTGAATTAAATTACCCCCTTTCCCACATGTTGACAAGAACCTGAGAGACATCCACAGATCCCACTGAAGTCAATGAGAGTCGCAGGTGATGAATACCTCTCTGAATGAGGGTCTAACTGAGGAATGTTCTGTCCTGGTCCCTACAGGTTGAAGATGGAGACCAGTACAGTGCCTTGTCTGAACCCGATGCTGAGGGCCTAAAGGAAAAGAAGAAAGACCAGGGCAAGAACTGCAGTACACTAGTGTACTCTGTCACCGACATTCCACCATGGTACCTCTGCATCCTGCTAGGGATTCAGGTGAGACTAGCAAGAACATGGTGGAATGGGGTGGGCGGAGGTTTATTGGCTTGTTCATAGCCCCGCTTAACAAGTAAAATGTGAATTAGGAAATGGCTCATATTTACTGGCCATGCCTGAAACCATCTGATTGGCTGTTGGTGATGTCAAGTCATCCCTGTTAAGTGCATGGGGTCAGATTGTTTTTGTTTGATATTTATTTACACTGAGCTCACTGCAATACAAACCGGCAGATGCAGTCCCAGAGCCAGTGAGCTTGCGCTCTGTGGACAAACAGTAACAGACAGCCTATTGTGACAGAGTCATGGAAAATATCCAAAGGCTCCAGGCCCTCTGTGACTCCACTACAATAAAAGCTAAGCAGAAGTAGCACAAAAAAGAAACTGTGCAGCTTCTATCAGTTTATAGGACTGTACGAGAGAAATACACCCAACTTGGGTGATACAGTGCAGACCAATGCAGTAGAATATGTATATGGTAAGATGCTTACCAGTGATTAAGCTAAGATAGTGATGCTGACTTTGTTTGGACACTGATGGATAGTTTGTGCTTTGTTCGTTTCTTAAAGTGATTTTGTCAGTTTAGTTTAGACTCAAACTTTGGGCTCTGTAAAAATAAGGTTTTATGAAACCCAAGATCACTGGAAATATTTCCATCATTTTTTCTTAATTAAAAAGATTCTAATGAAAGCAACAGTTATTTTGGGGAAACGTAAACATTTCCTGCAGTGTTAGCACCCCAGATGTTGCAACACCATACTAGTGCATGGGAAGCAGAAAGTGATGCTGACAAGGAACAAAAGCTCTATTTTCATTGCCCAAGCTGAGCGAACTGCACGATCAGCATTAACAGTGAAAAGAAAATTGAATTTTAAAGATTCTTTTCGTGTGGATGACTAATTAAAGGTCTTTACACACATATGTATACTGGGTTTATTAAAAAGGTGGGGCCTGATTTTTCCACTTCTTTGCATCTTCTGTAGCTATTTACACTTATGCGAACAGAGTATAAAACGCTGCCACCAGGGTAAATGAGTGGCCAGTTCTAATTTGGTAGCATTTTGCCCCCACTTTGCTGATTCTCCCCAGTACTTGTGGCCTACGGGAACATGAGAAGTGGCATTAGGGACGCTGCAGGCTGAGGGAGTTGATGCCCTAGAGCAAAGCAGAGTGTCTTGAAACATACATTTGGCATAAATCTAACCTGATACTTCCCTCCAGTAACCTGCCCCTTTTCCTGGTAGAGAGCCTCCAAAACAGCTTTCTCCAGGCCCTGGAGAATGTGCTATTCCCATCGGACAGCCCCTTGGGAACTAGGTTCTGTTGTTTCTACAGAGTGCCAAGTGGTGGTAAGGCGAGAAAAATGGATACGGTTGGGATGGGTTGTTAAAGCTCTGACAGACACTTTAGAACAGGCCCCACCAGAAAATAAAACTTGTAGGAAAAAATTAAGGTTATCAGGAATTAGTGTTATTGGTGTCATTTGAGTCCAGATCTACAAGTGGCATTTCGCCTTCCTTCAACAGTAGAATAGTTATACTGGGCAGGTACTAGGGCCTTTTTCATGACAGTCTTTTCTCTGTGGTTCTTAGCACTACCTGACAGCTCTGGGTGGTCTTGTAGCCATCCCTCTGATCCTGTCCAAAGAGCTTTGCCTGCAGCACGACCCCCTGACCCAGGGTCACCTGATCAGCACCATCTTCTTTGTCTCAGGAATTTGTACCCTCCTTCAAGTCCTCTTTGGAGTCAGGTAGGCAAAATCCTTGCAATATAACCTTGTGACATTATTGACATGAACTGTGACCGTATAGATCATTGTTGCAACCACGGTCCTATGGTTGCACCAGGTCTTGTACAGAGGAGGCCAATTGGGGTGTCTATGGGAAGGTTGTAGTTTGCTGATTGTTATTATGCTGTCTATATGTGTGTATCATTTTTGTATTCGAAGTTATGAATATTGGCTATGTCCTTGTTTGATTCTAAGTAGCCTCAGTGTTGCATTTGGTCAGCTTCTTGAGAAAGGACTATTCTCAGTAAGTGCCCAATCAAGAAACACTTAAATGACAATGGACTTGGGGAGATGCCAATCCACATCTGAGCTTTCCTGGGAACGTTCAAACTAACATGTAAACAATGGTGTCGGCCTGCAAAAGCTGAATCATTCATAGACATGTGACTTGCCCAGATGATTACAAACTCCATCTTGAGTGAATTTTACACAGGAGAACAAAGGGGTTTCCACCCACAAGAGAGAGACTATATAAGGCCCTGGAAGCCCCTCCATTTTGTCTTCAGCTGGCTCAAAACATTGCCTCTCCACTCCAAAAAGATGCCTGAAAGAAATTGGAACAAAGGACAGTAACTACAGGGGTGTGAGTGATTGCTGGACCCAGATTAGGAAGGAGTCTAGTCTGTAAAAGCAGCTTATTGGAATATCTCTGAGGGTGAGATTTACCTGCATTTAGTTTCCTACTGTATTAGGCTTAGACTTGCATGTTTTTGTTTTATTTTGCTTGGTAAATTACTTTGGTCTCTCTCATATTACTTGGAACCACTTAAATCCTACTTTTTATATTTAATAAAATCACCTTTTGCTTATTAATTAACCCAGAGCACGTAATTAATATCTAGGGGAGCAAACAGCTGTGCATATCTCTCTATCAGTGTTATAGCAGGTGAACAATTTATGTGTTTACCCTGTATAAGCTTTATACAGAGTAAAATGGATTTATTTGGGGTTTGGATCCCACTGGGAGCTGGGTATCTGGGTGCTAGAGACAGGAGCACTTTCTAAGCCATTTTCAGTTAAGTCTGTAGCTTTGTGGGACGTGGTTCAGACCTGGGTCTGTGTTTGTTCAGACCTGGGTCTGGCTCAGCAAGACAGGATACTGAAGTCCTAAGCTGCTAGGGAAAACGGGCTCAGAGGTAGTCTCAGCACATCAGGTGGCAGTCCCAAGGGGGTCTCTGTGACCCACCCTGTCACAGTGGCGTAATCGAGCAGGATCTGTGCACAGCTGATTGCTTTGAGATACTGGTAGTGATTTTAAGTGAGTTTTGAGTGTGATGACTGGAGAACAGAGAAAGTGGTTACTGGTTTGTTATTTTCTGTTTGTTTATTTTGGGTGAGGAAATAAGCACAAGAACGCAGGAAAATGACTACCAGTGAGGCAGCTACAAAACTAGAGCTGGCCAGACTGGAAGCAGAAGAGAAGGCAAAGGACCGTGAGTTTCAATTGAGGCTCAAAGAAGCAGAGACAGCCAGGAAGGAGACTGCACACAGAAGGGCTATGGAGGCAGAGGCAGCCGCTCACAAAAGAGCCATGGAAACCCAGAGGTTAGCCCTGGTGTTAAAAGACAAAGAGATTGAAGCCCAGAGGCTAGCATAGCAAGATGCTCAGCAGGAGAAGGAAAGAGAGAGGCGGCTAGCCCTGGAGTTAAAAGACAGAGAAATACAGGCTCAGATTGAGGCCCAGAAGCATGAACTGACTGTTATGGAGTGGAAGAAACAAAACTCTTCAGCAGCTGGCTCCACTTCCCCAAAAATCCACAAATGGGAGTGACTATGTCCACAATATGATGAATCCAGTGATATTGCTGAATATTTCATCACCTTTGACAGACTGTGCACCCTTCATGCAATTCCTGACTTTCAAAAAATGACTAAGTTAATGGCAAAATTGACTGGAAGAGCTCTGGACATATTCAACAAGATGCTTATTGATGATGCTTCAAACTATGGTAAATTTAAGGAACTGGTTTTGAAACAGTTCCAGATTACACCTGAAACCTACAGGGTTAAATTCAGGAGTCTTAAGAGGGGATCTGGATTGAGTAATGTGGCTTATGTAAATGCAATGAGAGATTTGTTGTGTTGAAAGGGAAACTGAGGCTCACCCACTCACTGATCTGATGGCTTATTGCCAAGATGGGTCAACTCTGGAAAGTATGGAAATCTGTAGTCAGCTGACACCAGTCGAAAAGGGGGAAGCGTTGTCAATGCTGCAAAGATACAGTGAGGTATTTTCCAAAAAACCTGGGAGGACACAGTTTTTGTCCCATAGAATCCTCATGAAAGGGGCTCATTTCCCCCCCACCCCTCCACACACACGCTTCCAGGCCTCACAGGGCCACCCGCAAGGTGAAGGAGCAAATTCAGGCTGAGATACAAAGCATGTTAGACCTGGGACTGATTAAGGAATCTGACAGTGTGTGGGCTTCCCCTGTGGTCTTGGTCCCCAAAAGGGATGGCATCATTCGATTTTGTGTAGACTCTAGAAAACTTAATGCTGTCCCTGTAACAGATGCCTCCCTCATGCCAAGAATTAATATTAATGACATGCTGGATGTGCTGAGCCAAGCCAAGCACCTTAGTACCTTTGATCTAACCAAAGGTTACTGGCAGATCCCTTTGGAGGGGGAGGCACAGCAAAGATCAGCTTTTATCATTGACATAGGGCTCTATGAATTTACGGTGTTACCTTTTGGTGTGGTAAATGCTGGTGCAACCTCCCAGAGGCTGGTTAACAGAGTGTTAAATGGTTTGCAGAATTATGCTAGGGCATACATAGATGACATTGCTGTATTCAGCAACACCTGGGGTGACCACAAGGAGCACCTGGAAGTTGTGCTATCAAAGCTCACAGAAGCTGGGCTAACCATGAAACCCTCTAAGTGCAAGATAGGGGCAGCTAAAGTCCCTTATCTGGGGCACTGGGTGGGGGTGGGGGTGGGGCAAAATATCCCCTGACCCTCTTAAGGTGGAAGCCATCGTAAAATGGCCCATACCCCAACGTAAAAGGCAAGTCCAATCCTTCATAGGCTTGGCAAACTATTACGGGAGGTTTGTGGAGGGGTTCAGTGACATTGTATCCCCAATCACAGACCTATGTAAAAAGCATCAACCTAATAAGATAATTTGGTCAGAGGCGTCCCAGAAAGGCATCAACAAGGTAAAAGCACTTGTTAGGGGGCTTATTCCTTCACCCTCTCACTTCCCTGGTCCTTCTTGCATGAACAAAGAGCAACAGCAAGCATGATTCCAGTTTCCTTCCTTAGTGTCCCCCTTCCCAGCTCTGACACCACAGAGCCTTGCCTGTGTCCCTGTTCCCATCCCCTGTTCCCATTTCCCCCTTTAGCAAAACATGATCCCAATTCCCCCATCCCCAGTCCTTGTTCCCATTCCCCCGCTCCACTTCCTGATTCACTGCAGACTATATAGTAAAACTTGAGTTCTGCTTAGCTATACCTTAACCAATCATTTTTCTGAAATTTAACTAACCAGTCCTAACATATTGTAGCATGGTTATTTAACCAATTATATCCCACCACCTTAATTGATTAATTATGTATGCCCTAGCAAAATTAATTATACAGCAGACAGAAGCAATCACAGAACCAGACAGAGACCATACAAATAAACATACAAAACAATACAGAAGTGAGGATTTTACAACTACATCTATACAGACAAGGGTTTTCCAGCTGTGTCTCTTGATAAGTGAATTCTTACCAGACAGGATGCTATCAAACTAAGTTTCCTTTTACATCTTCTAGGCTCTTCCATTTCTCTGGAGGTGATAGATCGGATCACCTTTCTAACAGCCCCAGATTGTCTTATTTCAATATGACTAAACAGGGCCTCAGACTGTCACAGTAAGAGAAGGCCATTACACAGACAGACAGTGATTTTTGATTCTTTCTTTTATATCTCTATAACTAGCTAAGTGATAAGAATACACCTAAATTCTTAAAGTATAGGCCTTTGCAGACAGGCCTGAATATCTATATCCTACTCCACCCCTTTTTTTTCGTTTTTCTTTTGGGATCCTCCTGCCCAGGTATCCCTGGAAAACCATAGGACATATGGCGACACATTTCCTGATAGGGCCAAGCATCAAGGTGGAAGGTGTCAATATTCCATTTGTCCCACTGCCCCTTGTGTAGTACAGTGCCCTGCACCTTCTCTCGTACGGGCATACCACACCTATTCCAGTTAGTGTTCCAGACTTCCCATTATATTGGGCCCCGAGAAGGTTGGGTCCGGGTTGTCTTGCACACTGCGGGGTGGAGAGGGCATACTACATTACTTATAGGTTATCTCCATATGCAACGTAACACAAGTACAGTTAACAATATACAATCCACAGCAACATTGAGTCCTGACCACTGCAGTATGGTCCAATATCCGAGCCACCACCAAAACACTGCCTCTCCTCCTTTGACAGGGTCAAGATTTTAATGTGTCCATTTGCTGGCAGTTGCAACAAGCTGCCCCTGCAGGTTTTGCATACTTTTGTCCACATCATAAGTCCATTGAATGTCCACAGAGAAATAGGTTATTGTCCAAACCAACTTAACCACTTGGTATGGAATTAAGCAGTATGCCCCAGTTCGATTATTTACAGCAATAAGATTTACAGATCCATTTGTGCACCAGAGTCCAGATAGCAGCATACAGATGTGTGTAGTTTGGCTAGGGGCTGGGGTAATTGTGCCCCCTAGTAATATGTACATTTTCAGCAAAACACCTCATACACAGTACACCCAATTGTCCACCCCTTGCCATAGGCCATTGATCCTGCTCCTGCATAGTCATAGGAGATGAGCACATGCAAACATCTTCTCTGGATTTACATCATTTTACACACCCCTCCATTGATTCCCAGTGAGCTCCTCCCCTTCTCATTATTCCCATAGGGCTTGTGGGGCCCACCTTAGTTGCCATTTTATTTCCGGGCACCATGGTAGCTATTACACAGGTGCTGGCCTCCTAGCTGAGCATTTTGCATTCCCATACACATCTCCTTCTACCCCCAGGTCAGCCTTTTGAAGCCATCCCCCACCCACGTCATGTTAGCAACAAGACAAACACTACAGACAAACAACACAAAACACAGATCCATGGTATTCTGGGTTATTCTTCCACTGGCGCCAGCATATTTGTAGAGTGTGTAAAAAACCAAAAGAAACAATTTCCACCCCCCTGGTTGGGACAAATTTTTGCTTAATAATAATACCAATTCCTTCTACACATTTCCTTGCTAATTGCAGGAAAAACAGAATTACCTCCAGGCTGTCCTTATTTTGTTCCATAGTCAGGCTAGTGAATTACCCCACTCACTAGTCATTTATGAAATTCATGAGGTGGTGTGCCTCAGTTTCCCCTCTTGTACAACAGACCAGGTTTGTAATAGTTTCTCTGCTGTACCAAGCTTTACGTTTATTTTCAGGTAGTAGCTGAGAGACAGCTTCAGATTTTTGCTTTGCGTGCACACCCACCCACAGGGTTATCCTGTCCTCCTTGTTTTCAGGCTTGATTTGTTTTTTCACCTCCCTTTTCTGGAGGGCCATAATCTGAGTCTTTTAGTAGCTTTTTTGCTGACCAGATGTATTTATTATTTGCAGGTTCTTTGTGTTGCTACTTATGGGCAGTTTCCTCCTTCCCCCATCAGCTAGCTAATTTGCATCCACACAGAGGCTTTCTTGGCTAGCTTTGGATCCCAAAGCAAGCCATCAGCAGCTTAGAGACTGTTTTAAAAGGGACACATTCCACTTCCACCAGAGTTCTGATTACTTTTCACTTTCATCTCCTGCTCCAAAACACACAGAGATCTGAAAAAGAAAGCACCATCTATTGTAGCTCCTTTGGGAGCCCTAATAGGATTTTAATTAAGTAGCATGTTTTGTTTGCATTTCTTCCACCTCTTTTCCAATATACACTGCACATGTCCTGGGAAATAGTTTAACCTTCATAACATTATATTAACCATATTAATTTTACACAAGGTGTAACTGCCTCCGTGTGCCCACAGAGTTTTCATGGACCCCCACCAAAGCGACAGTCCGATCCCCCAGAGCCACCCCAAGGCTTAGTGTTCCCATCATTGCTCCCCTTTTCCTTTTCTTATGCACACACAATTCTATTTTGTCTAACATCCCTTGCACTGTGATTACTCTTTTTACATAACTGTACCCCGATTACACTCCCATCTTGTACAACCAGAAGTTAAGTTCCAATAGAAACCCCTGACATTCCTTTAGTAATTTTGATTACATTACCCAATAGTTAAATAATTTTGATCAGATTATTTCTCTGCCTGCAGCCGTCCCCTATAGACCATTTCTGTGGTAAAAGGGTCCATTTTCCCTCAAAATAGCTGTAAAGACTTCTGGGGACAGAAGCATAGTGGTGGTAGTAGCCACTCTACCAGACCCCCTGGTGTAATTTAATTACCAAGCTTCCATCCAATGTGACTGCACAGAGTTTCACATACAGTTACATTTATATAACTGGGTTCTATTATTAAACCAAAAACTTTCTTCTTGTAATACCACAACTCTTACCTGTACCATTTTTACAACTTTCAAATGTTTACTTTCCTCCAAACCCTGTATTATCAATTTTTGCAGAAGGTATTTTTAACTTTTAACTTACTTTATTAAATCACTTACTCCTACATTTAGTTCTTTAAGGTAGTGCACTTTGTCTCTAAGAACTCAGCCACCAAGTACAATTATTGCCACACAGCTGCCTTAACCTGTGCTGTCTTTACCTTGAGATTATTTAAAAGGCAGTAAAACATTTGTTTCCATGGTTGCCCATGGATCTTTTACTCCAAATATTCCAGTGAAATACAGCAGACCTTCATCATCCTTTGTCCCAAACAAAACAAAAACAAACAAACAAACATAAGTATTCAAAGTACCCTCCATTAAAACTTCAGAAAAACAAAAGTGTGGAAAGGAAGGGGGAGAGGAGGGAGAAGAGGTGGCAAGAAACCAATTAAGCCTGTTAGGTCAGTTTCAAGTACAGGCTACCAGCAGCAAATTAAGTAAACTGAGAGAAAGAAGAATGAAAAGAAGAAAAGGATATAGTTAGGTCTGAACCAAGAGTAGGCTCCCCCAGCTGAAACAGTTGGGAACCTTTATCCCCAGGTTCTCATCCTGGCTCTGGGAGAAGAGTGGGGGGTTGTTACCTGCTCCTGCAAACCCTGCCATTTTCCACATTGAAACCTTTTCTTTTTTTCCTTTCGCTTCCCCAGGACCAAGTCCCAGCTCCTGTCTCTAAAGGTGATCTGTTAACTCTGCTTCTGACTCTAAACCCTGTTGTGCCAAATCATCTTTAACCACCCTAACTAGTTTACAACACTTCAAGCAGCCCCTGCTGAAACAGCACCAAACTTGAAGGATTACTGGCACCTTCCGTAATGCTGCCCTTACTTCAAACCTCTCACAAGTGGACTGAAGTGCCTCCTTTCCCTGGAAGGCATCCAGTCCCCATGGGCAGGGACCTTCTTCCACTACCCATATACCAAAGGAGGGTGGGCTCCTCAGCCACCCCCCATTCCTCTGGGTCCCCTAACACTTCCTCCATTTCCTTTTTAATCTCATCCCAGGCTGACTCCTGCACCTGGTATGGGCCCTGGTTCTTCTTTATCCATTTATCCAAAAAATCCTTTACCCTGGCTTGCCAGAGCCCGCAACTACCATCATGAGAGTTCACTATACCCCCTCCAAGCAGCTGCGTGGACTGTTGGGAAGGGGGACTTACAGGCTGCCACTCACCTATCTGATGCAATGCATCTGAGCCAACAGCACCAAGATGTTAGGGGGCTTATTCCTTCACCCTCTCACTTCCCTGGTCCTTCTTGCATGAACAGAGAGCAACAATACCTGAAGTCCAAAGGCACAAACAATTCAATGTTTATTGGGGTGAACTTCCAGCAAGCATGATTTCAGTTTCCTTCCTTAGTGTCCCCCTTCCCAGCTCTGACACCACAGAGCCTTGCCTGTGTCCCTGTTTCTGTTCCCATCCTCTGTTCCCATTTCCCCCTTTAGCAAAACATGATCCCAATTCCCCCATCCCCAGTCCCTGTTACCAACCCCCCGCCCCCCAACTTCCTGATTGACTGCAGACTATATAGGAAAACCTGAGTTTTGCTTAGCTATATCTTAACCAATCATTTTACTGAAATTTAACTAACCAATCCTAACATATTGAAACATGGTTATTTAACCAATTATATCCCACACCTTAATTGGTTTACACCCAACAAAATAAATTATACAGCAGACAGAAGCAATCACAGAACCAGACAGAGACCATGCAAATAAACATGCAAAACAATACAGAAGTGAGGATTTTACAACTACATCTATACAGACATAAGGGTTTTCCAGCTGTGTCTATTGATAAGTGAGTTCTTACCAGACAGGATGCTATCAAACTAAGTTTCCTTTTACATCTTCTAGGCTCTTCCCTTTCTCTGGAGGTGATAGATCGGATCACCTTCCTAACACCCAGATTGCCATATTTCAATATGACTAAACAGGGCCTCAGACTGTCACAGTAAGAGAAGGCCATTACACAGACAGACAGTGATTTTTGATTCTTTCTTTTATATCTCTATAACTAGCTAAGTGATAAGAATACACCTAAATTCTTAAAGTATAGGCCTTTGCAGACAGGCCTGAATATCTATATCCTAACAGCACTCTTGTCTGCGGAGCCTGTGCTGGCCAGCCCTGACTTTGATAAGCCTTTTGAATTGTGTACTGATGCATCAGACACAGGGTTGGGTGCTGTGCTGATGCAGCCAGGGGAAGACAGCAAGAAGCATCCCATTGCCTTCCAAAGCAAAAAGTTGTCCCCTGCTGAACAGAATTACTCTGTCATAGAGAAGGAGGGCTATGCCATTGTGTGGGCTGTCAAACAACTAATCGCTTACCTCTTCAATAGGAGGTTCAGGAGTCTAACTAACCATTCACCTTTGGTATGGGTTCATGGACTAAGGGCACAAACTCCAAACTGCTACGCTGGAGCCTGGTCCTGCAGGAATTTGACATGGAGATTATGTATGTTAAAAGAAAGGAGAACTGGGTAGCAGATGCCCTGTCCAGAAAAGAGGAAATTTAGATATACTGCCTCCGCCATGGACAGTGTCCAAGTCTCCGCCATAGTTCAGGAGGAGGCTGTGATATTGCCCATTCAACTCCATTTCATGTTGTTACTTAACATACATCATCATACCAAGCACACATTTCGGATTTTATTTTCTCTACAGCTTTTTCAACAATTTTATACTTTCGCGCAAGCATACCTTTTACAGATATTATCAATTTACTTGACCGTTCTATTTGGCCTAGTGTGCCTTGATTAGTTTGTATCTCCATATCCCAATCTGTATCATTCCACTCGATTTCCCTCAAATTTGGCAATGTTAATCTAGGGTGAGTCATAAAGGTTTTAGTCATTTGAGGGTGCCATTGATATTGTTCATATTGGAAATGAGTTATGTCTCCACAAGTACACCACATCTCTTGGTCCATAAACCAAGTTTGGTTGTTTATTGTTACATTACCCTTTTCTTTTTGATGCCAACATATATCTTGGTTTATTTCATATAATCCCCACCAACCAGTTTTCCACTGTAAATTCATGGTGAGATTACCTCCTTTCCATTCCAAATTCCAATTTCCTTCTTTAACCAAGGTACCCCATTCCCATTGGGCTCCTAGTACTTGCTTCCATCCTAATCCAGGTATCCACCATAATCTATTCCCTTTGGGTACTATTTCATAGTACCCTGTTTCATTTCCCCAGGTGCTGGCATATATTACCAGATACACTTCCTGTGCCTTTCCGTTGGCTACACCGGAAAGGACAAGAGTGCACCGACGTATGGTACATGTATGCACTTTCACCTTCCAGGTATCTTGGAACGATTGATTAATGTAAGCGTAGTAACTCAATGCCCAGTTAAGACTCTGGGGCCAAGTTCCTTTTTGGCTCTGTTCCAAGATATCTTTCCATTGTTCTCCCAAGATTCCCTGGGCTTCCATACAAACTTCTCCCCAGGATAATCCTGAGTGAATATCCCTTATTTGTTTAACAATATCCAAAACACTTTCCCCCAACAATTCACTCAATTCCATCACAGAATATCCCATCTCTTGATCCATTATTTCCCCTTGTTCCCCAATATGTGCTGACTCCATTAGTTGCTTTAAAGTCTCTCTCATTCTTTCCCTTAGGGTAGAGAGGCTCCATGTGTTTCCCAATCCCATTCCAGTGTTTAGTGTTTTCCCACATGGTATCTCTTTTGACCATTCCTCTTCGTAACCATCCTCTGTTACCAAATGTTGGGCCCTTGGGGCTACTACCCCTGGATGAATCTTCAATAGCTCCCAGCGGAGTAGATTACTGTCATACCAGTTAAAAAGGTCCACAGTAATTAACTTGCATACACTGCAGTTTATTTGAGAAGGAATTACTCAAGCAGTAAAAGGTTACATTAAGCACATCACTCCAATGCTAGACACAGGGGCAGGGGCACCAGCGCCAAGGCGCGGCGGGGCGGCGCCCGCCGGCGGGCGCATTTGGCTGGCTTGAGCCGCCCGGGCGGCTGCGGCGGGTCCGTCTTCCCGCCGGCGCTCCGTTGGCTGAGCGCCCGCACGGCAGGCGGCAGTTTCGGTTCCTCGGCCGGTCTCCTGCCGCGCATGCCGGCAGGCAGGCAACTCAAGGAGACAGGGAGAAGACGACCGTGGCCGGTGGGGAAGGCGGCGCGGCGGCGCTGCGCTGCTTGGGGCAGCCTACTGTCTAGAGCCGCCCCTGGCTAGACATTAAAGAATTATACATTAAGAGCTATACAGTCCTCTTCTTTCAACATCCCAGACTCAATATATTTTATATTGTGCAATCCATTTAGAACAGTTAGGGTAATGAGTGTTAATCATACAATCTTCAAGGAATAAGTTTATAAAAACTTTGAATCTGAACCCATTGTATATGTATCTGCGTCCATGATCACGGTCTGGAATTAACCATTCCATACATTCAGGGGAACAATTGGTTAAATTATGATGTTCCTGGGTCACTTTGGTTATTATTAACCCATGTTTTACCTTCTATATGTTGTATACTCCCTATATATGAAGTATGGCATCTTAAAGCACATTGATGTTCTTCAGGAAATTTTCATCTAGATACTTCCCATCCCTCAAATTGGGTGTTATGGCAATGTCCCTTCACCATTATCCATTCATTTCCTAATTCCCATTCGAATACAGATTCACTGCCATCCGCTAATGAACATGTGGTCTGGGTACACCAATTAGGGTATATCTACACTACAAAAGTAGTACGATTCAACTTAACTCGAATTTGTGGAATCGACCTTACAAAGTCGAATTTGTGTATCCACACTAAGGACACTAATTCGACTTTGTGAGTCCACACTAACGGGGCAAGCGTCGACATTGGAAGTGGTGCACTGTGGGAAGCTATCCCACAGTTCCCGCAGTCCCCGCTGCCCATTGGAATTCTGGGTAGAGCCCCCAATGCCTGCTGGGGGAAAATATGTGTTGAGGGTGGTCTTGGGTAACTGTCGTCATTCAACCGTCACCCCCGCCGGCGGGCAATCAGTTCGCGCACTTTTCTGGTGAGTGACAGCGCGGACGCCACAGCACTGCGAGCATGGAGCCCGCTGCGATCATCGCCGCACTTATGGCCGTTGTCAACTCCTCGCACCTTATCGTCCACCTCTTCCACAGTCAGCTGCTGAGAAATCGGGCGAGGAGGCTCCGGCAGCATGGTGAGGACATGAAGTGTCAGAGTGGCACAGACCTCTCAGAAAGCACGGGATCCCGCGCCGTGGAGATCATGGTGGCAATGGGTCACGTTCATGCTCTGGAACGGCGATTCTGGGCCCGGGAAACAAGCACGGACTGGTGGGACTGCATAGTGCTGCAGGTCTGGGATGAATCACAGTGGCTGCGAAACTTTCGCATGCGTAAGGGCACTTTCCGTGAACTCTGTGACTTGCTGTCCCCTGCCCTGAAGCGCCAGGACACCCGGATGCGAGCAGCCCTGAGTGTGCAGAAGCGAGTGGCCATAGCCCTCTGGAAACTTGCAACGCCAGACAGCTACTGGTCAGTAGCGAACTACTTTGGCGTGGGCAAATCTACCGTGGGGGTTGCTGTGATGCAAGTAGCCCATGCAATCATTGAGCTCCTGCTCTCAAAGGTAGTGACCCTGGGAAACGTCCAAGTCGTCATAGATGGCTTCGCCGCGATGGGATTCCCAAACTGCGGTGGAGCTATAGATGGAACTCACATCCCTATCCTGGGACCAGCCCACCAGGCCAGCCAGTATATTAACAGAAAGGGCTACTTTTCAATGGTGCTGCAAGCACTGGTGGACCATAGGGGATGCTTTACCAACATCAACGTCGGGTGGCCGGGCAAGGTTCATGACGCGCGTGTTTTTAGGAACTCAGGTCTGTTTAGACGCCTGCAGGAAGGTAGTTTCTTCCCGGACCACAAAATAACTGTTGGGGATGTGCAGATGCCTACAGTGATCCTCGGGGACCCAGCCTACCCACTAATGCCCTATACAGGCGCCTATACATGAAGCCCTATACAGGTGCCCTGGACAGTGACAAGGAACTCTTCAACTACCGGCTGAGCAAGTGCAGAATGGTGGTGGAGTGTGCTTTCGGACGTCTCAAGGGGAGATGGAGGAGCTTACTGACTCGCTCGGATCTCAGCGAAACCAATATCCCCATTGTTATTGCAGCTTGCTGTGTACTCCACAATCTCTGTGAGAGCAAGAGGGAGACCTTTATGGCGGGATGGGAGGTTGAGGCAAATCGCCTGGCTGCTGATTACGCTCAGCCAGACAGCCGTGCGATTAGAAGAGCCCAGCGGGAAGCACTGTGCATCCAGGAGGCTTTGAAAGCTAGGTTCCTCAGCAAGCAGTGTGACCTGTGACTATTCAGTTTCTTTACAGAGAAGTTGAACCTGCCCCTGTTTCTTTACCCAGTTACTGTTGACTATCCTCTGCAGTTACATACCCCGTTCACCCCGTTTCCCCCCTTCCAACACACGTGTAAAAATAAAATCCATGTTTCATTGTTACTTAACAACGTTTTCTTTATTAATGACTTTGCATTAAAGGGTTGAAACTGGGAAGCAGACTGTGCTGGGTAGGGTGTGTAGTGATGTAAAGACCGCTTCTAAACTCGAGGAATGACAAGCTCCTGCTCCTAGAGCGGTCCGCAGTGCCGGACTGGTTGTTTCAACGGAGCCTGCCATCCCTCCTTTTTGGGACTCTGTGTGCGGGGGCTATGTGACTTTGTGGTGGGGGAGGACGGTTACAGATTCCCCTGCTGCGTGGCTCTGTGGTCCAGGACAAGGACCGCTGCATAAGATCTGTAACCGCCCTCCCCTGCTACAAAGTCACGTACCCCCCCCCACACACAGAACATGGAAACCACCTCCCATACCGACCAGGGTGCCTACTGACTGCACTGTGTGTGTGACCTGCTGCTGATCCTGCCCCCATGGCTGTACCCTGGTAAAGGTGACTGTCCTATGCAATTACCAACCCCCTTCCCCCCCTTCAAACACAGTCTTCTGTACAAAAACATGACAGAAACAGTAATGAACAGCAAAGTATTTTTAATAATCAACTAGACAGTTAGGGGATGAAACTGGGATTGGGGCTAGGGTGAGTCAGGAAGGGAAGGACTTCTCAAAATTTAGGGAATGAGAGCTTTTGGGTAATTGAGCACTCTGCTGGGGTGGAGTGACAGTTTTCACGGCCCCTGGCGCCCCTCCTTCTTGTTATTTTGGGTGAGGGGGGTATGGGACTTTGTGGCGGGGGAGGGCGGTTGCAGATACACTGCAGGGGGGCTCTGTCCTCCTGCCTGCGGTCCTGCAGAACATGCACAAGGCGCCGGAGCGTGTCCGTTTGCTCCCTCATTAGTCCAAGCAGCGTTTGAGTCGCCTGCTTGTCTTCCTCACACCACCTCTCCTCCCGTTCGCTGTGTGAGCGCTGGTACTGAGAGAGGTTCTCCCTCCACTGGCTCTGCTGGGCCGCCTCGGCTCGGGAGCAGCCCATAAGTTCAGCGAACATCTCGTCCCGTGTCTTTTTCTTTCGCCGCCTAATCTTTGCCAGCCTCTGTGAGGGGGATGCTGGGGCAGGTCAGGAGACAGTCGCAGCTGTGTGATGGGAAAAAGGGAGTGAATTCCTTGCAAAGATACATTTTTGCGAACAATGAACACAGTCTAGTCTGTCTCTGTGAACAAGACCATGCACAGCACCTATCTCATGCGCACTCAGGACAAGTTCAAATTTTTGGCCTTCGCTTTCATTGCCTGGGGTCTTGCACTGGAGATCAGACAAGCGGGGCAGGACAGCAGAATCCGTGGAGCAGCCAGGCATGGTAAGCCGTAGACTTTAAGCTGCTTAAAACTTAATGTATAGCAGTGCCCTCCTGCTGCAGGCAATCCGGAAAGCATAAACTCTGCCCCTGTTCCACCCCCTCACGGCTGTCCCCGGGAAAGATCCCTGTATGCTGCCCCTCTGCAGTCTCCACCACGTGGCTGTAAACCGACGCTTATTGTTATGCAAAGGAAAAGTGAAGCATTCCCAATACTAACATTACACTAATTCCCCTAATTAAATGCAGGAGTCACCGAGCGAGATCACCCTGAGGAGGGTCACTGAGGCAGATAGAGAGCGCATGCTGCATGAAAGCCAGCACAAACCAGGGGCCTATGCTGCCATGCTTGTGGAGGCAATGCTCCCAGAATACCTGATGACAGCCTGGCGCGGAAAAGTGTGCTACCACAGAGCACCCAATAAGGCAGCTGTCCCCAGGAACCTCATGCGTAGGCTTTTCGATTACCTCCAGGAGAGCTTCGTGGAGATCTCCCAAGAGGATTTCTGTTCTATTCCCATATACATTGACCTTCTTTTCACATAGTTAACATTCCTGTTCTTTCAAAAATAAATGTTTACATGTTTATAGCACTTACCGACTGATCCTTCCCCTGATTCAGGGTCCGGGTTAACGACCGGGGAGGGTTGGTAGGGGATCTCTGTGAGGGTGATGAAGAGATCCTGGCTGTCAGGGAAATCAGCATTGTAAGCGCTGTCGCCTGCCTCGTCCTCCTCAAACCCTTCCTCATCTTTCCCGTCCACGGACATCGCCGAGGAACTGCCCGTCGACAGTATCCCATCGTCAGAGTCCACGGTCACTGGTGGGGCAGTGGTGGCAGACCCACTGAGAATGGAATGCAGTGCCTCGTAGAAGTGGCATGTCTGGGGCTGGGCTCCGGAGCGTCCGTTGGCCGCTTTGATTTTTTTGGTAGCCTTGTCTCAGGTCCTTGATTTTCACGTGGCACTGCATTGTATCCCGGCTGTATCCTCTGTCTGCCATGGCTTTGGAGACCTTCTCGTAGGTCTTTGCATTCCGTTTTTTGGAGCGCAGCTCCGAAAGCACAGACTCATTGCCCCACACAGTGATCAGATCCAAGACTTCCCGGTCAGTCCATTCTGGGGCCCTCTTTCTATTCTGAGATTGCATGGACTCCTCTGCTGGAGAGCTCTGCATCGTTGCCGGTGCTGCTGAGCTCGCCACGATGTCCAAACAGGAAATGAGATTCAAACTGGCCAGACAGGAAAAGGAATTCAAATTTTCCCGAGGCTTTTCCTGTGTGGCTGGTCAGAACATCCAAGCTCGGACTGCTGTCCAGAGCGTCAACAGAGTGGTGCACTGTGGGATAGCTCCCGGAGCTACTAAGGTCGATTTCCGTCCACACATAGCCTAATTCAACATAGCCATGTCGAATTTAGCGCTACTCCCCTCGTCGGGGAGGAGTACAGAATTCGAACTAAAGAGCCCTCTAGGTCGAACTAATTAGCTTCCTTGTGTGGACGGGTGCACGGTTAAGTCGAATTAACGCTGCTAAATTTGACATAAACTCCTAGTGTAGACCAGGCCTTACATTCCCATTGACATATGTCCATATTCTCAGTGATGTTATACAAGTTCACAGTTGCTCCTATATCTATGGCAGGAACCTCAGTCCCATTTTCAAATCAAGCTCCTTGAATTATACATTCCTGGTGTGGTTTGGTTCAAAGGACCTTTTCTTGGGGTACATCTGGTTTCCATAGTTCCCCAGTTCTAGTATCAATAACTTGTGATTGATGAATTCCTGACTTATGTATACAATTAGTTACACTTGAGGTCCAGACACATTGTTCACTATCTGGATCATATTCCCATTCAGCTACCAAAGTGTGTTCTTTGGAAGTTCCTTGCCAGCCTTTTGTCAGTTCCTTGTATCCATATGGACACACATGCTCTATCT
The DNA here is from genome assembly GCF_016161935.1 of Mauremys reevesii. NCBI lineage: Eukaryota > Metazoa > Chordata > Testudines > Geoemydidae > Mauremys > Mauremys reevesii. The sequence goes on along the minus strand of NC_052623.1, from coordinate 274,465,614 downwards.
GTTATATGAAAGGTCCATATTACTTGAGTGTCCTTTTTGGCCCCAAAGGGATTAACAGATTCTGTTACTATACAGTGCCAAACTTCTCCATCTCCCACATCTAGTTAGTCTTCCTCATCATAACCTTTACCAGGTCTGACCACTCTTTCCAGTCTCTGGACCAAGGAATCTGCTGCTTGGATAAAAAGTTGTGTGTTCTCCTTTTCCTTTAATTCTGGGAAGATAAGCGTTGTTGAAATAGATGTGGACAATGCTACAGAGGTCAGCTCAGAGCCATTATTTATAGTAAGGTTCGTGCCAATTGGAACTGTGCCTAAATCTATATTATCCTCAGCAGTTAGAGACCATCTCCGAATTTCCCTTCCTGCTTTTTCAGTTGGAAGAGGGGTTGTTATAGGTCTGCATTCTATAAAAGGTGAAATTAAGGTAAATGGACACTCATATCGGAATCCCCATTCTATCCTCCTATAGAGATGCTCTCCTGGTTCTACAAATACTACTTAAAATTTCTCCAAGCATCTCCATCATCGATACCATCATCACAAGAACCTCTTCCTGGTCAGGAGTAGGTCCACCATACAGGATCTCTACTCCAGAGTCTCATGACATTCCAGTCCCAAGTCATATATCTTTCCTTTGCTTTAATCACCTCTCCGTGAGGGGTGACTATAACACTCAGTCCTATTTCTCGCTGCTTTACTCATTCAAGATTGGTACCCCCAATTTGAAGGAGAAAATCTGTACGTATCCTTGGTATAAACCGTCATTGTTGTTGGAATTGCTTGATCTCACAGTCTTTGGTTGCTTCTCCCGTGGGACAGCTAGATGGTGCTCCAGTAGCCATGTGGTAGATGAACCCATAGAATACCCAACAAAACAGTATGTTCCTTGCTTCCATGGATCAGTCTGTGAAAACAAATAAATGAACAAAACACAGGCCTCTAAGATTAGTACATCTTACATGACTATATTTATATCTACCCTATATATTCATAAACTATTATACTTACTTACTTACTTGATAGATACAGTTTGATTTGATCAGAATGCCTCCATACATTCCCGTTTGGAGAGGCCACCAGAACGACAATAGGACTGGCCACATATTTCACAGGGAATGGTCCTTCCCATGTGGGTTTTAGCTTACCTTTACTTACCAATTCTTTGAGCATCACTTGGTCTTGTATCTTCCATTGGTACCCAGATGGTCCTTTCTGTTCTTCCCTTTGTCTTTGCTGATTTTCTTGTGCCCAGATTTCTTCAGTTGTTTGTACCAAATCTGCTATCCAAACTTCTTTTTGTACCCATTCAGGTATCTGTTTTCTAGGTGGGAGTAGGAATTCAGGGGTTCTCATAGCTTGACCTGTCATTAACTCAAACGTGAGTACTTACTTCTAGCTTGTCGCAAGGGTCTCATGGTCATTAGGATTGCAGGTAAAGCAGTTTCCCAGTCTTGACCTTGTGTTTGAATGTACTTGGTCAAGGCTGCTTTTATTTCTCTATTCTTCCTTTCCACTTTTCCTGCACTCTGTAGGTGGTAGACTACATAACATTTTTGTTTGATTCCCATCATCAATAATAATGCTTTTACTACTGCTCCCACGAAGTGAAGTCCTTGGTTACTATCCATGATCAAGGGTATACTCCATCTTCTGAGTATTTGGGTCCATAAAGCCTTAGCTATGTTATCTGTTGTGGGGGATTACTTCCACCCATCTTGAAAAATCATCTATGACCACCAAGCAAAAGGTTTTTCCTGTAGGAGTTATTTTCAAAGGTCCAATGTAGTCCATTTGTAATCTTTGCCATGGGCCCTTAGTGTCAGGTTGGTGTCTCAGTATTTTTTCTTTCCTGCTTTTAGGGTTGACTTGGGCACACACTAAGCATTGTTGACAAAATCTGTTAATATGCATGTCCATTCCTGGCCACCACATTACCTTTTTTTACTTGTGCTAATGTTTTCTTAGCCCTAAAATGTCCTTGTTCATGTGCAAATCAGATTATTTCTTCTCCATGTTGTTCTGGAGGTATCCATCTTTCTTGATCTCTTTGCTTTGCTATGACCATATCTTGTTCTCTTGTTATTTCCCATTCTCCTTATACTCTTGTTATCCTTTGTCCCACTTGTTTCCATTCTTGTTCTTCATACTGTATGAATGCTTTGTGTTGTTCCAGAAGGTTTGGATCAGCGGTATCAGTGTTTGCAGTTTTCCTATATTTGCTTCTTCTTTCATTTGAGATCGAATTACTGCTTTGATGTCACTGTGAACCAGAAGATGTTGTAGCTGCTGCTTCCTTGACCATCTTATCTGCCTTAGCATTGTGGTATCCTTCCAGAGTATGTTGTTTAGCATGAGCCTTAATATGCTTGATTTCTGTGGAACCAGTCCTTTTCCGAATAATATCAATAATGATTTTCCCGTAATCCCAGTATGCAACTTCTTTGCCTTCCTGTTGTTCCCATATTGGTGCCCATATGCTCACTCCTTGCACGGTCCATTGAGAATCAGAGCATATAACTACATCACAGTCTAAGAGAGTTGCTTCAAATGCCAGTTTGACTGTTGCCACTTCACATCCCTGGGCTGACATCCTTTCATATGGGATCACCAGTTCTTGTTCTGGAAACAAACAAACAAACAGCTGCTGCTGAACAAACAAGTTGACTTTTCTTGTAAGAACTAGATCCAGTGGTGCAAGTAGAAATCATTTCTTGCTGATACTTCACTCATGGGAGGGACACAAGGGGGAAGCACGTGACCTCCCCACATAACCCTCCATGTGACTCCTCCCCACCCCGTCCCCAGCCTGGGGCTCCCACACTCTCCCTGTCCCCTCTGACATCCCCCTTACCTGTCTAAAATTTTACAACTGCATCTGTCAAACAGATGACTATATCTTGTGCCACCTGTAATTCCAGGTGCCATTGAGGATCCAGCAGCACCCCAAATTGAAAACTTCTTAAATGAAAGAAGGATAGGAAGGACAATCACCCCACTTTCCCTTAACATACCATCAGTGTTTCCCTTATTTCCAAATTAATCTTCTGCCAGCTCACCTTTATCTAAGGGTAAGTCTTCACCACCAACATTAAAGCACTGCCGCGACAGCGCTTTAACGTGGCTGTGTAGTCATGGCACCAGTGCTGAGAGAGAGCCAGTGCTGTAAAAAACCCACCCCCATGAGGGGAGTAGCTACCAGAACTGGTGCACTATCTACACTGCCACTTTACAGCGCTGAAACTTGCAGCGCTCAGAGGCATGTATTTTCACACCCCTGAGTGAAAAAATTTCAGCGCTGTAAAGTGGCAGTGTAGACAAGCCCTCAGTATTGCTCTCCGCTAGGCACTAGGAAAGCAAAGAGGCAGCGCCATCTGGGTTTGATGGAAAAGAGGCATCGAACTGTGTGTGCCATTTTCATCTTGATAGAACTACAGCCCAAATTGATTTATTGTTTTCCTCAGCATGACATACAGGAGGAGCAACCGAAATCAGCCTGGCACAACATGCATGAGAACTGTCTCAGGACAGATAAGCAATTGATCAAAATCACATTCTCTGATCTCTTGGGGCCAAATCCTGTTCCCACTGAAATCAAAAGAGGATTTTCTATTGAGTTCAATGGGAACAGGCTTTGACATTTGGCGAGCAAAGAACAAAACCGCTCAAGCAAGGGCTATGTTACTTATACCACGGGTATCAAAAGCTGCTGACTTGTGTGAGAAAGTCAGCAGACATCTGATCTTTGTCCATTGCAAGGGAAAAATCAGCAGTCAATGAGACTAGAACAGACTTTGTACCATATACATCTCATAAGTCCATCCGCAAAGGATCAAGGAAACATGAAAGCTTTTATATTATCAGATTATCTTAAAGTCCCCAGTCCCTTGATTAGAATGTTCTCATCAGTGTATGTTCATAGTCCAGAGGCTGGTTCAGGAATCAAGAACACTGTTTAAACACTTTCCGTCCCCCCCGCCTCACACCTCTCCTCTTGAGGACTCCTTACCAACTTAACAGCACAATACATATGCTAACAAACTTAAACAAAGGCTTTGTTTAAGTTTGTTAGCATATGTATTGTGCTGTTAAACCCATATAAAGAATGAATGCCCTCCCTAGCCACATTCTGCTCCTTTAAGGAGCAGAGTGCAGCTCCACCCCACTCGGGGATGAGGGGTGCTAGCCTCCCCAAGTCTTTCCGGTACCCTGTACCTGCTAAAAATCTCTTGCCGGTACTACATACTGGAACATACCACCCTACTTGCGCTCCTGACTAGATCCATCTGTGAACCATACCCACTTGTGATCCAATATTGCCTGTAGTAAGTCCCCTGGTTCTTGCACATGCACTGGCTTTGGGAGGGTGCTTAAGATTTCCACTCTTTGTTTACTGATAGTACAGCCCTCCAGTCCCAAGATAGTACTCTCCACTGCTGCTCGTATACCCCCACATTCAGATTTCTTGCTGGCCCACACCATAGGGAATTCTTGTGTCCATCCATTATCTGGTAACACCACAGCTGCCATGGCTTTGCAAGCTCCTTTCCTTAATCCTCCTGAAATCACCTGCTCACTTACAATCCTTGTCTCCCCTTACCACAGCCAACCTCCTGCTAGATCAATTATCCATTTCTCCTGCTGTACCACATCTGCACCTATGATAACATTTTCAGTCATGCTGTTACAGACCACTATATCCGTCCAAAACTTACTGTGTCCTATCACCCATAACAGATTTTTGTAATAAAATTCCTTTCACTCCTCTGCCCTGAAATCCAAATAAAGGAATAATCTGTTCTTTCTGTACGTCCTCCTGCATTGATTTAATCAGAATTGCCTCTGCTCCTGTGTCAATTAATGCTAGCAACCATTGTATATTTCCTCCCTCCCCCACCTGCCCCGCTTCCACGTAAGGTCTGCCAGTTATGTGGGGCTGCAATTTAGCCACTAATGTCCAATATTGGGAGCAGGGGTTGCTAAGGGCAAGACAACCCTACTGAGATGTGGAGCTACCCTGATAGGAAGCTGCCACGTCCATCTGAGCCAATTCCTGGGACAACAAGCCATAAGGGCCTATCAGATCTCCCATACCTATTCCCACAATCTCAACAGCCCTAGCCCCAGGTTGTGGCGCAGGCTGTGACTTTTCCCCTCCAAATCACCCACAGCATTTAACAGAACCTCCAAAGGCTGTTGATCTAAACAAGTCATAACTGCTCCTCTGTCCTGGAGTAAAGCCCATATTTGTGCTCGCACTGGTCCCCAGCTGGATCCTCCATGCCCTTTGTTGGATCACCCCACTCCACGTCCCATGCCAGCATCATTAGGACCGCTGTCGCCTGCTCGGTTGCTGTAAGAACCCTCGCTGACTGCCTTCTGGGAGGAGCCACTTATTTTGCTCACTACCTTTTCTGCGTCCTGGGTCATTTTAATTAATATGGCCTGATCCAACTCCTCTTGAGATCCTATAAACACCGTAATAGGTTCCCTTAAACCATCATATAACAAATCTGTTACTTGTCCTTCCTCCGTGTCAGCTAGAGAACCTGCTAACACAGTCTAGCATAATAAGCCGTAACTGACTCTCCCGCCTCCTGATGCATCAGGAAAACTGCCTTTCTGAACTCAGAAGGAATTTAGAAACATCGAGCTATCCTCCATACCACAGCCTTTCGTCCTTTCTATTTGACTCAGTTTTAAGCTCTGCTAACATTGCCACCCCTTCCGTAGGGCCAGCACAAGTTATTACAACTCTTAGGTCTCCTGAATCCAAATGCTTTCTAACAGTGTATCCCCTTAACCAGGTCAGAGACGTTTTCTGAGTCAAGGGGCCTAATTGCTTTGCTAACGCTTGCTCTTGGTCAACAGACACGTTGTCTCTTCCAATACATAGCCTGGGGATTTAGGTATCTGAACCACCCCTGCTGGCTGTCTTTCCATTTCTTCCCCTGATTTAACAGGCTCATCCTCCTCAGCCAGGAGTTCAAACGCCAAACATACCTCTTGATCTTTCACCAGTGTACCATCAGTGTTTTATTTAGCTCTAGGTCTCTGTTTTCTAATCACTTGTGGATGCTTTACAGGTGTATCAATGTTATTATATGTAGCTGACTCGCTGCTTCACTCCCATACTTTTTGCCAGACTTGGCTTTACATATTCCTCCTCCTTCTCTTGTGCTTTTTCCCTCTGCCACTCCTCCACAGCTTTTTCCCATTCCTCATCATTCCAGGGATCATAATCAAAAGCCATACTACAAATAGTTTTTCTAGCCACCAAAGCAGATTCCAGCTTATTAATCACTTCAATGTATTTCTTATGATTTTCTTTTCCAGGTGGCTTTGTGTAGCCTGTTCAGTTAAAACTGACAAAACCCCTTTATATTGTTTTGCCTCCAACTTATACTTTTGATTTTCCTGCATTTGTGCATCCATATCACATTCCAATTCCTGACAAGTTTGGGTAAAAGCAGCCATCTGTTGGACATTAGTTAACATATTGCATCAGAACAGTTTGCAAATCTCTTTTCATCCCCTCATTTTGCAATCTTCGCTTGTCCAGCACCTGTTGCAAACTTTCCTTCTGCTGTTTCCAAATCTTCCACTCCTCTGCAAACTTATTCACAGCCTGATACATAATCCACACAGCAGCATTTATCATTTGTTCCTTCGTAGGAGTAGGAGTGCCACATGTCTGCTATTTTGACAGCATTTCATTCAGACACCCTTCCTTATACGGGACAGGAACAGCGTTTGGCAACCATGGATCAGAACCAAGATCTCCACATACCTGTCTCAGTAAACACCCCTCCACCATCCCTGGGGGTTTCAGGGCATCCCCTTCCTCCCCTGTTTTGCCGACCCTTCCCTGTCTGCATTTGCGAAACATCTTTGACTCTAGGAACGACCAATACAACCCCGCTCACCAGTATATTTCCTTCTCTGCATACTGAACTAAATTTGGTCCCCCGAGCTAAAATTAATATAAGGCAGAACTGATTCTGAACAATATTTAAATTAGTTGGTTAACACCAGTGATTCAGGATACCAAGCTCCTCAAAGGCCAGCAGTTCAGAAAACAGTTTGATTCAGTTTAAAGACCTTTTTCCTTGGACACAGCAGTAACCATCCTATGCTACCAAATGTGGGGCCCTTGGGGCTACGGCCCTTGGGGCTACTACCCCTGGATGGATCTTTAATGGCTCCCAGAGGAGCAGATAACTGTCATACCAATTAAAAAGGTCCACAGTAATTAACTTGCATACACTGCAGTTTATTTGAGAAGGAATTACACAAGCGGTAAAGCACATAACTCCTGTTAGACATTAAAGAACTATACATTAAGAGCTATAATTCCTCTTAGTGAGCCTCTCTTTCACAAACATTCACAAACAGGCCTTGTGCTAGCCTCACACGGTTCCTGCTTTGGCAAACAGAGAAGGTAGTTACCAAGTCTATGGACAACTTCCTCCCTCTAGGTCTGGTCTCCTCAGTCATCTGGTCTGTCTCGGATTTCCTCGAGGCAAGGCCTTGGCTGCCTGGAAACCCCTCTGGTCACAGTCCTACTTGAGCTCACAGAGCAGAGTTTTGGCTACTCTGTCTAGCAGCGTCTTCAAGCGTCAGTTAAGGAATCCCCTCTCCCTTTTCTCCTCCTTCTCATCTCTCAGTAATTTACTTTGCTTGTTTCTTATACTCTTTTTTCCCTCAAAGGAGTCACATGTCTCAAAAGCATGCCCAGTGGGCGTGTAGTTATTAATTTTAGCTGATTAGTATTTTGGAAGGGGTTGGGGGTGGGGGTATGAAACAAAGACCTCTCCATATTTACTCACTCATCAATCATTCACTCTGGCTATCTGCGTGGTGTCCTTGCTGTAGGGTCACTATAACCATGTCAACCTGTGCTCCTTGCTGAAACTTTGTGCATGTGATATGTACTTTTGCATGGGCCTGTATTTACTGATGTATATGTTCAATATTGATCGCACATGCAGGCTTTTCCAGTCCTTTATCAAATCTGTTTTTGCTTAAAGGGACCCTGATCTCAGGATCCTCTGCAGTTCTTCAGCCATGTTTAAGTCATGTCAAGTTGTGCTCACACCATTCATTCAGCACGGCCACACCAATCTGGCACCATCCCAACTTCTTCCCCCACCCCCAACGCCCCACCCCCTGCTTGCTCCTCTCTGCCCCCTTCCCTCTGTGAGTGGTGGGCAGGGCCTTGGAGGGAAGAGGCCGAGAGGGGGTGGGACCTCTGGGTGGGGGTAGAGGGGTATGGTCCAGGCACTGGGGCCCACAAAAGACTAATCCAGCCCTGGTGTTGGTGAAAGGGTTTGGAATAAAATACAGACTGAACATTGAAAGGAAGTGGGTCTGAGCAGTTTTTGGGGCATCAGAGGACGGGGACAGAGCACCGCCTGTCACACGGGAATATGGGAAAAAACAAACCGTTACGAAATGACAATGTTTGTGTTATAGCATCAAAGAAAGACTACAGAAGGGACCGAGATCCCCTTTGTTTACAGTCAGGCAAGGCTCCCTAATATGCTTAAAGCTGATTAGTTTTATCTGCTTTTCAACAGCACAAAGGCCCTTTTGATTCCAAGAGAAATCTGCTAATCACAATCTTCTTGCACCAAGCGGCTACTTCCTGGTGCATTTACTCTGGAAGATAAACTCTTACTTGGAAGTTTCGAGGAGCTCCCAGCATTATTGTAGTGGCTACTCATAAAGGGCAAGTACATCAGGAGTTGGTGGGAGAGGAGAGAGTGAGAGACCAGTGCTCCTTAGCTGTGACTCAACCAGGGCCGGCTCCAGACCCCAGCGTGCCAAGCACGCACTTGGGGCGGCATTTTGCCGGCAGGGCGGCAGGCGGCTCCGGTGGACCTGCCGCCGTCAGGCCTGCGGGAGGTCCACTGGCGCCGCGGGACCAGCGGACCTCCCGCAGGCATGACTGCGGAGGGTTCGCTGGTCCTGCGGCTCCGGTGGACCTCCCACAGGCATGACTGCGGAAGGTCCGTCGGAGCCGCCTGCCGCCCTCCCAGCGCACCCTCCGCAGGCACGTCTGCAAGAGGACCCCCGGAGCCGCGGGACCGGCAGCGCGCCCCCTGCGGCATGCCGCCCTGCTTGGGGTGGCCAAATTCCTAGAGCCGCCCCTGGACTCAACCTTTGTCAGGAAGGAGATCAGCAACAGATCCCCATCCCAATTGGTGCTGAAAAGATTGTAATGGCTGGTGGCTTTTATATGGAAGATAAAACCACCCAGAGCTCACATGAGTGAGAAATAAGTATTTAGATGGGGTATAATCCCTCATGTTTTAGGGCATATAGTGACCTCTAAATGACATAGGTTAGGAAAACAACCTCCCTTGTCAGTTTATTCCATTACTGCCTATGCCAGAATTTCTGCATCTTCATCAGACGCATCAAGCGCTGGCCATTGTCAGAGACAGGATACCAGTCTAGATGGAGATACCTATCTAGTGGTGTTTGTCTGAAATATCCCCATGCTGTTAGCGAGTGTTCAGGAATTGATCCAGCTGGAGAATGTTAAGTAGGTTCTGTTGAATTACTGAGGCAGGTGGATTGTTATCCTACCTGGACATAAGGGAGGTGGAATCCCCTCTGAGGGAAACCCTCTTCCTTGGGGTCTTGCAATTCCTTTACCCAGCAATTAGCTGATGGGGTGTCAATAAGTGGCTCAGGCCAGAATCTCTGGCTTTGGGAGACCTGATGGTGTTAGCTGCTCTCAAATGTTTTTAGACAGCTTGCCAGAGAGGGGGCAGCGTTGGGTGTGCCAGCACCAGTCATCTTTGCTGGCAGGGGCTGTGTGGCACACGGAGGGTTGTGTAGAGGCTGAGATGGCAGAGAGACCCTAGACGAGAGCAGTGGTTCTCAACCTATTGTGGGCTGCATATGCAGCTCTCTATGTGTTATGTAGCCCACATAACACACAAATATATTCATCCTACCTGTATGGTCCCTGAAGATATCTTGTAGCATAAAGACCTGATCCAAAACATACAGACACATGCTTTAAGATGGCCATTTTCCCTCCTTAAATACAATACCGCAAATAGGGATGAGGGACCCAAAGTTTGAATCCAGAAGCAGCATTTCCCAATGCTTGGGATACTACTATTGTGTCAAAATACATACTGGCTCTTGGCTATTGTTGGTGACAGGGTTCACAGAAACATCAGTGTATTGAAAAGGAAATTGCCAAAGGCAAACATGAGAGAGGCCGAATCCTCCTTTTGAAATAAAACTTTAGTGTAATTGTGTGGCTTAAGACACCTCTTTGTTGTCAGGTCTCTGCTGAGACCGCTGGATTTCCACTGACTCTCTGCATGCTGAGGTGCTTACTGATCCGCCCCAATACTTTCCCCTGCCCTGCCCTGACAGAGGTGGGGCTTCCAGAGATCAAATAGCTTAACTCTCTGCCCTCTGGCTTGTTTCCAGGTTGCCCATTCTCCAAGGAGGGACTTTTGCATTCTTGACTCCTTCCCTTGCCATGCTCTCCCTCCCTAACTGGAGATGCCCTGCGTGGACGCAGAATGCCAGCCAGGTGAATGCTACTTCACCGGAGTTCATCGAGGTCTGGCAGTCGAGGATGCGAGAGGTAATCCCTGTGAGCTACTGCCAGACGGGCCGCTATAAAAACCTGAGGGGAATCGTCTGAATGGGCCTTGAGGTGTTAGAGAGGGAAGTCAAATCCCAGGAGAGACCCCTGCTTACTAGTGAATACAAGGCTATGTTCTAACCTTCAACGCAGCAGACATCTGTGGTTTATGGACTTTGCTCATGAACTTGTCCTGAAGGCTGAGGAAATGCTGCTAGAGTATTTTATTTTCTGGGAAAACATATTCCATGTCAGGGCCATTTCTGTGGTAACTAGTGACCATCCCAGAGCCATCTATGCTGGGAACCCCTCCCCCAGTGGAGTTGCAATATAACAGTGCTCCTCCCCTGCTGTGGCTTCCTCGAACACCCTCTCTCAATGGAGGGGGTTCTTCAACATGAAGAGTGTCCATAGAAAAGGATATACAGCCTAGAGCTGAATTTCGCTTTCTGTGTAATCTCTACTGTGCTAGCTTGTTCAACCCCCAGCTCTTCCCTCCGTGCAGATCTCCACAGAGGGAGGAGTTCCCCCTAGGAAGGGAAGGAGGAAGGTACTTTAGAGATGGCTGATACCTCCATTCCCTTCTGCAGAGGTCCTTCCCAGTGTATTGATCTGAGAGATTTGATCTGGACCCTTGTAGCTACTGGGCATGTTAACAGAACATGGAGGACGCGAATGATCATAAACAAGAAGGCAAAGAATATGTTCTACTGGTTAAAGCATGAGGACTTGTACTCAGGGCACCTGTGATCTTATCTCAGATCTGTCACTTAGTCACTGTTTGACACTGAACAAGTTGCTTAACCACTCTTTTCCTCTATTTACCTGCCTGCTGGAACGCTGTGAAACAGCTTATCTTTGTCAAGAGCTTTGAGATCCTGGCTGAAAGCTGCAGTACAGTGCAGAGCGTTGGTATTATGGTCACTATTGATCCAAGTAAATACAGCGCAGTCACAGGATAACTGTTTTCTTGCCTTTTCATTTAGGTCAGTGGTTTTCAACATTTTTTCATTTGCAGACCCCTAAAAAATTTATAATGGAGTTGCGGATCCCTTTGGAAATCTTAGACATAGACTGCAGACCCCCAGGGTTCCCGAACCCCAGGTTGGAAACCACTGATTCAGGGGTTTGAGCCTCAAAGTGTTCATCTCTCACTATACCTGGTGGGAGTTGAGGGCACTCAGCACCTCACAGGGTCAAGCCTTATCACAAGAGCCAAGGTACCTAGTAATTCATTCATTATTTAGTGGTATTAACTAATGTAACTAATAATTCACATGTAGGGTAAATAACTGTTGTGTATTTAAACAGTGTTTACCAAGCATGCAAAGGTTGCATGGTGATGAATGTGTCCTGCAGAGGAAAGCAATACTCAGATAAAACAGAAGCCTGGCTATCCGCATGCCCGCTAGCCAGATCTCCTAATCTAACTGCGGGTGTGCTGTAGTTCCCTGGCTGTTTTCTCCTGATTATCTGAACATATTTGGTGTTGCCTGACTGATTCTGATAATTAAGGAGTTTATTGTACTGGTCTGCCTGGTAATATATTTGCAACCCACACGGAGAAACAGAAGGGATTTCCAGGTCGTCCAGCACTTTGAAAATTTAAATAGAAAACTTTATTTAATGTCTGTGTTCAGCTGAAGATTCCCTTTGCTGCCCTGGCTGGGCCTCAGGAGATCAGAGCACTGGCTTGTCACGCAATCACTGGGCCTGACTCTGCAAACCTTGACTCGTGCGAGTCTGCGTCTGCAGGCTCAGGGCCTTGATCAGGACCTGACTAGAAATGAGTTAGGTGGGTGTGCATTCGAGTTCCCCAGGAGGTGCTTTGGCAGAGCCGGAGCAAAATCCAAGGCTAGAACAGTGGAGTTGGTTGATCAGGACTAAGGTGCTGGAAGAGCTGGGTTAGGGACACTTGTGCTGTATCTGACCCTTGGTCAATGCCAGTAATAGTAATTACTACTTAATTTCCCTTTTTTTTTTTGAACACTAACCTGTACTCAAAGTCTTTAATAAAGGATGGGTGGATGCCTGGTTGACTTGGTTCTGTTTAGAGCTCATGGCTTCTGACAGTCCAGCTCCCCTTGGACAGCTGGCAATGAGGGAGGTAGAATCAGAGGAGGTAAGTCAGAGGGAGAGTTAATGGGCCTGCATTCCTGTTTGAGTGTTGCCCTCCGAGCCGGCTCCCATTGAAATCTGTGGAAAGACTCCCCCTGGCTTCAGTGGGAGCTGAATCAGGCCCATAAAGTGCTTTTGAGCCCACCTAACTAAAATGGACTAACCCAGAAAGAAGCCTTTAAATCTCTGCTTTCTTTCCCTCTGTTTTTCAGCTGCAGGGAGCCATCATGGTCGCTTCCTGTTTCCAAATCTTTGTTGGATTTTCTGGCCTGATTGGATTTCTGCTGCGATTCATCGGTCCTTTGACCATCGCCCCAACCATAACCTTGGTTGCGCTGCCTCTCTTCAACTCTGCAGGAGATGAGGCTGGCTCACACTGGGGCATATCAGCCATGTAAGTAACACTTCACCTTGGTGAAACTGGGGGCAGATTAATGGGATAAATAGTCTAAATCTGAAATTGGATCAGGTATTACAAGATGGTGGGGAAATGGCCTTTGGATTCTAAATGCACTGTTAGTTAAGTGCTGACAGGGTACTGAGTGTTGCACAAGACACCAATGGTAACACAGACCCTGCCCCAAAGAGATTATAGCCTTTACACTTACCCAGGGTACATCTACACTACAGGATTATTCCGATTTTACAGAAACCGGTTTTGTAAAACAGATTGTATAAAGTCGATTGCACGCGGCCACACAACACACATTAATTCGGCAGTGTGCGTCCATGGTCCGAGGCTAGCGTTGATTTCCAGAGCGTTGCACTGTGGGTAGCTATCCCAAGCTATCCCATAGTTCCTGCAATCTCCCCCGCCCCTTGGAATTCTGGGTTGAGATCCCAGTGCCTGATGGGGCAAAAATCATTGACGTGGGTGGTTCTGGGTACAGCCTCACCCCTCCCTCCGTGAAAGCAGCAGACAACCGTTTCGCGCCTTTTTTCCTGGGTGAACTGTGCAGACGCCATAGCACAGCAAGCATGGACCCTGCTCAGCTCAATACCACAATCGTGGACGTTTTAAACACCTCGCGCATTCTTGTGCAGTCTATGCTGAACCAGGACCTGCAAAGCCAGGCAAGGAGGAGGCGGCTACGGCAGCGCGGCGATGAGAGTGATGAGGACATGGACACAGAAGTCTCTCAAACCGCGGGCCCCTGCGCTTTGGGGATCCTGATGGTAATGGGGCAGGTTCTAGCCATTGAACGCCGATTTTGGGCCCGGGAAACAAGCACAGACTGGTGGGACCGCATTGTGTTGCAGGTGTGGGATGATTCGCAGTGGCTGCGAAACTTTTGCATGCGTAAGGGCACTTTCATGGAACTTTGTGACTTGCTTTCCCCTGCCCTGAAACGCCATAATACCAAGATGAGAGCAGCCCTCACAGTGGAGAAGCGAGTGGCAATAGCCCTCTGGAAGTTTGCAACGCCAGACAGCTACCAGTCAGTCAGGAATCAATTTGGAGTTGGAAAATCTACTGTGGGGGCTGCTGTGATGCAAGTAGCCAAAGCAATCATTAAGCTGCTGCTACGAAAGGTTGTGACTCTGGGAAACGTGCAGGCCATAGTGGATGGCTTTGCTGCAATGGGATTCCCTAACTGGGGGGGGGGGGGGCGATAGATGAACCCATATCCCTATCTTGGCACCGGAGCACCAGGGCACCCAGTACGTAAACCGCAAGGGGTACTTTTCCATGGTGCTGCAAGCACTGGTGGATCACAAGGGACATTTCACCAACATCCACATGGGATGGCCAGGGAGGGTTCATGACGCTCGCGTCTTCAGAAGAACTACTCTGTTTAAATGGCTGCAGCAAGGGAATTACTTCCCAGAACAGAAAATAACAGTTGGGGATGTTGAAATGCCTGTAGTTATCCTGGGGGACCCAGCCTACCCCTTGATGCCACGGCTCATGAAGCCATACACAGGCAGCCTGGACAGTGGTCAGGAGCTGTTCAACTACAGGCTGAGCAAGTGCAGAATGGTGGTAGAATGTGCCTTTGGCCGTTTAAAGGCGCGCTGGCGCACATTACTGACTCGCTCAGACCTCAGCCAAACCAATGCCCCCTTTGTTATTGCTGCTTGCTGTGTGCTCCACAATCTCTGTGAGAGTAAGGGGGAGACCTTTATGGCAGGGTGGGAGGCTGAGGCAAATCACCTGGCCGCTGATTACGCGCAGCCAGACACCAGGGAGATTAGAAGAGCACACCAGGAAGCGGTGCGCATCAGAAAAGCTTTAAAAACGAGCTTCATCACTGGCCAGGGTAGGGTGTGACTGCTGTGTTTGTTTCCCCTTGATGAACCGCCACCCCCCTTGATTGACTCATTCCCTGTAAGCAACCCACCCTCCCCCTTCGATTACAGCTTGCTTATGGAAATAAAGTCACTATAGTTTAAAAATCATGTATTCTTTATTAATTCATTATAAAAAGAGGAAGAGAACTGAGAAGGTAGCCCGGGTGTGGTTTGGGAGGAGGATAGGAGGGATGGAAAAGCCCACTAAAAAAATTTCACAGTAATGACAGCTTTCTGGTTGGGCTGTCCACGGGGGTGGAGTGGGCGGGTGCACGGAGCCTCCCCCAACGCGTTCTTACACATCTGGGTGAGGAGGACGTGGAACATGGTGAGGGGTGAGGGTGGTTATACAGGGGCTGCAGCGGCACTCTGTGATCCTGCTGCCATTCCTGAAGCTCCACCAGATGCCAGAGCATGTCAGTTTGATCACGCAGCAGCCCCAGAGTTGCATCCCGCCACCGCTGATCTTCCTGCCGCCACCTCTCATCTCGGGTGTCCCTCCTGTCCTCACGTTCACTGGCATCTTTCCTGTAATTTGATACCACCTCCTTCCACTCATTCAGATGAGCTCTTTCCTTGCGGGTTACTTCCATTATATCCGAGAACATTTCATCTCGCGTCTTCTTTTTCCTCCGCCTTATCTGAGCTAGCCTTTGGGATGGAGTAGGGAGACTTGAAAAATTTGCAGCTGCATGAGGGAGGGAAAAAAGGGAGAGAAGTATTTTCAAAAGATACATTTTACAGAACAATGGTTATATTCTTTCACAGTGAACAGTACTATTCACCTTACATAGCACATGTGATTTTCACTACAAGGTAGCATTTTGCATCTTAATATTGAGTACCTGCGGCTCTGGTGTTACAGATCTCACAGACACAGGTCCGGGCATCAGAATCCAGCTTGCATGCGGCCATGGTAAGCCACTGTCTTTCGGCTTCTGCAGTGCTTTACCCCTCCCCCCACCGCATGGCTGGTACCATGAAAGCTGCTAATCACTCCCCTTCCCCCCCCCCCACCGCGTGGCTGTTAGCTGGGAAGATCCCTGCGAACCAAACGCGAAAAAGCTCATCGGTATTTCACTCCTCCCCTCCCCCCGCTTGGCTACGTGCAAGAAAGGATTTTTTTTTTAAGCTGCAGTCCACGAACCCAGTAGGAAAATGGCCATCTCTGTCCCCTTAATTAAATTCCTGATTTTCAACCAGGTTACTCTGCTGAGGATAACACAGAGAGATAAAGAATGGATGTTTCTTGAATGCCAGCAATCACCGGGACCATACGCAGCTATGCTTTGCCATGCAATGATACCTGATTACTTGCTACATGCATGGTGTGGTAAAGTGTCCTACCGTGGTGGATGGAACAAGGCTGCCTTGCCCAGAAACCTTATGCTAAGGCTTTTGGAGTACCTCCAGGAGCGCTTCATCGAGATGTCCCTGGAGGATTTCCGCTCAATCCCCAGACATGTTAAACTTTTCTAAGTAACTTTACTGGCTGTGAATGCATCCCAAGTCCTCAGGGCAAATCAATCATTAAAAAACGCTTGCTTAAAAAACAATGTTTGATATTTACAAAGGTACACTCACCAGAGCTCCCTTCCATGGCTTCATTGTCTGGGATAGTGGCTTGGGAGGGCTGGGAGGGTAATTCCGTCTGGGTCAGAAAAAGCTCCTGGCTGTTGGGGCTAACGGAGTGCTGTGTGCTCTCTGCAAGGTAGTCCTCCTCTTTCTCCTCCTCATCTTCCCCGTCCGCATAATCCTCAGCCATGGCTGAGATTACAACCCCCACCTCGGAATCCATGGACAGGGGTGGGGTAGTTGTGGCGCAGCCCCCTAAAATTGCATGCAGCTCAGCGTAGAAGCGGCATGTTTTTGGCCCTGCACCGGACCTTCCATTTGCTTCTTTTGTTTTCTGGTAGGCTTGTCTGAGCAACTTAACTTTCACTCTGCACTGCACTGAGTCCCTGATATGGCCTTTTTCCATCATAGCCTTGGAAATTCTTTCAAATACTTTTTCATTTCGTCTTTTGGAACGCAGTTCTGTTAGCACTGAATCCTCTCCCCATATAGCGATCAGATCCAGTACCTCCTGTGTAGTCCATGCTGGAGCTCTTTTTCGATTCTCAGGAGACTGCATTGTTACCTGTGCAGATGAGCTTGCGTGGTCACCTGTGCTGATGAGCTCTCCACGCTGGGCAAGCAGGAAATGAATTTCAAAAGTTCGCGGGGCTTTTCCTGTGTACCTGGCCAGTGCATCCGAGTTCAGATTGCTGTCCAGAGTGGTCAGTGGTGCACTGTGGGATACCGCCCGGAGACCAATACCGTCGATTTGCGGCCACACTAACCCTAATGCGATATGGTAATACCGATATTAGCGCTACTCCTCTCATTGGGGAGGAGTACAGAAACTGGTTTAAAGAGCCCTTTATATCGATATAAAGGGCCTCGTAGTGTGGACAGGTGCGGCGTTAAATCGGTTTAACACTGCTAAAATCGGTTTAAAAGCCTACTGTAGACCAGGCCACACACATCCCAAACAGAAAATGTATTTGGTTTTTAAAACTCCACATCAGTAATAAACAAATTGTCATTTTTGTTTGGCATCTTCAATGTACAAATGCTCTCACAGTTATGTTATATGTGTGTATATATATGTATGTATTACCCACAAAAACTACATTAAAAGAACATTACTAAGGTTGCAAAGTCAAGCAGTCAGAAGTTAGGAAATGCCAGAATTAAGGTTGCCTGTGCAACCTTAATTCAGCCCCCTTGTTCGTATGCATTATGAGAGTATTCAATTCCACAATCCTTGTGGGGGGAGGGAATACCAAAGAAACCCAGCACACTAGCTTTTATCTTCAAAAAGGGAAACCACATAAAAATGAGGAATCTAGTTAAACAGAAATTAAAAGGAACAGTCATGAATGAAATGCCTGCAAGCTGCATGAAAACTAGTTAAAAACACCATAATAGAGGCTCATGCTAAATGTATACCCAATTTTTCTAAATAAATAGTAAAAGTATTAAGTGCCACATGTCTACACAGAGTAAAAGAGGTTAAGGGTTAAGAGACATCCCTTAAAATGGGAAGACAAATCTTAGTGTGGAAAATAGAAAGAGGCATAAACTCTGGCAAGTCAAGTGTAAAAGTATAATTAGGCAGGCAAAAAGAAGTTGAAAAGCAACTAGCAAAAGACACAAAAACTAAAACCAACAAACTTTTAAGTACATCAGAAGCAGGAAGCCTGCCAAGCAGTCAGTGGGGCCACTGGACTATAGAGGTGCTAAACCGAACACACAAGGAAGACAAGGCTGTTGTGGGGAAGCTAAATGAATTCTCTGCATTAGTTTTCACTGCAGAGGATGTGAGGAAAATTCTCATACCTGAGCCATTCTTTTTAGGTGACAAATCTGAGGAACTGTTTCAGATTGAGGTGTTAACAGAGGAGGTTTTGGAACACATTGATAAACTAAACAATAATAAGTCACCAGAACCAGATGAGTAGTCACCCAAGAGTTCTGAAGGAACTTAAATACAAAACTGCAGAACTACTAACTGTTGTATGTAACCTATCACTTAAATCAGGCTCTGTAACAGATAACTGGAGGATACCTAAGGTAATGCTGATTTTTAAAAAAAGGGATCCAGAGGCAATCCTGGCAATTACAGGCTGGTAAGCCTAACTTCAGTACTGGGCAAACTAGTTGAATCTATAGTAAAGAACAGAAGTATCCGATACCTAAATGAACATAGTATGTTGGGGAAGAATCAACACAATTTTTGTAAAGGAAAATCATGCCTCACCAGTCTAACAGAATTCTTTGAAGGTGTCAGCAAGCATGTAATGGTGATCCAGTGGATATAGTGCACTTAGATTTTTGGAAAAGCTTTCACAAGTTCCCACACCAAAGGCTCTTAAGCAAAGTAAGCAGTTATGGGATAATAGGGAAAATCTTCTCATGGATCAGTAACTGGTTAAAAGCCATGAAACAAAGGGTAGGAATAAATGGTTGGTTTTCACAGTGGGCAGAGGTTAATAGCAGGGTCCTCCAAGATTCTGTAGTGGAACCAGTGCTGTTCCACATATTCATAAATGATCTGGAAAAGGCAGTAAACAGTGAGGGGACAAAGTTTGCAGATGATACAAAATTACTCAAAATAGTTAAGTTCAAAGCTGAGTTCGAAGAGTTACAAAGGGAAAACTGGGTGACTGGGTAACAAATTGGCAAATTGAAATTCAGTGTTGATAAATGCAAAGTACTGAACATTGGAAAACATAATCCTAACAATCCATACAAAATGATGGTGTGTAAATGAGCTTTTACCGCTCAAGAAAGAGCTCTTGGAGTCATTGTGGATAGTTCTCTGAAAACATCTGCTCAATGTGCAGCAGCTGTCAAAAAAGCGAACAGAATGTTAGGAGCCATTAGGAAAGGGATAGATAATAACGCAGAAAATATCATAATGCCACTATATTTAGCATTATGCCCACAGTTTGAATACACAGTTTAAATGGTAGCACCATCTCAAAAAATATATTGGAATTGGAAAAAGTAGAGAGAGAGGCAACAAAATGATTAGTGATGTGCAACAGTTTCCATACAAGGAGAGATTTAAAAGACGGGGACTGTTCATCCTAGAAAAAAGAAAACTAAGGAGATATGATAGAGATCTATAAATCATGAATGGGGTGAAGAAAGTGAATAAGAAAGTGTTATTGATCCCTTCATATAACACTGGAACCAGGGCTCACCCAGTGAAATTAATAGGCAGAAGAAAGTATTTCACATAATGCACAGTCAGCCTGTGGAACTCATCACCAGGGGATGTTTTGAAGGCCAAAAGTATAACTGGGTTAAAAAAAGAATTAGATGAGTTCCTGGAGGACAGGTCCAACAATGGCTATTAGCCAAAATGGTCAGGGATGCAACCCCATGCTCTGGTGTCCCTAGACTGGCTGCCAGAAGCTGGGACTGGACAACAGAGAATGGATCACTCTATAATTGCCCTGTACTTTTCATTACCTCTGAAGCATCTGATGACGGCCACTGTAGGAAGACAAAACACTGGGCTTGATGGACAATTGGTCTAAGCTAGTATGGCCGTTCTTATGATCACAATTTTTTTTTCCCATAGGAACCTGCCTCATTCATTGTACAGGATGGTGCTCACTTAATGAGCAGCTATTCAATATTGTGTTGTCTTCTCATTGTGCAATAGTGTGGCCCTAGTCTTTATTTCCTGCACGCTATTTAAGCCCTACTCTGCAGAGAGAATTATTTATTTCCCTGTGGACTTTTCTGTGGAGCTCATCACTACAGTATCTGAGTGTTTCACAAATTCTCATGGATCTATTTTCACTACACCCCGGTGAGATGAGGGGCTGTTATCCCCATTTTATGGCTGGGGAACTAAGGCCCAGAGAGATCAAATTAAAAAGTGTCCACTAAGACTGGGTTCCCAATTTGAGACACCTAGGACTAGATACAGGTCCCAGTGACTTCAGTTGTAGCTGTGATTGCTCAGCATTTCTGCAAAACAAACCTTGGAATCTCAAGTCAGGGAGAGCACAAAATGCCGCCCCCCGAATTCTTCCTAGGGCACCAGAAACTCTGGCACCGCTCCTGGTGGGGAGGCCTTTAGCTTTGGGCAGGTCGAGACCCACCTGTCCCAGATCTACACCTTCCAACTTCTGCAACCATTGTAGAAAGGGATCCTACAGACAACAGCCCTGATTCATCCCTAGAACAGGTCCACCCTGTGCACTGAATGAGGCTGGGGTCCTATGGAAAAAAAAGAGCATGTGATCATGTGACTATAGGCGGTATCATAACGCATATGCACTAGGGGCAGGGGCGGCTCCAGGCCCCAGCATGCCAAGCATGTGCTTGGGGCAGCAAGCCGTGGGGGGTGCTCTGCCGGCGCCGGAGGGTCTCCTGGTCCCGCGGCTTCGGAGGACCTCCCGCAGGCACGCCTCTGTGGGAGGTCCACTGAAGCCGTGGGACCAGCGGACCGTCTGCAGGCAAGCCATGGAAGGCAGGCGGCAAGCTGCCCTCACGGCACTGACAGAGCACCCTCCGCGGCTTGCCGCCCCGTGCTTGGGGTGGCAAAATTCCTAGAGCCACCCCTGACTAGGGGGCTGAATTAAGGTTGTGAAGGCAGCCTTACTGCTTGCATTTCCTAACTTCTAAGTGCTTAAATTTACAATCTTAATGTTTTAATATTCTGCCCTGCCCCCTCAACCTGTCCCTGTCTCTTCCCCACCCCTGGCTCCTTGTTTCTGTCCCATTCACCTAGCCAGTATCAGGCACCACTCCTCAGGATTCTCATCCGAGGCCCAGTCTCCTTGCCTAGCTAGTCTTAGTCCCCTCACACCTGGCTCTTTGTCTCTCTCCCTCATGTGCACAAACTGGCTCTGTCCTAGTTTCTCTCCGAAGGGTCCTCATCCAGTCTGTCCCGCCCATACCTCCTCCTCATCCTTGTCCCAGCCAGTCCTAGTTCTCCCTGCATAGCCCAGATCCTTGTTAGACCTGCCCCATCCCCCAGCCCCACACACACACTCCAGTTCCCTCCATCACATTCCTAGCCCCAGTCTCCTTGTCCCAACCTCCCTCCAATTCCTAGTTTTTTTTGGTCTTCCTCCCCTTCCTCCAAGCCAACTAGCTCCTATTCCTTCCTCTGTTTCCCTAACTGGCTCCCAGACTACCAACCATCCCCTAGTGTCAGTCTAACTAGACCCCCTTGTCCCAATCTACTCCTTTCCCTCCCCCCAGGCAGGGGTGAAAGTAAGTTAAAGGATTTACCAGTATGCCGGAGTCCTGGGCAGAGGTGTGGCCTCAACCAGAAGAGGCGGGGCCTCAACTGGAAGAGGCAGGCCTTTAAATCAAGATTTAAGGCCCCAGGGCTCTGGCTGTGGCTGGGAGCCCTGGGGCCTTTAAATCACCCTTGGAGCTACCAGCTGCAGAGGCGTCTGGGAGCCCTGGGGTTCAGGGGCAATTTAAAGGGCCCGGGGCTCTGGCCGCTGCTACTGCAGTGGAGCTCCAGGCCCTTTAAATAGCCGCCCGAGCCCGGCTGCCAGAGCCCCAGGGTAGTGGTGGCAGGGCTCCCATGGGGATTTAAAGGGCCAGGGGTTCTGGTTGCTGCAGGGAGCCCCGGGCCCTTTAAAGCGCTGCCCGAGCCCCGCTGCTGCTACCCCAGGGCTCCGGCAGTGGGGCTCGGGAGGCGATTTAAAGGGCCCTGGGCTCCAGCCACTGCAGGGAGCCCCGGGCCCTTTAAATCGCCAGCCTGGGGAAGCTGGTCGGGTCTGGCACGACATACCGTACCAGCCCGTACCCGCTTACTTTCACCTCTGCCCCAAGGTATGGCTCTTGTCCCCTCTGCGATCGCATCAGATGGCTTCCTCCTCCATAGTGCCTGGATGCCAGCAGGGGGTGGGTGGGGGAGGGCTCACTGAGAGTACAGGAGAGACAGGCTCCCTTCTCTCCAATCTGGTGCCTAGCTTCACCCTGGCCCAGAACAGCTGGGAGCATCCTTTTCAGGGCAAATCTATCTTTGTTCCTGTACTCCTAGGTGAAAGCCTGCTCTGTGGGAATGGTGCATATGCTGTCGGGTCAGCACAAGGAGCCGAAAGAGGCTGGAGCATGCTCAGTGAGGATATAATCAAATAACTTTCTAATGAGCATATGCAGACTGTAATCTTTTTCCCCCAAAGGCTAATAACTTGGCTACATTTGGGTGGATTTTCACAAGACGGCAAAAGGCACATTCCTGACCCAAAGGCCAAATTTCAAGTCCCTGCTCCAAAGCATGGTTGTGCTAGAGCTGTTCAAAGAACAGGCCCTCAGAACTTTTTACTATGAGTAAAACAACTTAGTTTCCCTAGGCTCATTCTTGGAAATGGCTAATCTGTTTTGGCTGACATTTTTCAAACATAGGCATCCTGAGTCAGACAACCAGCATGCAAAACTTCAGCCTGAATGACTGTAGGTTGTTTTCAGTTGCTTATAAAACTTGGCCAGTCTTATAATAGGAGGTGTTGGGTAACCTTAACAGGCAGTGCTACCAGCCCCACCTAAAATACCATTTATCAAACAATTCATAAACCTGCCAACAATCTTCATTGGTTCAATGCACAAAAGAAGTCCATGAACAAAAAGGCAAATATGCTGGGTTCTGTAGCTTTAGAAATTGGGAAAAAGAAACCAGTGTCTGTGAGAGCTTTTCATGTCTAACCAGTTATTCAATGCTCTGACTGTGTCGTGGCATATTTTTATATGGTAACAAGTACAGCGGTTCCTGTATGTGCTTTAAATATCTTCCTTATCTTCAGTGTTTTAGCTACACAGTTTATCTCTTAGAAAACCTCTTCATCTCATTACATCTGTGCACTTCATAGTGCTTAGAACAGGGGTCGGCAACCTACGGCACGTGTGCCGATTTTTAATGGCACGCTGAGGTCCTGGCCGCCTGCCCTGCTCAGCCCACAGCTGGCCTGGGTGAAGGGAACCCCAGGCCGATAGCAGGCTGAGCGGAGCCGGCAGTGAGACCCCAGCTGGCAGAAGCTGGCGGCCGGAACCCCAGACTGGCAGCAGGCTGCCCTGCTCAGCCCGCTGCCAGCCCAGGGTCCCGTCCGCCGGTCTCGCTCAGCCCGCTGCTGGCCTGGATGGACGGAATCGCGGACCGGCAGTGGGCTGAGTGGGGCCAGCAGTTGGAACCCCGGCTGTCAGGAGCCGGCGGACGGAACTCCAGACCGGCAGCGGGCTGAACTGCTGAGCCCGCTGCTGTTCTGGGGTCCTGGCCGCCGGCCCCACTCAGCCGCCGCTGCTCTGAGGTTCCGGTGCCGGCCCCTTGTCAGCCGGGGTCCTGGCTGCCAGGACCCTGGCTGGCAAGGGGCCGGCAGCCGGAACCTAGAAGTGAAAGTAAGGCAGAGCGTGCACGCTCGGAGCCGGCCGATGCTGGGGCACTCTGGTGCGGCTGGAGGCATGGCGCAGGGCGCGCTCCCAGCTGGGATCCTGCTGGCTGCCGGAACCCTCTGGCAGGCTGGTGCTGGCGGCCCCGTGCACCAGCCTAAGCAGCAGGCAGTCAGGCAAGGGAAAGGGGCCGGCGGGAGGCGCAGTGGAGGTGTCCGCGTCCCAGCCTGTCCTGCTGCCCCTCTCTCGCCACTCTGGCTGGATACCAGGGCACTACAGGCACATGCCGGCCCTGCGGCGTGCACAGCTGCGGCCCCTTGGGGAGAAGGGGGAAGGGAGCACTGCCCCCTATTTGCCTGCAGATGCAGTGCTCCCACACAGCTGGCCCACAGCTCCCTTGGCAGGAACAGGAACAGCGTGCGGCAGGGACCCGTCCACCATCCAGGTAACCTGGCTGCAGCTGGGACTGTCCCAAGCCAGCCGCAAGCCCCCCCCCCCCCAGGACTTCCCCTACACACACCCCAACCCCCTGCCCTGAGCCCCTCATGCCACCCAACTCTGACTCCTGCACCCCCCCATGCTTCCAGCCCTGACTCCCGCATCATCCACATCCACATCTCTTGCCCTGAGGCCCCCGGACCCCAACCCCCTGCCCTGAGTGCTCCCCCCCACATCCACACATCCCCAGCCCCTGAGCTCCTCCCCCCAAGGGGGGTTGCAATATGACAGTACCTGTAAGAAATTTAAGTTACTTTCACCCCTGCTGGAACCCCGGACCAGCAATGGACTGAGCGGAGCCAGCGGTGGGCTGAGTGGCTCATCCCGCTGCTGGTCAGGGGTTCTGGCCGCCGGCCCCGCTCAGCCCACTGCCAGCCTGGGGTACTGGCAGCCAGCCCAGGGCTCTGCTCCTGGCCTCGACCCAGCACTCTTCAGTCACCCCCTGCTGAAGCCCACATTGGAAAACTCAGCAAGGAAAAGCGAGGGCAAGGATCACACTAAACTGATAAGATCTGCATTTTAATTTTATTTTAAATGAAGCTTCTTAAATATTTTAAAAACCTTATTTACTTTACATGCAACAATAGTTTATGTATATAATATAGATTTATAGAGTGAGACCTTCTAAAAACATTAAAATGTATTACCGGCACGCGAAACCTTAATTTACAGTGAACTTGGCACACCACTTCTGAAAGGTTGCCTACGCCTGGCTTAGAACATTATTACATTTATTGCCGTGACGCAGCTAAACTAGGCTATGCCAACTGTGTGGAGGCAAACCAAGACAAAAGAGAGAATTTTGAATTTTTAGAACTTTATAAGGGAAAACACAAAGATTATAGCAGAAGCATAAATAATATAGAATATTACTGAGTACTGACTTATATTAATAAACTATAAGTTACCAACACATTAAGCTTTGCAAGCTTGTAAACGCTACTCTTCCTTTGTGCAGTTAATAACAAATGCATTGTTATTACCAAGAACAAAGGAAATTACTTAATATACTGTGTCATTTCGACAAAGAATCAACTTATCCTCTCCTTGGTTCTAAGTCCAACTCCACTCCTGCTGTCCTATCCTTTGCGTCTCTTTGGCTTGAAGTGCTCCTTAGATTCGATGTTCCTGGGGCTGTCCCTCTCTTCGCTGAGTTTTTCCGCAAGAGGAGTTTCTTCACCTAGTGGCCCTCACTTGTCCAGTAGGTGCCTTTGACCTGTGTTCCTTCAATAGATGTTCAAACAGTCCTTCTCTCTGTTCGTTTACTTTAGGTCCTTTGCGGGTGGGCTTCTCGTGTACTGTTTTCAGGATCTTTTTAATCTAACACAGCTTCTGATCAATTCCCTGTTCCACCCATTATATTTCCTTTCAGTTCTTTCCCTTGAGACGCTCTCTCCAGTATGGCTGTAGATTTTATTTCCCGCTACTTCCCATTTCTAATAGTGTCGCTCGCTTATGCAGTTCAATTGTTTTCTCCTTCTACCGACTTGAGAAACCTCTCCTACTTTTCCTTCTTCTCATTTCCAAGTCCCCTACTTCTATTCTTTTGTTCTCTTATTTTATCACCTCACCTCCTACCAAGCTCCAGTTCATCTGCTAACTCAGTGGCTAGATTTTTCTCCTTCTCCAACAGCTTGTCTCAACAGCCTCCCCTTCCACCATCATCTGAACCCTGCCGCAGCTTGAACTACTGTCCCTTTGGCTATTCCCTTCCCAGACCAGCATTTGATGCTACTGCATCACAGCTGCAGGTCCTAATAGCACCTCAATCATTCAACTGCAGCAGGTGCTACTGCTGGGGCCAGGTAATGTTACCGACTCCCCACTGATTCCTATCTGGAATCATCCCTTCGTTTTACATACATTAAATTTGGGTATAAAAAACTGCATGGCTCTTCACAGGTTTAACTAACACACCGTAACAGAATGTCTTCATCTGTCTACCAGCATATCCCATCTGCTCAGCACCTGTTTGATAAATATCTTTGTTTGTTCATTCTCATCTAATTGGGAGAGCTTTGGCCTGCAAGGTTGTTTGTCCCATTGGAGAATTAGCTGCATAAATCCAGCAGTGCAGGTCACGCTGCAGAAAACATCTATAAATGGGCAGACCCTATTCAGTCACAAATACAGACCTAAAAATGGGAAATCAAACTAAACTCACTCGCTGAAGAAAAACGATAACCAGGTAGAGCCTACGGACACTTGGTACGGATTCTTGTGTTTCTTTCAAAACAAGAACTTGCACAGGTATTATTAGACCATCTGGATGTGATGTCAGAACTGGGCCATATCTGCCTGTGGTGGGAAATTGAAAGCCTGAAATTTCTGTCTTGACTGATCCTTTTCTCCTTTCCATATGGGTTCACTTTGCCATTTAAAAAAAATTGACACTGAATAAACTTTAAATCATGAAACTAATAGTGAAAATAGTGGCACCCAAGAATAATTTCCTATACAGCCTGCCTGGACATAACTGATCTCTCTATTCTGCCTCTATTCTATTCAACATCACGTTTAAGCTTCTGGCAGATGTGTCATACTCGGTGGTTCATTGTCTGTAATTATGTTTGGCTGGTTTTTGAGGCCAAAAAAATCAGAATTGAAAAAAAACCCCCGCAACAAAACCATATTTAAAATATAACCAAAGGCTCATTTCAATCTCAACTTGGGTATGTGTCTTCCCATGACACTAAGAGTATGTCCACACTGGGGTGGATGGTATAATTTACATCTCAAGGTGACATATCCATGCTAAAAATAGAAGTGTAGTCATGGTGGTGCAGCAGTGGGAGGAGCTATCCACCTCATGTACGGTCCTGTCTGAGATCCTAGGTATGTATTCAGGCAGCTAGCCTCTCCCACTGCTCACACCACTGCAGCACTACATGTCTATTTTTAATGTGCTTGCTCAAATGGCTCAGTGTCTTCTTGAGCTGGGATTTATGCAGTTTGAGCACCAGTGCAGACATGCGCTTAGAGCAGGGGTCCCCAACCCATTGCCCGTGGGGGCATCTAAATGCGCCCGCGACCTGGCTGGCGATCGAGCATCCGCCAAAATGCCGCCGAAATTCGGTGGCATTTCAGCAGCGATGCCTCTGGATGACGCCGCTTGCCGCTGACAAGTGACGTCATCCAGAGGCGTCGCCGCCGCTGAATTTTGGCGTCATTTCAGCAGATGTTCAACCGCTGCCATGGTCCTTCATCTGGCACCCGCCAGACAAAAAGGTTGGGGACCACTGGCTTAGAGCCTTATTGTCAGAAGTGCTTTGAAATCAGTTGGAGCTGAAGATGCTCAGAACTTCTGAAAGTTGGGTCCTCCGAGTGTGATAAAGCAAACGAGGCAGTTGTTCTTTTGCCCAGATAATCTCTCTCTTTTTCTTGTCTTATTCCAGGGCCATTTTCTTCATAGTTCTGTTCTCTCAGTACCTGAAAAATGTGCCTGTGCCACTGCCATCTTACCAAGGATCCAGGAAGTGCCACTTCTCTAAGGTCTACCTCTTCCAGATCTTCCCCGTGAGTTATCATTTTTGGACTTGGGTGACCAGATGATCCACTTTTATGAGACGTGGACTAAATCATGTTCAGTTTAGACACCCAAACAATCCTATTCCCATTCACTTCCACTGGAGTCAGTGAGATTACTTGGGTGAGTAACTGCTCCCCATTGGGAGTAAGAGCTTCACAGTTTGTCTCCTACTATGTTTTGCATTTGGTTTAGTCTGTTAGAAACTCATTTTTGTGGTAGAAACCCCCAAAGAGCAGGTGTTTTTATCCTGGTCGTGTAAGTGCCCAAAGATAGGGCCATCTTTGCAACCATGCACAGTGAAAATATGTGCTTCCTACTTCTTGACTCAAGATATCTGGTCACCATATTGTGGACACTGGCCCTTACCAGTAACTGATGACCCTGACTGGTCTGTACCACAAACCAAGGGCACTTCTATTTCTTTCTAAAACAATGGTCAGCAGCAGTTCATTGCCATGACTGTGCTCACAAGACTGATGTTTTTACCAAGTCTGAGTAATGATGTAATGCACTGCAGTGTAGCTAAGGATTCTGGGAGTCTGTTCCAAGGTGATGATGGTAAGCCTGGCTAGTAGTTGATTGTCAGTATTCACAGCTGCTTCCAACAAAACTTTCTGGATAACAGGGAAAATTGGATTCTCCAGTGCAGTGGTTCTCAACCGGAGGTTAATGTACCCCTGTGGGTACATCAACTCATCTAGATATTTGCCTAGTTTTACAGCAGGCTACATAAAAAGCACTAGCTAAATCAGTACAAACTAAAATTTCATACAGACAATGACTTGTTTATATTGCTCTAAATACTATACACTTGAAATGTAAGTACAATATTTATATTCCAATTGATTTCTTTTAGAATTAGATGGTAAAAATGAGAAAGTCAGCAAATTTTCAGTAATAGTGTGGCTGGGACACTTTTGTATTTTTATGTCTAATTTTGTAAACAAGTAGTTTTTAAGTGAGGTGAAACTTAGGAGTACGCAATTCAAATCAGTTACAGTTGTCTGGAAAGGTTGAGAGCCACTGCTCCAGTGAAGCTTCTAAACCAGACAAAAACCTGCAGGAGGCAGGGAGACTCTGCCATGTCACCTTCATCTTATTGAATGAACAAGCAAATGGGGGAACAAAAAGAGAATACGCTTTCAGAATGCAGTGGGGGCCTTGTCTGTCTGTGCTCCAGGAGGCAGAGTACTTCTATTAAGGAAATAGGATGGCCATTAATCAGAATGCACTTTATGTGACTGTCTAGGTTCTTCTTGGCCTCGCCATTACTTGGCTGATATGTTTTGCACTCACTGTTACCAATGCCTTCCCCTCGGACGCTGCAGTTTATGGCTATCTGGCTCGGACTGACATCAAAGGAGATGTTCTGTCCCAAGCACCCTGGTTCCGGTTCCCGTACCCAGGTATAGTTGTAGTAGCATGTTGCGAATTATTTGTTGTTCCTTCTCATTGTTTTTCCCAGTGTTGCTTTGTGTGTATCCTTTTTGCTTTTAAGGATCTTTTGAATGACAGTGGAAAATGAGGACACTGAGGAACCCAAATGGTAAAGCTCAGGCAGGGCTGGCCTAGAAACACAGACCCACACTTAGAAAAATCACTAGTGATTTACTCGAATGGATTTTACAGCAAAACTAGCCCCAGTGATCTGACTCGCTCTTTTTTTTTTTTAATTTGCAGGCCAATGGGGAGTTCCAACAATCAGTTTGGCTGGGATATTTGGCATCATAGCTGGAGTGATTTCCTCTATGGTGGAGTCGGTAGGCGATTACTATGCCTGCGCCCGACTGTCTGGTGCCCCGCCCCCTCCGAAGCATGCTATCAACCGTGGAATTGGAGTTGAGGGAATTGGCTGTCTTCTGGCTGGGGCGTGGGGAACAGGGAATGGCACCACTTCTTACAGTGAGAACGTTGGAGCGCTGGGAATCACCCGGGTAAGATTTACTGCAGTGCCACCAGCCCACAGCAATGGAGCGCTGGGTTAGGTCACTGGTATGGAAAAGTGCAATAGTTTTCAAAGGGTGGCTATACTTGTGGTTTTAATAAATATATTACACACATTTACAACATGTCTTATTGCTGGGTCTATGAAGTGATCTCAGTCCATCTCAAGTACAAATGTCCTCATCACAAAAGACACTACCCCATTCATTTCTAATTGGCTCTCAGGGAGATTAAGGCTCAAATGGTTCACGTTACCTGAACTATTGTTCCATTCCTAGAGGCGGGGGTTGCTCCAGTTTGGGAGAGGCATGTTGTTGGGGTGGTACGTGAGACGCATACATGGTGATTATCTGCTCTGCACTCCTTCTGGGGATAAAGAGAAGCCTTCATGCTGTGAGGCTGGCAATCTGGGACTTTCCCTGAGAGCCAAATTCAACAAAAATATTGTGGAAAAAATGGAAATAAGCAATATATAGTCTTTAAAAACTGCTCATGTTCCATGATGCTTAGAACTAAGCAATGACAGGGATATTAAAGGTGCCACACTTCTTGATAACTACAAATGTCAAGCCATAAGGTTAAGCATTTTTAATCATTTTGAACTGGCACTATTTTCTGAATGGTTTTACTCCCATTCTTATAGAGTGACAAGGTGGGTGAGGTAATAGCTTTTATTGGACCAATCACCAACTTCTGCTGGTGAGAGAGACAAGTTTTCAAGTTTACACAGAGCTTTTCTTCAGGTCAGGGAAAAGTACTCCAAGTGCCACCTTGGACCGACACAGCTATAACTACACTGCATTCTTAAACTCATTTGTGGGTATATATTTCACTTTAGCGGTCAGCTCTGAGTTATTCAGAATATCATGGGACTGATACATCTGACAGCCAATCAGAAAGCTCTGGCGGTGGTGACCACTCTTAAATCATTCATGAACAAATTATGTAATGCTGTCAGGGGAGCTGCATAAGGGAAGTAGAGGCAGAAGTTGGCCAGTCACAAACTAGTTTATTTCACTGCATTTTATAAACCCCATGAAGAATCGTCATTTCCACAGATACCAGCTTCTGGTAGCTTTCAGCATAGCTGGTATGTGGGCACATGCATGGAAGGCAGTCTGCTCTGTAACCCAGTGTACACTGTTACTAGATGGTCAATGAGATGATGTTTCCTATGCATTGGCTAAATGACTCATTAAATGTGTGATTTGTGCATACGTTGTATATAAGGGGTCTATACATATTTGAAAATGTATAAAATGCACTCAAAATATTATCAAGTAGCCCACTTTCCCTCTCTTCATAACCATGATCTAGCTTCAGTGCAGTAATGTCAGTGTCAGCCCTTCTGAGTTAGGGCAGAAATTTCCTTTGGGATCCCATTTCTTGTAAGGTTAGTCAGTTTCACAAATTTGGGGACCACTTGAATTTCGAGACTGATCCAAATCTTTATGAAGTCAGTAGAAAAGCTCTATTGACTTCTGTGGGAGTTGGACCTGGCCCTTAAAGCATATTTTGAATTTTGGTTTTTATGTGTTTATCATTTCACAGGAAATACATCTTTCAGTAATAAATATAGAAACAAGACATCAATGTCAAGCCATAACTTCTAGCAAAGCATAAATAGGATTTCAGAGTCTTGATGAAGACTTCAGAATCACCTTGCAAACAAACAGTAAACTAGATATGTTTTCACCCCATTAAAATATTCACTTAAGCAAGATAATTGGGCTTCCTTTTCTTTCCCTGACACTATTGAAACAGACTGTTAACAGGCTTTGGAATCAAGCACTCAGACTCATGGCACCAGTGAAGTAGATTCTTGACCTTGGTGTCAGCTTCATACACGGTATAATTTGTCACCTAAGTATATTAAACATATTAGGCTTCACCATAATCCTAGTGTGACTGGGATGTGTGGATGGGCCAGACTGCAAGAAAGAGGGCAGGCAGCAGTTCCTCAAACTGGTAGATTATTCTATACTTGGATTCACCAAGCTAGTAACAATACAGCTTCTGCAGTACCACATTGGGAAACAAGAGGGCAAACACAGTCCCCTTTAGGCATCCCAGCCCTTGGTTCCCACCTAGACAGCCAAGTAATATAGTGAAGGGTTACTGAAAACCTGATTCACCATGTGTGAGGTTCACCAATCCCAAAGGACCAGACACTTATCCTCAGGTCAATATGAGTCTCAGATCTTACCCAATAATCACGCTGATGCCAATCCTTTAGTAACTAAAAACTTAAAGGCTTAATAATAAAAGGAAAAATAAAGAAGAGAGTTGTAAATGGTTAAAAGATCAATATATATACAAATATGTGTACAGTCCTTAGGTCTGTTTCATAGGAGAGATGGTGAGGCTACTGATTTGTGATAGTCTTTCTGGAATCAATTTAAAGGGTTATAGTCCAATAAGCAGCCCAGGTGTAGGGTCTGTTGGAGTCCTTCCATACATTTTCCAGGCTATTCCAAATAATAATTGGGAAGATCTCTGTTTTACGACTTTCCCTGTTAAAAGTTTAAGCAGACTACAGAAGAAAGGATCTGGCCCAAAGCTTTCCTTTATAGCGCTTCTAAGCAGGCTGACACAACTCCTCACAGAAATTGTCAAAGCAGGGCCTTCCCCTGAGAAAAAATAGACAATGCAGCTCTTTGCTTTGAAACCAATCTCCTATTTCCTATGCATACACAGGTAAGCTAGTTGCATTCATTCACATAGGGCAATTAGCCAGTACTTCATTATAGCATTGATAGTTAAGCTGAAAACAATGTAGATAATATTAGTTTCCTGCAGTATTACACATCTTTGATCTTAAGGTTACTTGGACACAGTCACATATATAATTAAGACATGAAAGGGACTTAACATTGTTAAACATTGCTTACATTGTTATACTTCTAACAAGATATAGGTAAACACAGACAAATACCCTTCGCTTCTTATCAATACAAAGTGAATGAGTTGGGGCTTGCTACCCTAATTAACATTTCTTTGAGACCCATACATAAGTGACAGGTTTCAGAGTAGCAGCCGTGTTAGTCTGTATCCGCAAAAAGAACAGGAGTACTTGTGGCACCTTAGAAACTAACAAATTCTATGCATCCGAAGAAGTGAGCTGTAGCCCACGAAAGCTTATGCTGAAATAAATTTGTTAGCCTCTAAGGTGCCACAAGTACTCCTGTTCTTCATACATAAGTGGATTGTCTTGAATACAATTGTAAGGCCTCGTGTTAAGTTGTTATGGGTCATAGACAGGTTGGCTTGGCTGGTCTGTCAGTGTCACATCTAGTATAAATAATTATTTGGGCCTTTACTAAGATAGATTTGTTGGGTTTTTTTGTTTTTTGGGTTTTGTGTGAGGAGAGTTGGCTGCCAAGTTTGGAAGCACTTTGTAAGTATCGCTCTGTGCTCATGTGAAACAAATGGAAAAAATACTGTGGCCTTAAAACCAGGGGACAGAAAAATCAGATTGAAAGTTGAACACAAAAATATGGATTGCTTTATTTTGATACACCGTATCACCACCTCCCCAGAATGGATTTACTAATATCTCACATGCCAAAAGGTGTTTGAAAAGGGACAATAATAGTTCCAGAAACTAGTTTTGCTGACACCATTAGCCAAAAAAACCCTCTTGTCTGAAACATGAAATTCTTCACATATTAGCAGGGGAGGAGTAAAATGATTCATTTAATTTTAAAATGTCAACAAGGATTATATAATTCCTCTGCCTAAAACATGAACATTTCACATCATAGTGTGATTCTCTAAAACTTTCCATGAAGCAACATGCTACTTTTAATTGAAGGTCCAGCAAGTGTTTTGGTAGTCTTTCTCCCTTAATTTACATAACTATTCACTTCTCCTGAACATCTTTAAAGTTTGTTCCACAGTTTCTGTTTTTCTTTCTTATTCACATACTTTGCCAGATATGCGTGAGAGGAGAAGCTCTTAGTGCTTGATCATAGTGTTTGGT
Source organism: Mauremys reevesii (assembly GCF_016161935.1). Taxonomy (NCBI): domain Eukaryota; kingdom Metazoa; phylum Chordata; order Testudines; family Geoemydidae; genus Mauremys; species Mauremys reevesii. The sequence continues at coordinate 274,431,724 of NC_052623.1, read as the reverse complement.
GCATTGCCTGACTAGAAATCTCCCTGGCTTTATCCAGTGAAAAGTGAGAGAAATCTTGCTTCCTCACTTAATATATCTGGGTTATGGTGTATATGGACAAACCAAAGTACCTACCCAGTTTTCTTTTACAAATGCTCAATCTGTCATTGAAAAAGAGAGATCAAAACAGACACTCTCACCAGCATCCAAACGTGGCTCTCCAAAGGCTTGATCCTTTTCTGGAAGTCAATGGAAACTTGGTCATTAACTTCAGTGTGAGGAGAGTTGGCCGCCAAGTTTGGAAGCACTTTGTAAGTATCGCTCTGTGCTCATGTGAAACTAGACTCAAAAAATCAAATAAACAGTTCCAACATAAGTTCCAGTTGGCCCTAAGAGTTTTTAGAGTGGTGTCATAGCAAAGCCTCCAGCAAAAGTCATTAACACTGTAATTTATTTATTATCTTTTTGTGCACGGTCCCGAACTAACACTAATGGTTCACTGTTATTACATGATAAAGTGGCTGATGGTGGTAGGGTATTTCCAGGATAAAGGATCTCATGCAACAAAGTAAATCCATGATTGTTCTCAGTCCAGGTTGTGTTAATTATACAGTACAGTAACTCCTCATTTAACGTTGTCCCACTTAACGTTGTTTCAGTGTTACATCCCTGCTCAGTTAGGGAACATGCTCATTTAAAGTTGTGCAATGCTCCCTTATAACATTGTTTGGCTGCCTGCTTGTAAGTTTCTGTGGAAGAGCAGCGACTTTACAAGGGAGCATTGCACAAGTTCCGCTTCTCCGCCTCCTCGCCCTCCCTCTCAGTCCTTCCCCCCCCCCAAAACAGCTGTTTGGTGGCACTTAGGACTTTGTGAGGGGGGAGGGATGTGGCGTACTCTGGAGAGGAGGTGGAGTGGGGGTGGGAAGAGGTGGGCCTGGAGTGGAGCGGGGACAGGAAGAGGTGGGCCCGGAGCATTCCCAGCAAAATCCGAGCCTGTTCTCTGGGGAAGCTGCCGCTGCTGCTGCAAAGGTGCTTCCTTGCCCGCAGTGGGCTGTGCCTGTGTGGGGTAAGCCAGGGGCACTTCCCAACCACAGTACAGTACTGTACAGCATACAGTATAATGCCTTTTGTCTGCCCCCCCCCCCCCAAATGTCCTTGGAACCTAACCCCCCGCATTTACATTAAATCTTATGGGACAATTGGATTTGTTTAACATTGTTTCACTTAAAGTTGCATTTTCCAGGAACATAACTACAGCGTTCAGTGAGGAGCTACTGTATTCTTTAGAAATCTGCAATTACTGTGCAGTTTGTGTACCAGATTCTGTGAGGTTGCTATGTCAGTAAAAAAAACCTCTCAGGCTGCTGTTTGAGTCCTGGAATTTAACCTGATATTGAACGATCTAATCTAATTTGTAAATCTGGGCATGGTCAGACTATGCAATCTCTACAGCCTTCCATCCTCCAGTTCTGTGTACTTTGTACAGTGATTCTGTGCTGTCCCTCTTGACACAGGTAGGAAGTAGAATGGTGATCGTTGCTGGTGGCTGCGTGTTGCTTGTGATAGGCATGTTTGGGAAGATCGGCGCTGTGTTTGCCAGCATACCAACACCCCTGATTGGAGGACTGCTCCTTGTGATGTTTGGAATCATCACTGCTGTGGGAGTTTCCAATTTGCAGGTAACGGCCTCAAAGGATTTAATTTACAAGACCAAATACTCTTGAGAGAGAATTTTGGTCTGCAGTCAGGTTCCCGTTCAGTGCAGTTGTTTACTGGGACAAGTGCCTCATCACAAAAACCACTGCTGTAATTCACACTAGTTAGCCATCATGTTGGCAATTTCATCAAAGAGGCCAATGAATGGACCAGAAGAAGGCTTAGCTGTAGTGGGGTCACCAGAAACTGAGTCCCCTGGTTAACTTGTCGTGGGACTGCAGCACTGCTAATAGGCGAGTGATGTCAGAGTTATGGTGGCATGGTTACACTACCTGGTGATCCCTACTGTCACCCCAGAGGCAGTCTTTCCTGACTGGTTGATTTGAAGCACATTGGTATAGGCAGGAGGGAAGCCTGGATTGCTGATGTCTTGACCTATTTTTTTTTCTGGTTAACTCCATTAGTTCCACTGGAATCATATATCCTGATGCTAGTAAGGCTTTTGGTACAGTCCCACATGACATTCTCATAAGCAAACTAGGGAAATGTGCTCTAGATGAAACTACTATAAAGTCTGTGCACCACCACTTGAAAGACCGTACTCGAACAAAAGCTATCAATGATTTGCTGTTGACCTGGGAGGATGTATCTAGCTGGGTTCCCACAGCAACCAATCCTGGGTCCAGTACTAGTCAGTATTTTCATGAATGACTTGGACAATGGAATGGAGAGTGTGCTTATAAAACTTGCAGGTGACAGTGGGGTTGCTGGCACTTTGGAGGACAGGATTAGAGTTCAAAACAACCTATACAAATTGGAGAATTGGTCAGAAATCAACAAGATTAAATTAAATAAAGACAAATGCAAAATACTTCACTTAGGAAGGAAAAATCAAACGGATAGCTACAAAATGAGGAATACCTGCCTAAGTGTAGTCCTGCTGAAAACAGTCTGGGGGTTACAGAGGATCACAAAATTGAATATGAGTCAACAATGTGGTGTAGTTGCTAAAAAGTCTAATATCATTCTGCACCATAGTAACAGGAGTGTTGTATGTAAGACAAGGGAGATGATAGCCCTGCTCTACTCAGCACAGGTGAGGCCTTAGCTGGAGCACTGTGTCCAATTCTGGGGGCCACACTTTAGGAAAGATGTGGACCAACTGGAAAGAGTCTAGAGGAGAGCAACAAAAATGATAAAAGGTTTAGAAAACCTGACCTGTGAGGAAAGACTAAAAAACCCCAAACAAAAAACTGGACATCTTTAGTCTTGAGGAACAAAGATTGAGGGGGGCCCTGATAACAACCTTCAAATCTGTTGAGGGCTGTTATAAAGAGGACAGTGATAAATTGTTCTCCATGTCCACTGAAGGGAGGACAAGAAGTAATGGACTTAATCTGCTGCAAGGGACATTCAGGTTAGATATTAGGAAAAACTTTCTAACTCTAAGGGTGGTTAAGCACTGGAATAGGTTACCAAGGGAGGTTATGGAATCCCCATTACTGGAGGTTTTAAGAGGCTAGACATATGCCTGTCAGGGATGGTCTAGGTTTACTTGGGGGCTGGACTTGATGACTTCCCAAGGTCCCTTCCAGCCCTACAGTTCTGATTCAGTACTAATAAATGCCAGCTGATGACATGGCTCTGTGTATATCAGTGTTTTTCTGTAGACATTTGTTAATTTCATTTCTACAGCTGTTTCTGCAATAGTGTATGAAATTCTGCCCCTAGTAACTGTCACTGCATATGTGTATGCGGGTCCAAGGATTCATCAGCAGGTCCAAGCAGTTTATAGATTTTGATCGTTTTGAGCAGTATGTATTAACACATGTAATCTCTCTGTACAGTATGTGGACATGAACTCCTCAAGAAACCTGTTTATCTTTGGATTCTCTATATATGCGGGTCTGGCAATTCCCAGCTGGGTAAACAAAAATTCTCAAGTGCTAGAAACAGGTAAAAATGAGCATCCTCATTTATTGGGACCATCCTCCCAAATATGAAACTAAAGTCAATACTGATACAGAGAAATGCAGCCTACAAATGTTACATGGTACAAACCCATGAAAGTTGCCTAGTGGCTGGCAGTCCTGCCTTCTGGATGTGCTGCTGTAGCACTTTCGTTGTAAGGAATCTTTAAGATGTAGCAATCTCTCACTGCTAAATGAATTCATGTTAACAAATACAGACTTTGCAATGCAAGGAATCAGTGGCTCCCATTCCTTTTGGAATGTTCCGGTGTGAGAAGCAATTAGTAAGAGGAAGAACTGGCTTATTATCATGGCTGAATTCTGATTGGAATCTCTGTCTTTGGAGCATCCTTGTGGCTATCTACCTGCAGTAAAATACTGCCTTTGGAAAAACAAAGGGCCAGAACCTCCTGCTAATTACAAGAGGGTGACTTTAGTCCCTTTCTTGTCCGTGAACTGTTAGCCCACACATTGTGTCTGTTGCAGTTAATGTGTCTGCCCCAAAGATCTTACAAGTGTCTTTTTATGAATTAGTAAGTCACCTTGTATGCTCTGGCCATTATATAAATTAGTAACATGGACTAAAAACATACAAATGAAACTATCAGCAGGATGAAGCTATTTTAAATTGTAAAACAACAAAATCTCATGCCCTGGTTTGGAAGAGGGAGCACGGTACTTTCTGCTGTTGAGCTGCATGTCTCTCCTTGGCGAGTGAGTGACTTGTGGCAGATTGTCATTGATTTTGTTGTTGGTCAAATGTGTGTCTTTGGGTCCCTTATTGAGGTTTTGTTTTTCTTTCAGGAATTCTCCAGCTAGACCAAGTGATCCGAGTGCTCCTCACCACTGGCATGTTTGTGGGTGGATTCCTGGCATTTATCCTTGATAACACGATTCCAGGTCTGATCAGCTGTAGCGATCTAGCCCTCTGCTTCCTACAGTCTCCCACCATAATCACCAACAATTCAGCTCCACTGGTGGGAATAACGGTGGGAGTGCTCGTGTCAACGGACCCAGGTGCTGCTGGCATTTAAAATGCCAACAGCCACCTGAGGTGGAGCTGGGGTGGTATGATCATGGCTGCCATCTTGCTGGACAAACCAGGGACCTCCAGAGTTAAAAGCATGTCTGATACAGCTTGAGCTAAAGAGTCAGACCTCCACAGCGAGGAGGCTGTGACAACTCATATTCTCTGTGCACCAACACAAAGGAGGACCTGTAACACACATCTACTAGGGGTTTACACTGGAAATGGTGGAACATGTTAGGAAAAATACCGACTGTGTGCAAAGCCCTGGCAAGATAGGCTGTAATGTCTACTGACAACAGAAAGTCTTCTGTTTTGAGCAAGCTTAAGGGGGGAGCTGGGGACATGGGGAGAGGGGAGAGGAAATGTGCACTCAGGCTAGTTTTAAAATGGATTATTTTAACTGTAGTCAACATGCATGGCATGTGATAGATCAATGGAGAATCCGGCTTACAATGCTGTTGTATCAGGAAGAAAAGTATCTTCTAATAGTGTTAATTAATTTTGTTGAATGCTTTGAACATAGGAAGAGCTACTGAAGTGTAAAGTATCAATATATCATATTGCACTGAGACACTATGGTGGGAGTAGTACGATACCAGAACTGTGTGTAATTAGGGAACTGCACTAAATATGTGCTTAAGTCTGTGTTAATGGTTCTTCGGTAACTTTCCTCTCACTTCCTTTTGGTAGGAAGCCAGGAAGAGCGAGGACTCTTAGCATGGAAAGAGACCTGCCAGGAGGAGTGTGACGAGATGCGCGTTTTGGAAGTCTACAGTCTTCCATTTGGGATAGGCACCAAGTTCTGCACCTCCTCTTGGGTTCAGTACCTCCCAACTTGCCCGCAAAGGCTATCTGGATTCAAGAGAAAGGAAGGACCAAAGAGCCTCAAACAGGAAAACAGTTTCAAAATAAGCTCAGAAAGAGAACCAGAGATAGACATTGATACAAGGATATAAGCCCATGGTTAGGAGGTGGACTCATTTGCAAAGCACGTGCCATGAAAACCATGTTTACAGACAACCTGATAGAGGTTGGAACAGGAGAATAGATGATAAAACTGTTGTTTTCTATTCCCCGCTCTGCCACTGACTCCTTGTGTGACCTTGAGTAAGTACCTCACCTTTTTCTGCCTCCCTTTATCAAGATGTAGCAAGAATATACTGACTGGGGAACAGCCTGGCCGGAGGCCACAGCACTTATGAAGGAGCTTGTTCCCCCCCACACACACTTTCTCTTTGTGAGCCATGACAGTCCTGATCAGGTTCTGAATAGCATATGCACAGCAGTGTTTCCCTCTCCCATTGATCAGCTGTTCGGGAGCTGTGACAGCTACCCTTCCACCCCAGCTGATCACTGGGAGTGACAGAAAAGTGCATGTGCTACTTGGCCCCTAACCAGAACTGTCAGGTGTTACATGGGGCTCCTCTCAGTATTACCATACGGAAGGGGAACTCTGTCGTATGATGTCTCTATATGGGGAAGAGACAGGAGAAGAAGGGAATTGGGAAAGAAAATTCCAGTATAAAATGAAGGAAGGGACAGAGGAAGAACAAAAAGGCAGTTAGCTCCATTTGTGTGTGTGATTTAGAATAGTGTTTCTCAACAACAAGTCCATGGACTGGCACTGCTCCTTGAGATCTCCCTGACACAGTTTAGGAGGCAGCAAGTTGGTCCCTGGTACCAAAAAGGTTCCGGAACACTGCTCTAGAGAAAGGTGGCCTTGTGACTGACCTGGCTGAAGAAGAGACTTTTCAGTTTCCAAGCAGTTTTGAAAAATTGGGGCAGGGGGAGGGAATTGTTTTGGTCGAACTAAAAATGACATTTTTCAAAACTGTGGGGTGAACTGAAAGGTCAAGCAGATGAGCGGAATGTGTCGGTGATACAGAAATGATTCAGTTTGTCTTTCAAGCGTTTTGACAAAAGCAAAGGAGTCATAAAATGTTTTTTGGTTTGCAACCTACAGATGACTGTACATTTCCTCTTAGTTTCCTTGTTGGTATTATCATCCAACTAGCTGCATCTGCTCTCTGGTTAGAGGAGACATTCTGGTGCTTTTAGGAGTCTAGTCTTGGGCCCCAATCCTGCAAAGACTTACGCATGCGCTTGGACTTTCTGGGTCCCATGAAAGCAACCCCCTACCCTCGAAAAGGCTTAGGGGAATCTAGGGAGGCCGTGGAATTGGTGATCTTTGAAAGGAGTGTGGGCAGATGAGAGACAATAGTGAATGCAGGGCCTAATAGCAGCATATAAAGATCAAACTGTGAATGGAAAAGATTTCTTTACAAGTCTTGATGAAAGTCCCACGGTACAGATCACATAAACATCGTCATTCATTATTTAAGTGCTGTGTGCTCAGCTCTGCACAAACATAAAATAAAGGCAGACCCTGCCCTGAAGATCTTACAGTCAAAGACCCTGATCCTGCAAAAACATATGCAACTGTCTAACTTTGTGAGTTGTCCCATTGAAAAATGGTACTTCTCACAGTGTGTAAAGTTAAGCACGTGCGAAAGTCTTTGCAGGACTGGGACCCAAGACTAGACTAGGAGCAGAGAAGGCAGGCCATACTTACAGAGTGGGGAACTGTATCCTGGGAACCAGTGACTCTGGAAAGGACCTGGGGTTCCTGGGAGAGAATCAGCTGAACATGAGCTCCCAGCATAAGACTGTGGCCAAAAGGGTTAATGTCACCGGATGTAGAAACAAGTAGGAAGGTGGGAGGTTATATATGTGGCTCTGATGCCACCACTGCTGGAATACTGTGTCCAGTTCTGGTGTCCACAGTTAAAAGAAGGATGTTGATAAATTGGAGAAGGGTCACAGAAGAGCCACAAGAATGATTGAAGGATTCAAAAACATGTTTTTATATTGAAAGACTTAAGGAGTTCAATCTATTTAGCCTATGAAAGAGAAGGTTAAGGGATGTCTTGATTAATCTATAGATGCTTCCATGGGGAACAAATCTGGTAATAGTGGGCTCTTCAATCTAGCAGACAAAGATATAATATGAACCAATGGCTAGAAGTTGAAGCTAGACAAATTCAGACTAGATATAAGGCACAAATTTTAAGCAATGAGGGTAATTAATCTTTGGAACAAGGTTTGTGGTAGATTCTGCATCACTGGAAACTTTAAAATCAAGATTGGTTGGTTTTTTTCCTTTAAAAAACTGCCCTTGATTTTGACTCATGAATTAATACAATGATATCCTATAGCCTGTCTTAAACAGGAGGTCAAAGGAGTCAATCACAGTGGTCCTCTCTGGCCTTAAAATCTATAAATCTCACAAAGCCTTTGCTCAGGATGGAGTAGCAGAGGTGCTGCAGGTCAAAACTGAGGTGCACTGGCAAAGCTGTTTGGGGAACCCAAGGCTAGAACAGAAGGGCGTACTACAGATCATGAAGGTGGGAGACCAGGACTGATATGTTAGATAAACTGTCTATTATCATCTTGGAAGCTTCAGTGTGAGATGTTTTCCTACAGGGCTGCCATTGTTTAAATTGGAATCACCGTATAGAACCATATAGAATGGAAATAGAACACGAGGAATGTAGTGTAAGGATTCAGTGTTTTATATAGGCGCCTTGTAATTTTGGAGACTGCAGATATGAGAGTTTGTTTTCCTAACAATTCATTGAGCTGAAAGTCTAGAGTTCGGAGAGTGTGTTTTAGGAAGGCATATTATTGTGCAGTGTAGGCATGAAGTGGGCAACATTAATTTAAATGAGCCTATATATAGCATGATGTGAAAGAAAAATCTGGTACAGATTTGATTTAGATCCGACAGAAAGAAAATATGATAAAGGAGGTTCATGAGAGAGTCACTCTTCATTGTATGAACACTGCTGTCATCATTGTGTATCACTTAGCATAACTGTCTCACTGTTGATCTTCCTCATTCTGTCTGTTGTATCCACCTGTTGTTTTTTTTGTTATGTTTGTATGACACCTAGTATGATGGGGCCCAGAGCCCTGATTGGGCCTTTAAAGAACTACTGCACTACAAATAATAAATGTAACCTAGATCTTATTTAAAAGAATTCAAGAAGAGGCAGAAAACTCTTGGCATCGAATGCTAGAGGGTTTCAGAATTTCATCTGATCCTATTAGCATTTAGTGTGGTGTTATCTGAAAATCTCCTCTCTTGCTTCAGAGTAAAACTTCTGGAGACTTCTTTATTTTTAATCAGGCAATTTTTCATTTTTGGTCTCTGATGTTCTATTTGTTGGAGCTAGATTTGGGAGGATTAGATTTTTACTGGTAAATGTCAATTTCACCATACACAGAAAAGCCAACAACAATTTTTTTTCTATTGATAACTGAAATGTATAGATAGGCAAAGTAAGAAAAATACTGCTTGAGAACTTTAGAGTTTGATTTAAGGATATTTACTTTGTATTTTTGGTGTAATGTTGAAAACTTGTGCTTTAATGGTTTATAAAGCTTTAACTTTTTGAATCTCAAGCTCTGTTGTCATTAAATAATTGTCTACCATGCCACATAATTTCTATCAACTGTGAAAACTGATTGATAAAAATAAAAATGCTTTAAAAATAAACGTTGATATTATCCATCAAAATTATTTAAAAAAATCAAATTCTGCAAGTTGTAGACTGTATCAAAAACACTCCCTATTATTGATTCAAATTACTTGAGGTACATAAGCATAGATTTCAATTCACAGCAAAATCTCAGTATATGTTTCTCTGCCCTGGTCTACACTACGAGTTTAGGTCAAATTTAGCAGCGTTAGATAGATTTAACCCTGCACCCGTCCACACGATGAAGCCATTTTTATCAACTTAAAGGGCTCCTAAAATCGATTTCTGTACTCCTCCCTGACGAGGGGATTAGCACTGAAATCGACATCACCGGGTCAAATTTGGGGTAGTGTGGACGGTATTCGATGGTATTGGCCTCCGGGAGCTATCTCAGAGTGCTCCATTGTGATCACCTGGACAACACTCTCAACTCAGATGCACTGGCCAGGTAGACAGGAAAAGCCCCGCAAACTTTTGAATTTCATTTCCTGTTTGGCCAGCGTGGCGAGCTGATCAGCACAGGTGACTGTGCAGAGCTCATCAGCAGAGGGGAAGGAGGGCGGGATGTGGAATAGACATGAGCAACACATCTCGAAGAACACCAGTTACGGAAAAGGTAACTGTCTTTTCTTCTTCGAGTGATTGTTGGCTGAGTAGAGGTAATTAGGTGCTTTTGCACCAGCACCCTGCTACACCGTGGTATGGAGAGACAAGAGCAGGAGAGCAGAGTTGCAGTGGAAGCGGTGGATGACAATGGTCATGTAGAGGGCCTGCAAGGTGGATTCATGGCACCAGGAGAGCAGAGTTGCAGCGGAAGCAGTCGTTCGATGACGACGGTTAGCAGTCCTACTGCACTGTCTGCTGAAAGCAGTATGGTGTCCGCACAGAAAAAAGGTGCCAAACGATTATCTGCTGTTGCTTTCACAGAGGGAGGGGCTACAGATGACATGTACCCAAAACTGCCTGTGACAATGTTTTTGCCCCATCAGGCATTGGGAGCTTAACCCAGAATTCCAATGGGCGGTGGAGACTGTGGGAACTGTGGGATAGCTACCCACAGTGCAATGCTCTGAAAAGTCAATGCTAGCCATGGTAGTGTGGACGCACACCGCCGACTTAATGCACTTAGTGGGGACACACACAATCAACTGTATAAAATCGCTTCCTAAAAAATCGACTTAAGGAATCGGCCAGTCATGGCATGAGAGAATATTGTGTGACCCTGCACTGGCGGGTGGAAGGCTGATATGGCCGCCAAGTGTACCTTGATGGACGAAGGCTCTAGGCCCTGGGCTCTAAGATGGAGGTAGTCTAATATAATTTGGATCAGAGCAGCCATGGGTGAGACGCCCCGATCAGCAGCCCACCAGGAAAACCGAGACCATTTCGCCAGGTAGGCCTGATGTGTGGAGGGATGCCTGCTCTCCAGGAGGACGTGCTGAACCCCTTCCGAGCAAGTCCTCTCCTCCTGGCCTAACCATGGAGCAGACACGCCATGAGGTGGAGTGCCGCTAGGTTGGGGTGGAGGAGGCAACCTTGCTCCTGGGAGAGCAGGTCCAGGTGGGTTGGCAACAGCCATGGTAGGGCGACTGCCAGGCTCGTGAGAGTCCCAAACCAATGTTGCCTGGCCATGCCAGGGTGATCAGGAGGACCCAGGCCCTGTCCATTTTTCTCTTTTCCAAGACTCTGCCGATCAATGGAATCAGGGGAAAGGCATAGAAAAGTTGACCTGACCAGGACAGAAGGAAGGCATCAGAGATCGCCCCCACGCCCCCCCCTCCCCCCCGGAGCAGAAGCAGGGACACCGGCAGTTCTGCCGGGACATGAACAAGTCCACTTGAGGAGTGCCCCACATTTGGAAAATCCTGTGCGCCACCTCTGGGTGCAGTGTCCACTCGTGCTGAGAGGAGAAGTCCCGGCTCAGCGGATCTGCCCGAGAGTTCCGGATACCCAGTAAATGATGGGGTTCCAGGTAAATATCATGGGCTATGCAGAAGTCCCACAGTCTGAGCACTTTCCTGGCAGAGGGCTGAGGAACGGGCTCCGCCTTGCCTGTTGATGTAGAACAGGGGTCAGCAACCTTTCAGAAGTGGTGTGCTGAGTCTTCATTTATTCACTCTAATTGAAGGTTTCGCGTGCCAGTCATACATTTTAATGTTTTTAGAAGGTCTCTTTCTATAAGTCTATAATATATAACTAAACTATTGTTGTACGTTAAGTAAATAAGGTTTTTAAAATGTTTAAGAAGCTTCATTTAAAATTAAATCAAAATGCAGAGCCCCCCGGACCGGTGGCCAGGACCCAGGCAGTGTGAGTGCCACTGAAAATGAGCTTGTGTGTCTCCTTCGGCACGCGTGCCATAGGTTGTCTACCCCTGATGTTGAACATCGAGGCTGTGTTGTCCATGAGAACCCAGACCACTCTGCCTGCCAGGTGCGAGTGGAAGGCCACACATGACAGACGGACCACCCTGAGCTCCTTGACATTTACATGCAGGGCCAGGTCCTGTGCGGACCACAGACCTTGGGTCTGGAGGTTTCCCACCTGGATCTGCCCTTGACCAACCAGTTGCTGAGGTAGGGAAAGATCTGGACCCCCCTGAGGTCTGAGGTAGACCGCTACCCCAGACATACACTTTGTGAATATCCTGGGAGCTGTGGACAGGCCAAACGGGAGTACAGTGAACTGGTAGTGCTCCTGCCCAACCGTGAAACGGAGGAAACGCCTGTGTCCCTCGAATATATGAATGTGGAAATACGTGTCCTGTAGATCAAGGGCAGCGTACCAGTCCCGGGATCCAGGGAGGGGATGATGGAGGACAGAGAGACCATGCAAAACTTGAGCTTTACCATGTACTGGTACATGGTAAAGTACATGGTAAAGCCTTGCAAGTCCAGAATGGGCCTGAACCTCCTTTGGCCTTCGGGTTAAGGAAATAGTCTGAGTAGAACCCTTTGTGTCTGAACTCCACTGGCACCACCTCCACTGCTCCTAAGCCAAGGAGCCGCCTCACCTCCTGCTTGAGTAGGCTCTCGTGAGAGGGGTCCCTGAAGAGGGATGGGGATGGAGGGTGGGTGGGGTAGAAGTAAACTGGAGGGTGTAGCCCTGGGAGACGGTGTTGAGGACCCATCAGTCCGAGGTCAGCCATGGCCACTCCGGGAGAAAAGCACACAACTGGTTGGAGAAGGGAAGCTTTATTGCGGGTGGATCCCTGGTATGAACTAGGAAGTCGCCCCCAGGCATCCCACCAAAACTGGTGCTTAGAGGGCCCAGGCTGGGGCGCAGGCCGGGATTGCCTTTGCGGGTGCTTTTTATAGTCCCTTGACTTTTTATAAGGGGGCTCCTATCTGGAGTGGGTGGCCTGACTGGGAGCCTGCTGCAGTTTAAACTTGGTCCTGGCCAGGGCCGGGACATAGATGCCAAGGGTCTTTAATATCATGTGGGAGTCCTTCAGACCATATAACTTCACGTCTGTTTGTTCCACAAACAGGGCCTTGCCATCGAACGGAAGGTCCTGTAAGGAGTTTTGTGCCTTGCTGGACAATCCAGACAGCAGGAGCCACAACGCCCTCCTCATGGACACCATGGAGGCCATAGACCTTGCAGCCTTTTCAACAGCTCTTGGTGGGCTTTCGTGTCCTCCTGCAGGACGGGAGGAGGAGGGGCCATGATCGTCTCATCGGAGGAGGACAAGGTGGGGGTGTGGTACTCTGTGTCCCCACCAGTGCCATAGGTCCCACCACTTGGACCCCTTCTAAGCACGGGACTGGGGATGAACACTCCACTAACTCCTTTCTGGGAGGCTGAGAAAGGGAGGCTGATGGTCTTTCCGAGGCTCCAGCCACCAAGCAAGCCACCACCAGAGGCTGTGTCGGGCCCCTGGGGCCCATTGGTAGCATGGCACTGGCCAAGGAGCCCGGTGCCACTGCCTAGCCTGGCCCATTGACTGACAACTCTGAAGGGAGGCCGGGCTGGCATACGATCGACTGCTATCCCAGGACTGGGATGAGTGGCGGCATCAGGAACGGTGCCGACTGCGAGACCATGATCCCTGCGTGGAGGAGCAGGAGTACTGCCGGTAGCGGCTGATCCACGACTGGCTCCAATGGGCGGATCTGCGACGGTGGGGTGCCGGTGATTGATGCCTGGGGCTGCAGGAGCGGTGCCACGGTGGGGACCTCAAGAGAGATGAAGAACGGGAATGGCGTTGATGCCCGTACCACGAGAGGCTAAGGTAGTTTCTCTGAGACAACAACCTCTGGTGCCATCTGTCCTGGTCTCGACGGGGCACCCTCTCCTTGCGAGGTCTACATTACCTCGAGGAGGAGTGGTGCCTGGAACCCCTGACAGTCGGTACTCAGCCAGCCAACCTGCTGGGGGTCAACGGGGAGTGGTGCAGACTGCGCATGGGGTGGTCACTGAGCGGGAAACAGCGTTGGGAACCTTCCCTCAACCATGAGCGGTACCATCCAGGTGGCGACTGTGGGGGTCCGAGCAGTGGCTTACCTCTGGACCGGGGAGCCGATGACGGCGGAGCTACCGGTACCAGCAGAGACATAATGTCTTGAGCCACCTGCCTTGTAGGTGGGGAATTTTCTGGGATGGGAAACAGTACCTGGAGAAGGGTTGTTAGGGTTGGCTGGTACATCCTGCTTAGCCTTTGCTAATTTCAGTTCATGCTTTCTCTCTCTTTCCCTCTCCTCCATCTCTTTTTGTCTCGCCTCCATCTCTTTTTGTTTCTCCTCCATAGCTCTTTTGTGGGCAACCTCAGCCCTGGCCATCTGTCTGTCAAGGTTCCTTCCCCACTCTGAACTTTAGGATACAGATGTGGGGGACCTACATGAGAAGCTCTAAGCTCAATTACCAGCTTAGATCTGATATCGCTGCCACCATTCACAAGCACTCCCTTCTTTGGGTAGCCTTGAGAAACTTCACCAATTTCCTGGTGAACACAGATCCAAACCCCTTGGATCTTAAAACAAGGAGAAATTAACCATCCCCGCTCCTTTCTCCCACCAACTCCTGGTGGATCCAGATCCAACCCCCTTGGATCTAAAAACAAGGAAAAAAAGTCAATCAGGTATTAAGGAAAAAAGGCTTTTAATTAAAGAAAAGAAAGGTAAAAGAAAACCCTCTGGGAGAGATTAGCATACCAGCTACTCTCACAGACAACAGATTCAAAACACAGAGGATGTTCCCCTGGGCAAAAACTTAGTACACCAATGAAAATACCCCAATACCCAATTTGATTCTACCTCTAATTGCACAAGACAGGTTACAAAGAAATAAACATAAACCTATTTATTCATTTCTAAAACGTACTACTCTGATAAGAGGCTGGTTCCTTGATCTTTTTCACTCCGGCTGAAACTGAATCTCTAAACAAAGAAAAACTTCCCTCCTTCCTTTTGAAACATCTTGTTCCCCCATTGGTTCCTCTGGTCAGGTTTCAGCTAGGCTAGGTGAACTTCTTAACCCTTTACAGGTAAAAGAGGCATTAACCCTTAACTATCTGTTTATGACACACCTGCAGGGCCTATGGCATGCAGGGCACCCGAATGTGGCCACTGGCATCTGGGGAGGCCGGCTCGGAGTGGGCCAGGCTACTCTGCTCAACGTAAGTCGGAGGCCGTGAGGCCAATGGGGACCAAGAACTGCCCAACATGGGTCTAGTCTCTGCCCCAGTCTTGCTCCGGTGCCATAGTGGAGGAGACCTCTTCTTTGCCTTTTTGGAGTGTCCTGTGGATGGGGAGCAATGCCAACTGGTGTAGGGCACCTTTGGGTTGCCGCGCACTGATGCCGCGGTGCTCGGTGCAGTGGAGTCGGGGTTAGGGTCGACTCCATCAAAATGGCTCAGAGCCAAATGTCCTGCTCCTTCTTGGTCCAAGGTTTGAATGATTTGCAAATCTTACAGCGATCGCTGAGATGGGTTTCTCTGAGAGAGCGTAAACAGTCCGCATGTGGATCACTCATGGACATGGGCTGTTTGCAAGTGTTGCATGACTTAAAGCCCGGGGCACGGGGCATACCCCGACCCTGGTGCACTAAACTAACTCTCACTAAAACTACAGGCACTAGTAACTATGAACTAACAGAGTCCAAGAGGTAAAGCTACAGCCGAGCTGCAGCAGAGCAGTCCCGAAGCACCTTCACTGGTGGCAAGAAGGAGCTAAGGATGAGGGGAGTGCGCAGCGCCCCTTATACCGCGCCATGGTGGCGCCACTCCAGGGCTTTAACTTTTTGAATCTCAAGCTCTATTGTCACTAAATAATTGTCTGCCATGCCACATAATTTCCATCAACTGTTAAAACTGATTGATAAAAATAAAAATGCTTTAAAAAGAAACATTGATATTGTCCATCAAAATTATTTAAAAAAATCAAATTCTGCCAGTTGTAGACTGTGTCAAAAACACTCCCTATTATTGATTCAAATTACGTGAGCCTCCCCCAGCCAGCCACTGGCTGACCCCTAGCCTCTCCTATTCAGTCAGGCACATCTTCCCCCCATCCCCATGTGTGCCTGCATCTCCACTCACCATTTAGCTAGGCACAGCTGCCATTATCCATGTGGCCCTGCACCCCCACTTCCCCTGTCTCCAGGTGTCCCTGCACCCCCCACTACCAATCAGCCCTGGCTCAATGCTGTCACCCCAGTAGCTCCTGTGCCTGTGCTCAGTCTTCCCCCCCAGCCATTGCAAACCCCTCTGTGTGACCCCACCAGCAGTCCTGTGTGACCCACTCAGTCCACCTCCCACCCCATAGCCCCTGCCGCCTCATCTGGCCTCGCAGGCAGGGTGCTGTGAGGAAGGCAGCCTTTGCCCCCTCCCTTGCAGTGGCTGGCTGTCCTGGCCCATAGCCAGCTGGCCTCTCTTCTGGCACCACATCAGCCTTTGGTAGGCAAAAGGTGTAATTGCAGCTTCCCTTTGCCTCCCCGTCAGAATCAATTATTCTGCAGGGGTGGGGGGGAATCTATGGGGCACATTAATTCTTTATTTGTACAGTGGCACAAAATTCCCCCAGGAGTAAATTCTATCAGCTTTCATTTTTAAAAAATGATTTTTAGCCTTCATGGCTGCAAAGAAAAACTCAAAAAATCATGTGAACTGAGTGACAACTGCCTGAATTTGCAGAGGGTCTCAAACAATAGCTCTGAGAGTTGTGAGTGCTCTGTTTATCCTAATGGGATGTTAACTCCAAGGACCCCACTACTCTGTGGCACCCCTGCCAGCCAACACCAGCAGACAGGACCATGTGTGTAGTGGGTCTGTCTCTGCCCCTTCCCCCCCGAGGCTGATGCACTCTGGTTCCTAAGGTATTGGGGAGCCCCCATGCTACCACCCCTGCCTCTTCAGGGAAAGTTGGGGACCACAGCTGCTGTCCCTCTTGAAGGGGGAAAAGGGCCCTATGCTGCTGCTTCTCTGGAAGGGGGGGCCCACTGCCACTCCAAGTTGTGGGGGTGGGCACAGAGACAGATGTGGAGCCATGGGGGGGTCTCCATGTTATGATGTGCCTTGTGCTTGCTGAGGGCCACAGTTTGGGAACTACTAATCTATTGGTTAGAGCAGGGGCCTAGGAGATGGCACTGCTGTGCTTTATTTCCAGTTCTGCCATAGACTTACTGTGGGCAAGGCCACCTAACTGCCCTGGGCCTTAGGTTATGTATGAACTGGACGGTGATTAATTCACATGTTGGTAAAGCACTTTGAGATCTCTGACTGAAAGGTGCTTTGCAAGTGCAAAGGAGAATTATTTCTTCACTATTTTGGGAGAAGACCTCTATGCATCGTTCTTCTTCAGCAACCTGTCAGTGATACACCGAGCAGAGGAGATTGATTGAGCACATTTGGCCAATCCTGTTTTGGTTTTTGTTTGTTTGTAGCTCATCGTTAGGTGAGATTGCTGACAATCCCAACCATCACTGGCTGCAGTTTTTTACTGCTTCATTCCCAGCCCCTCCAAAAAAAGATGTTTCCACATTTTTAAAAAGCTGCTGAAAAATTGGAGAGTGTGCAGAAAATAGCCAGAAAAATGATTAAGAGGGCTGGAGAAAATGCCTTATCTTGAGAGCTCAATCGATTTAATTTATCAAAAAGAACCTTGAGAGGTGACTTGGTTATAGTGTATAAGCACAAGGAGAAAGTACCAGGTACTAAAGGGTTCTTTAATCTTGCAGAGAAAGGCAGAACATAAACTAAGGGCTGGAAGCTGAAGCCAGAAAAATTCAAGTTGGAAATGAGGCACAATTTTTTAAAGTGAGGGTAAGTAACCATGGAACAAACTACCAAGGGAAGCAGTGGATTCTCTATCTCTTGATGTTGTCAAATTAAGACAGGATGCCTTTCTAGAATTCATGCCTCCTAACCAAACACAAATTATACATTAGTCAAATGTGAGTAGTGAGCTCAATACAGGGGTAAGTGGGTGCAATTTAATGGCCTGTGATATACAGGAGGTCAGACTAGACAATCTAATGGTCCCTTCTGGCCATAAATGCTATGAATATGAGAGACATGACTAGTGGCCAAGTTGACATATTAGATCAGTACAAATTACCCTCCCTGCATTTATACATGACATGAAAGTTTTTCTGCATATGTAATACTTTTTGATTTTGGCGTTGGCCCTTGGTTTGTAAAAACGAGAGATCTGACAAAATCTTATTGCTGATTAAATGCAAAGTCCACTGTACAAAAACAAAACAAAAAACCCCCAAACAAAACCAATCGAACAAAAACAGATGCACTACACCATCTCTTTTCTTTAAAACTTTATAAATAGCTGTAACCTAAAACATTTTAACATATAAATTATGTAACTGATGCACAAAAGCACTGATAAGAGAATGTACAGTAAACAGTAACAAATCACTTCAACACAGTTTCTCCATCCATGCCCTGAAGCAGCTCACTGAAACGGGTGCAGCATCTCTTCAGGGGCCAGGCACGTCAAGCAATGCTCTGTAATGTTTTAGTTAATGGAGACACCTGTATTTACAAATCTTCATCATCAAAGGTCTCCGTGCACTGCAGCATCACGGTCTCATAGTCAAACTGAACAGCCTCGTCCTGGAAAACACAAGCAGGGTAATGGGGGAGACAGAAGCTGATTCTGGTCATTAGAAATCTGGTGATCTGGCACCTGCATACTTCAGCAAAGGGACAGTGAGCACTCCCTCCCTTTTCAGTCAGCCACTGACACATGCCAGCAGAAGTGTGTTGGCTGTCTGAAGACAGTCTCCCTTCCAATTGCTAAGGACGTAGGGGTCAGTCCTGGTTCAGCTGACATGATTTATAGGTTTCACTGAGTGCAATGGGCACATAGTCGCCTCTTAGGTCCTTAATCTGCGAGGGGCTGAGTACATCCCACAAGTTATTGTGGGCGGGATTCACAAAGGGACATAGGTGTTACACCGCTCAGGGTCTCACTGCCTAGCGCTTAGCTGCCTAGGCAATCACAGGAACAACACTGTGATCCACAAAGCCCTGCTAGGTGCCTAGGCACCTATACACTGAATGCGGCGAGACAGGCCCCTAAGAATGCGATTCGCAAAGCTAGCATGCAAGCTACCTAAGCTAGCCAATGGGAGACACTGACCGGAGGGATGAGTCCTCAGCCCCGGCTCTCTCTTGAAGATAGGTGCCTAAGTCTAGGCTACGCAGAGCTCTGCTAGTGATCCACAAACTAGGGGAAGTTAGACACTAGGTGTCGGCCCTGAAACAAAACAGGGTGGGGTGGAAGGAGGAACTGCTCCCTTGCCATCTTCATCTTAGTGGATAGGGTACTCACCTGGGATGTGGGAGACCCCCCACTTCATGTCCCACCTCTGCCTGGAGACGGGATCTGCCACATAGCAGGAGACTGCCCTGACCACTAGCCTAGGAATAGTCGGAGGTGGGTCTCCCTCAAGCTCGCCTGCTGAAGTGGTTCCACTTTGTTAAAATGCAATATTTAAATACTGATTGGGCTAGAAAAGGATGGCTCCATAACCAAGTGGTTATGGCAATCCCTGTTCAAATCCCTGCTTCCCTCAGAAGGGGGAACTTGAACTGTGGGGGACAGACGACTCGCAGAGCCTGGTTAAGTACTCTGTCCACAAAGTGATAACAGTGGTTGACGCCCTCCCCCTCCTGCCGCCGCCTGTTTTGTGTGAACTCGTCTGAGGCCCCAATCTGGTAGGTGTGCTCAGAGGCTGCTTTCCAGATTGGGGCCCTGCAAGCAATTTAGGCAGCCAAAGGTCCATCTTTCCCAGGTCGTGAATGTGATGTTGCACTCTATATGATTTCATAAAAATATGCTAATGAGTGTAAATATAATGTAACTGGAATCTGCTTTGTGCAAAAGGTCTCTTGCAAGATATCATTACAAAGTTTTATCTACTGAGTGTGGTCATCCTATTTGTAGAAATGTATCACTCTTGTATCTGAAACTAGACATATGAAATATAACTCTGAGGGCCTATTGTAGTTTATGCAAAGTGTGGGCCATTAATGGTGGTTTGGAATCTTGATGGCTCTCATTAACCAGGACAACTGACTGTAGATGGCTCTGTTTTACTTGCAAGTCTTCCTGTATATGTGTGTGCTGGCAAGTGGGTAATGAAGTGTTACAGTGACATGTGATCATGTCACCTGCACTGGAATCCATCTTTAACCTGGTGCTTTTCCATTTAGAAGGAGGGGTGAGAGAGGGACAAAGGATTCCCGCCTTATGCAAGATATATAAGTGGGTGGAACAGACCAAAAAGGCCTGCAGTCATGAGAAATCCCCTAGCTACCACCTGAGCTGGAACAAGGGATGTACCAGGGGAAAGGATTGTGCCCAGACTAGGAAGGCGTCCAGTCTTATTGAAACATAACTTATTGAAACATCTCTGAGGGTGAGATTTTATCTGTATTCAGTTTTATTACTGTATTAGGCTTAGACTTGCGTGTTTTATTTTATTTTGCTTGGTAATTCACTTTGTTCTGTCTGCTATTACTTGGAACCACTTAAATCCTACTTTCTGTATTTAATAAAATCACTTTTTACTTATTAATTAACCCAGAGTATGTATTAATACCTGGAGGGGTGGGGAGCAAATAGCTGTGCATATCTCTCTATCAGTGTTATAGAGGGTGAACAATTTATAAAGCTTATACAGGGTAAAACGGATTTATTTGGGGTTTGAACCCAATTGGGAGTTGGGCATCTGAGTGTTGAAGACAAGAACACTTCTTAAGTTGCTTTCAGTTAAGTCTGCAGCTTTGGGGGTGTGGACCAGACCCTGGATCTGTGTTGCAGCAGGCTAGCATTTCTGGCTCAACAAGACAGGGTGCTGGAGTCCCAAGCTGGCAAGGAAAGCAGGGGCAGTAGTAGTCTTGGCACATCAGTTGGCAGCCACAAGGGGGTTTCTGTGATCCAACCTGTCACAGTGAATTCCCCTGGTGCTTGGCTGGCCAGATACCACGGTGAGGCAGCTGGGCCAGGGAAGTAGCCTGGTGCCTAGCATGAGGCTGCAGTGTGCATGTCCAGAGTAAAAACTTAGGCACCTACAGGGATAGACAGCAGCTGAGCGAGGTTCTGTGGATCACAGTGGTGCCTAAAAGTGGGACTAAGGCTCCTAGCTTTGTGGATCCCACTGACTTCAGTAGCTCAGGATCAGGCCCTACTTCCCTTAACTCAAGAGATGGATGAGTCCCTCTCCTGGACAGACTTAAGCAGCGTGAGTGCCTCTTGGGAGGTCAGGGAAGCAGAGGTGAAAAAGCTGGCGGTCTTTAGACATATGTCTAAACTGCAATGTGAGCCCAGGGTCTGTGGGACTCCAGCCACGGGCTTGGTGTTTGTAAGCCTGGTACTGAGCATCCATAGGGACTGTTGACCCTAGCTTTAGAATAGCTGCACCTGGGTCTCACACCTGTGCACACATGACCACACTGCAATATTCAGACCCAAGTCAAACCATCCCATCCCAGGCTTCTTAGCACCCTCCCCAGCTGTAGCCACTTGAGCCGCTTCATCATGGTGCACTGTGGAAAAACATGACTGTCCTTCCCATGGCACTTTACAGGAAGCTGTCACGGCCTGCCAACTCATCGAGCCAAGCGTCTTTTCGGTCTGCACCCACCCTGAACCCCAGCAACTGGAGCCAGCAACGTTGAAGGCATCAGCATTTGAAGAACGTGTCCTGCTTGGGCTTTCACTCGGTTCAGGAAACAGGCACAGGATCCATGAGACAGTGGTGGACAGTTTAGTTGTGTTTTCTGAACTACCGAAGGCACCTGTTGGAGGATATGGACAATACAGACATGGCAGACTCTCACTGGCTGAGGCTGCACATGACTCTGATGCCCGCTCAGTAGCCTGACATTTTCAGAGCAGGACCACAAGCACAGACTGGCAAGAGCACATTGTCATGCGGACCTGGGATGACCAGCAATGGCCACAAAACTTTTGCATGAAGAAAGCTACATTTCTGGAGCCTTTGTGAACAGCTTGTCCTGATCCTCCAGTGTCATGACACATGCATGAGGGTGACCATGCTGGTCCAGAAGTGGGTTGTCATAACCATCTCGACGCTGACTACCCCAGACTGCGACAGGTCCATTGCTAACCAGGTTGGTGTTGGGAAGTCGAATGAGACACAAGTGGTGGCAGAAGTTTCTGAGGCAATCAGGCAGGTGGTGGCATAAACAATGTGCCTGAAGTAACTGCTGGTTTTGAGAGAATGGGATTTCCAAACTGCACTAGGACCATTGAAGGGACTTCTTTGCCCTCCTCAAAAAGCACACGGGTACATAAACACAAAGGGTACTACTCCATTGTTATGCAAGCCCTTGTAGACCACAGAGGCTGATTTATGGACACCAATGTGGGCTCCACGGAAAAGTTAATGATGCTAGGGTCTGCCCCCGACTGGCAGGCTGTCTTCATGGACAGACCAGGACACTATTGCCACCAGATGACATTGTCCTATGGAGTATTTGTCCCCACTGTTGTTCTAGGGGACTCCGCGTACCACCTTTTGCTTTGGCTTATGAAACTGTATCCTGATCTCAAAGGCCTTGGCAAAAGAAGGTTTAATTACACTCTCAGTAGTTGCAGAATGGTGGTTGAATGTGTGCTTGGCAGATTGAAATCCCGCCAGCAGTTTACAGTGGCATCAATGCTGTCTGCATTATTGTGCCTTTCTGTGGTCTTCCCATTCTCTGTGGATCCAAAGGTGAGTCATTTGTCACTGAAGGGACCTATGACAGTAATGGATTGCTGAACTGGTACACGCAGCCAGAAGGTGCACCTGTCACGGCTGCAGCAGGATGCACCCGGGCAATAGAAATCAGGGTTGCTGTGTGAGCCCACCTTATGGACTTGCCTGGACCAATGGAAGAGGGAAACTAGTACATTTATGGATGTATTTGTATTGCAATTTGTACATAAATGAAGTACGGCTGCTGTATGCTATGAATGGGCGTGTGTGTGATTGTCATGAATTATTAATTGTGGAGGAGATGACTGCTTATACAACATGGGCAGGGGATGGATGCTTGTGTGGCATAAACTGTGGATTTTCTTTATGGATTAATCTGAATATACATAGTGAGAAATTGTGCTTGAACACAACTTCTCAGCTGTGCCTTATCGTGTCTTGTCTTTATTCTCTGAAACACACATTATATGATGTGATGCAGTGATGGAAATACACATTAAAATAAAATAAGTATTTATTTGTGAACTTGGCAGTATTACCAAAAAAACAATATTGTCAGTCAGGCCAGCTGCCATTAAAACACCAGTAATAAACCAACATCAAAAACAGTGATAAAATAAAGTGTATAACACAAACATGGAACGGTACAAAACAGTGAAATAAGTGCAAACAAGTAAAATCAGTGCAAATACAGTCCCTACTTCTGCGTGTCCCCAGCTGCCCATTCTCCTTTCCCTTTCTAGCTTGTTTAGTGTGCACTTAGCGCCACTGCACGGGGCTGGAGGACTGCAGTAGTGTGGAGGACTGCTGGGGGTACATTTGCCCTGCTCGATTAGCATTCAGTCCTGGTTGCATGGGCCATCCAACCATGGTATTATCTAATGCATTTGTGGTCTGCAGGACATGGTACCGTGGAGGGCACTAAGGACATAGTGTGGGTGGGGAGGAGCCTGAAGTCTTGCGGCCATTGGCGCAAGCAGCCTCTCAAACAGGTCTTTCTGCTGCACTCTATCTTCCTCCCTCAAGGGCCGTTCTTGTGCCACAAACTGTGCTGTAAGTCTCTCCTCATGTGCTGCAATTTGCTCCTTGTGCTCTGCAACCTGTTGGTGTCTTTCCATCTGCCGTGAATCCTTTTCCCTTTGGTATTGGTCCTGATGGCTGGCCCTGTCCAGGATGTCCACTGTAAGTTCATCATGGAAATGCTTCCTCTTTCAACACTCATGATTGTTCGAAATCCCAGGCGCTTGTTAGACTGTGGCTGGGCTGCAAAGGTGGAAGGGCCGGAAAGCAGACATCAAACTGTACATTATTGTCTCAGTACTGCAAAAAAGCTTCGGTGCTTCCTCAGAAAAAGTGTCTGTGAAATATCAAGACCAAAATTAATCCCTTTGTAAAACTCAGCTCCGATATATTCTCAGTGGAATGCTTTGGTTCCCCAGAAACTCCCTGGACACAACTCAGTTAAACAGAGTGAAAAGAGCACACACACAATTGTAAGGTATAATTTTAAAATGCTGTATGTTTAAAAAATGCAGATGACTATAGCTTGGGGGTTTGTCAGTGCTTTCAGGCTTTCCACATTCTGCAGGACTTAACAATCCTGCAGGGTCCTGAATGGCAAGGAGGCATTCTAGTATCTAGTCCAGGGGTTCTCAAACTTCATTGCACCATGACCCCCTTCTGACAACAAAATTTACTACACGATCCCAGGAGGGGGGGACTGAGCCCGCCTGAGCCTCAATGCCCCAGGGCCAAAGACGAAGCTCAAGGGCTTCAGCCCCAGGCAGGGGGCCTGTAACCTGAGCCCCACCACCCAGAGCTGATGCCCTTGGGCTTGGGGTTTGGCTTTGGCCCTAGGCCCCAGCAAGTCTAAGCCAGCCCTGGCGACCCCAATAAAATGGACTTGCGACCCACTTTGGGGTCCCTACCCAGAGTTTGAGAACTGCTGATCTAGTCCATGCCACTGGTGGCAAGTCAGCTGTGTATGCCACAGATTTTCAAGCTTATGGTGACATCTATGAGTGGTGTGAGCTGGTGTCCTATAAAGGTGGGCCTGGAAAATATGCTCTTCTCCTATCTGGAGTTCCTACTACAGGAAAAGTTTGCAGCTATCACCATCAGAGACTGGGTCACAATTCCTGGGGGGGAATCAACAGGATGCTAATTTAGCACCCACATGGATTACTGCCTCCTTATTGCTTACGATACAGCCTACTCTAACCACACTGACCTATGGACTACGTGTAAGCTCCCACGATAATACAAACTCTCATAAAACTGCACAGACAGCCCCCCCTTCCCTGGCAATTTCTTGACTACATACAATCTCCTGCCGTATCTTGGCCACTGATTTCATCACTCATGCACTACATTTCCCTGTACGTTTTACTGGCTACAGGCGGCTTGCTATGCTGTGTTGGGGCTGCTCTGTACGGTGTGACGTACTAAAAGGGAAAGCAATAGATGGTTCTTACTTTTAACATCCCAGCACATCTCTGTAAGAATGTGTGAGGATCTAGTAAAAATTTAATCTGAAATGCTTGTTTAACTGCTGTTTGCCTTTCCGGTCGCCATTCTGAATTCACCATGTGGTGCTGAATTACATCTTGATGCCAAGATGCTGGCGTGCACTTTGCCATTAGTGGATACATACAGCTACCCACAACTTGTAATAAAAATTGCACTGGGTCATAACCCAGAAACCCCTCCTATTGGCATATTAACAACAAACGTGGAGCCAAACACTTACCAGGCTCCAGGGCTGAGTTCTGTCTCTTCTCCTTCTGTTGCCAATTCCACGGCAGGGGGGCACAGAGTGTCATCAAACAGCTCCTCTGAGTATGGACCCAGAATGTGCTGTGTTTGCTCTGGAAGCAAAACCTCTCTGGGGGCTGGTACGAGCACCAGTCACCTGATCCAGCGTCTGCTGGCTCCCCTCCAGTGTTATACTAGATTTGGAGGTCAGAAGGCTGCCATCCCGGCAGACCAGGCTATCGTGAACTGCTGGGGGTTCAGTACCCAGCACCCAGTCAAAGTCCTCGTTAAAGAGACAGGATGATGGGGCGTTCCCAGAGGTGTACAGTCTCATCCCTAGCTTTCCGGTAGTCACTCGTCAGCTGTTTAGTCTGCTCCCTTCACGGTCACCAGTCCGCTGAATCCCAGCACTGTGTGCTTATTTCTTGGTATACACGGTCATTTCTGGGATTCTTACTGGAGTGGAACATCTTGCTCGCCTCACACCACAGATCTACCAGATCTGTGGGCCTATGACCAGGCAGCAGTGTGCTTGACAAGGACTTCTGTTCAGTGGCCACAGCTTATGCAGGAGATGGTTCGCTCTCTTAGTACTTCAGCAATCAGAATAAAATGGAAGGGTTAAATGCTGAGCAGCCGAACTTGAACCAGGGGACTGCCTCCGCTTCCTGGGAGTTGATTGGCTAGTCTTGGGATAGAAAGGCTAGGAACAAGGGATTGTGGGACAGCGTTGGCAGACTCTTAGGATGCGAGTTTGGCAGATCAGGGCCCGAACTGCATCCATGCTGCCAAATGGTGCAATTTGGATGGGACTTGGGCCCATCTTAGGGCATGGATGCTGAGGACTTGCTGGCCCGAGGTCAGACACATTTCTGTGCAGACAGAAGGGAGGTATGGCTTGAGCCTGAACTTACACTACAGTCTAGACACACCCATAATTCATCAAGTCCCTCCTACCGCACCTGTGCAAGATTCTGTAGACTGCAGGGTGGGGCAGAGTTAACATTTTTAAAGATCACCTTAGTGATCTAGGAGCTTAAGTCCTATTTTCAAAAGTGACTTAAGCACTTCTGTTCCTAAGTCCCATTTACTTTCAGTGTGACTTAGGCTCCTGAGGGTTAGATGGTCAAACATACCTATGCACTTAGATAGCTTTCTAGTGAATTTACAAAAGCACCTAAGCAGGTTAGGGACCTAACACCCACTGACTTTAACTTAACACAGTTTTGAAAATTCTACCCTAGATCTAAAATAATGTTTTATCTTATCTGCAGTTGAGCAACTCTTACAACAAGGCCTCAAACCAGCAGCCCTGGACAAGTTATATACAGTAATTGCATAACTGATCTCCCTGTTAAAAATATTTTCCTTCTACGTAATCTAAATATTCCCATTCTCAGTTTTAGGCCTCCCCTTCTGCACTGTGTTGTACATAGTTCTTTCCATTCTTCTGCCTGGTTCTCTCACAAGTATTTTTTCAGGTGGGGTGTCTTAGGCGCACTGAGAACCTGACCAGAAACTTATAGACTCATAGACTTTAAGGTCAGAAGGGACCATTATGATCATCTAGTCTGACCTCCTGCACAATGCAGGCCACACAATCTCACCCATCCACTTCTATAACAAACCCCTAACCTATGTCTGAGTTACTGAAGTCCTCAAATTGTGGTTTGAAGACCTCAAGTGGCATAGACTCCTCCTGCAAGTGACCCGTGCCCCATGCTGCAGAGGAAAGTGAAAAACCTCCAGGGCCTCTGCCAATCTGCCCTGGAGGAAAATTCCTTCCTGACCCCAAATATGGCGATCAGTTAAACCCTGAGCATGTGGGCAAGACTCACCAGCCAGCACCCAGAAAAGAATTCTCTGTAGTAACTTGTCCAGATCAGCTGCATTTGATGTATGTATAAATAGTCACAGTCATAAATGTGTACATTCTTTGAGAGAGGGGTTGAAGCAGCACTAATTAGTTTGTACTGACCAGCTATAAAACCCATCAGCTGATCAGTAGTGTTCTTGTGCCACAGTTAGAGGGAAAGGTGACCATGGGCTGTATTTTATTATTCAGTCAGGTACACACTGTGCATCCTGATTACAGTTATATCTGCCACCCCACCTTTGTCATATGCATGAACCTTAAGGACACTGGCTCATCTGTCCTGGGTGTTTTATGCCATCAGTACTGCCCAATTTCCTGAGCTAACAGAGAGCCTGCAGGAGCTACTGTGCCAGGGGCAGGGTGGAGAGTCTGTGGCTACTGGGATGTGGAGCTGCATCTCTGCTTTCAAACCAAGAATCTTGCAGGTTGTATTTTGCCTTGTAGTATTATTCCCTAGGTGTACTGTGCGGCTCTTATCTACATTAAATCAGATACCATGGGTAATTTGCAAATACAATTTACTTAGGGACTCCCTTGGGCCCCCACATCCCATGCAAGTTCTGCAGCTCACAGGCTGACCCAATCTCCCTAGTACTGGGATGAGAGCGGAAGGAAACAATCTGAATGACTTTCTGTCCACTGGGCCAGTAAGCTCCAACGATATCAGTGAAGTTATCCGAGAGTTAAATTTAGCTCCCATGTCTTTTGCAGCATCTAAAATAAAACAACTGAAACTTGCCCCCTAAATGGTGAGTCTATTAATCTTTGGACTGGAAGGAATTAAAAAAATAATGAAGTCTAAGATTCCAGTTTGGATGATCCTGAGGAATATGAGCAAAGGCACATCAAATGGAAATCCCAATCTGTTATTCAGAGGAATACGCTGCCTCATCTATAACAAACACTTTGGCGAGGCCTACCTGGGGAAACTGTGTGTTAGCAAAGAAAAGACCCTTTAAGAAACCAGTGATCTGCAAGTAGAGCCGGTGGTTATCCTCTGGATTTTCTGAGGTGCAGCCTGCGAACATTGAGCTGAAAATGGAAGCAGAAATTATATTTAAGTTCCAGTCTCCTGTCTCCTCCTGTTCGCTTCTTTTCCTTGTTATTTATCTACAAACCTTAATAATTATTTTCAGGATTAATAAAATAAAAGCAAACAATTGAACAACGGGGATATCATTGCACAATAAATTATACAAATATAGAAATGTGATACAAGAAACAATTATCAAAGCAAAGCAATTCAGAGGTACGTGGCAGACGTGCTAATATTGTTCCAGGAGAAAAATGTACACTAATTATAATACAAAGTAATAGTCATATTTATCTGGCAGCCTGCGTGTTTTATAGCATCACCTTGTTCAAATTAAGGCCTTTTATTTTTTATGTTGCGTTTTGAATGAATGAGACAGCTTTGTGTCATCACAAAAGTTGACTGAGAATATCCACTAGCAACAGCCACACTGTGGCCATATGCTGGGCAGCTTCCCCAGCAGGCTCTGCCAATCTTGAACCTGACTTCCGAAGTTCCAGCCTTGCAACTTCTCCTGAGCTCCCACAGGTCTCTGCCAATGCACATAGCAAATCTTTTTAATTCTGGGCCTGAGCTGCTTGAAACCACAGGCTGACAAAAAAAAAGACCCAATTGTCCTAAAGTAAGAGCTGGCTAGGGACATGTGCAGATGGGACACTAACTCAATGTGCCTGAATGCTTCCCCGGATTTTTTAAAAAACAATCACTTGTTGTTTAACTGGTACACATTTAATTCAGTTTTATTATATATTTGAGTGTGTTTTGGTTAACAATCTAAAAGGACTTATTCTCATTTACATTGCTCAAGCAATGTGAAGTGTAGTTTTAGTTTAAGTGCAAATCACACCTCACATGTTAAAGGATCTTCTAAACTTATGGACAATTACTTCCCTAAACTTACAACTTGCAAGGAGAGAAAATCCCACCCAAGACACAACCTGCAGTGAAAGTACTTCAGAGCTGAGCCATCACATGGATTTTCTATTAAGAAACACAATCCTTGCCCTTGCTAGGGCTACTGGCTGAGATCAAGAGTGATGACATGTCCTCTCCTGACGGACTACACACAGCCCTTGCACAAGGAAGGACTTGATGTAATAGAGCTTTCCTTTCTCTGATGTTACTATTCAGGTCAAACCACATTTCTGCTCTGTAAGATATTTGTTATTGCATTAGAATATTAAAAAAGGGTGAAGGAGACTATTTCTAAAAAGTAGGGCTGTCAAGAGATTTAAAAAAATTAATCATGATTAATTGCACTGTTAAACAATAATAGAATACCATTTATTAAAATATTTTTGGATGTTTTCTACATTTTCAAATATATTGATTTCAATTACAACACAGAATACAAAGTGTACAGTGCTTACTTTATATTTATTTTTTATTACATTTGCACTGTAAAAAAACAGAAATAGTATTTTTCAATTCACCTAATACAAGTACTGTAGTGCAATTGCTTTATCGTGAAAGTTGAACTTACAAATGTAGAATTAAGTACAAAAAATGCATTCAAAAATAAAACAATGTAAAATTTTAGAGCCTGCAAGTCCACTCAGTCCTACTTCTTGTTCAGCCAATCGCTCAGACAAACAAGTTTGTTTACATTTGCAGGAAATAATGCTGCCTGCTTCTTGTTTACAATGTCACCTGAAAGTGAGAACAGGTGTTCTCATGGCACTGTTGTAGCCGGCGTCGCAAGATATTTATGTGCTAGATGCACTAAAGAGTCATATGTCCCTTCATGCTTCAATCACCATTCCTGGGGACATGCATCCATGCTGATGACAGATTCCGCTTGGTAACAATCCAAAGTAGTGCGGACCAACGCATGTTCATTTTCATCATCTGAGTCAGATGCCACCTGCAGAAAGGTTGATTTTCTTTTTTGGTGGTTCGGGTTCTGTAGTTTCCACATTGGAGTGTTGCTCTTTTGAGACTTCTGAAAGCATGCTCCGGACTTCGTCCCTCTCAGATTTTGGAAGGCACTTCAGATTCTTAAACCTTGGGTTGAGTGCTGTAGCTATCTTTAGAAATCTCAATGTTTTGTGAAATCTGCAGTGAAAGTGTTCTTAAAATGAACATGTGCTGGGTCATTATCTGAGACGGCTATAGCATGAAATATATGGCAGAATGTAGGTACAACAGAGCAGGGGACATAAAATTCTCCCTCAAGGAGTTCAGTCACAAATTTAATTAACGCATTATTTTTTTAACGAGCATTATCAGCGTGGAAGCATGTCCTGTGGAATGGTGGCCGAAGCATGAAGGGGCATACGAATGTTTAGCATATCTAGCACATAAATACCTTGCAATTCCAGTTACAAAAGTGCCATGCAAATACCTGTTCTCACTTTCTGGTGACACTGTAAATAAAAAGAGGGCAGCATTATCTCCTGTAAATGTAAACAAGCTTCTTTGTCTTAGTGATTGGCTGAACAAGAAGTAGGACTGAGCAGACCTGTAGGCTTTTGAGTGCAGTTATATAACAAAAAAAAATCTACAGTTGTAGGTTGCACTTTCATGACAAAGATTGCACTACAGTACTTGTATGAGGTGAATTGAAAAATATTATTTCTTTCGTTTATCATTTTTTTCAGTGCAAATATTTGTAATAAAAATAATATACACTTTGATTTCAATTACAACACAGAATACAATATATATGAAAATGTAAAAAAATCTCAAATATTTAATACATATCAATTAGTATTCTATTGTTTAATAGTGCTATTAATCATGATTAATTTTTTTAATCACGATTAATTTTTTGAGTTAATTGCATGAGTTAACTGCGATTAATCGACAGTCCTACTAAAAAGACTTTTTCTGTTCCACTGAAGGAGAACACAGTTCAAAATTAGCTAACTTATCCAGAGGACACCTCCTGGCCTCTTTAGATCTTGTGAGGGAAACAACAGACAGCTTTAGGAATCCTACATTATGACAGAGCTGATGAAGAAAATAAAAAGGATCCCATTTCTGGTACTAACTGGGCACTCATGAGATTAACACAGAGGGTGCTTTCCATTCTAATGTAAAATGTCTATTAACTGCAAGCTTACCAATTCTTACACCATAACAAATGGTATGATCATGAGCAAGTTGCTGCAAGCAGTTGTCTTTAACAGACCTAAGGGAGGAGGACATAAATATGGAAGCTGCCTTATTAATGTGCATCAAAGGACAAGGATGCTGGCTAGCAGATTGGGTGTGTTTATAATTACCCTGGACTGGACATTGCTTGTTGAGTCTCATTTCTGTCAAGGAATCCAGCAGCAACATCAAATGCATCTTCAAATAGTATCTACCAAAGAAAACATTTTAGATGTCAAAACTATCAGCCACTGCACAATGTTATCCAATCTATGACAGTTTTCGATAATTAAGTCTTTAAAATTTAGGAAGTCTTTCTTCCCCTTAGACAGGTGTGCTTATTTTCTAGACTGGACCAATAATATATTGTAAAGGCAGAAAAAAATTACTTTCATTACTACACAATAGGGCAAAAGATCCATCAGTTCCATCCAGACTGTCAGTTTCCAGGAACTGGATTTAAGCCAATGGTTTACAAATCCTCAATGAAAAGCATGGATTATACAAGTGCTTCCCAGTCTATTTTGCTAGCTGTTACTGATGTGCTCAGCCAAAGATCTCAGCTGTATCAGCCGGTGCCCACACAATCTCATTCAGCTGTGTGCTCCAGCTTGCAATGAAGCCCGGGGTGCTCCAAATTCCAACACTGCATTGTAGCATTCCTGCTGTGAGATAATGGCAAACCTAGATTATTTAGTTTAACTAATTAACATTATCTCACGGCAGGACTTGTGAGGCGAAGATAGGTGTATGTCACCTTTATCCTTATGCCCCCTGACAGATATGGCCATTTCCTGCAATATCTTTGGGATTAATTTTATGTATCATTATGGGCCAGGGATTGTATGTAATTCCATGGGGGAGGGTGACCACAGCCCTTCAGGAAGTAAGAACTGTGGGGGTGATTAGGTAAATTCACTCAGGCTATAAGACTTCTGGAGAAGTACCACCACCAAGAGAGGCCCACATACACTGGTTCAGACTGGATTCTCCAGAGGCCAACAAATGATGGACTTTTGGATATATAACCTGAGTTTAAACTGACTCAGGGCCTGCTTTCTGATCCAGCAAATGGACAGGACCCTTCTGTCCAAGGGCGTCCCCAATCCTTCCTGGGAAAGGCTGGAAGGACATTGGCCTACTGAGACCCCACAGGACTAGTAAGCTTGTAGTATGCATATAGGAACTTTTGCTGAGAAAGAGGTGCATGGTAACTTATAAGCTCTGTTTACAGCCTCTGAAGAGAAAACAAACCACTGGTGATGGCCTGTTTTTAGTTAGTCTGCTTGGTGGGAATAACACAGTGCAGACAGGGAACCGTGCAGCGTGGAAAACCCCCAGTCAGGAGGGAGAGAGATGTGTGTCTTCACCCAAGAGAGGTGACGCCTGAGGAGCAGGGAGATTACAGTGCGTCCATGGGCAGTGGGTATCACAGGCCAGGGCTAAGTCTTCCCGACCAGCCCAGTGTGGCCCTGCCCACACTCCACCCCCATAGCGCCTTCGGCTTCCTGCTGTTTCCCCTGTCTAGGCCTAGCGTGACCTGCGGCTGGGGCCGATGCTCACGCTGCCTGGTGCTGCAGGGCTGAGGCACTGGGGATGGGGCGCTGGAGCTGCACCACCCGCCCGGTACTCTGGCGCTGGGGCTGTGCCGCTCGCCTGGGACTCTGGGGCTGTGGGTGCTCGGGCGGCCCAGGGCTGGGGTGGAGGGCCCAGGGGCTACTGGTGGGGGAGAGACGGGGCCTCAGGCAGAAGGGGAAGGGACTAGCCTCCCCCAACGGTTGGTTCATGCGCCGCCCATGAGTGTGTGCCCTTGTTACACCACAGAGGGGGAATATGGGTGTAGTTGCCCTGAACTGTGATACCCCACTCCCTCTTTCATAAGTTGGAGCAAACTTAACCATTACCTACAGACAGACTCCTCACTTCAGTGCAGATCAGCAGTACTACTGCCATTAAAAGCCCAGTGTACTTGGGGATACCTTAACAAAACTGAAAAACTGGCAGCCACAGGAGAGCAGGGTTAGGGATTTGCTAAGGAGTAAGAGAGAACTCAGTGTAAACATTTACCGCCGTGCCATGAATGATATTCACTTGTGTATTATGCTGCTTATGGAAAGGTTTAATTGAAGTAATGTTTTCCCCTTTAAGAGATGCACACTCAGTGTAGCTAGCAACTTTCCTGCAGTTTGGAACTTCTGAAGCAGGAAGCCTAGTAGTAATTGCCACCTACCTCCTCGGGTGTGGATACCAATGAACCACTGGCTTCCTGACTATTAGCTCTGCTGTTCCTCACACTGCCTTCATTGCAGGCTGCCTTAGGGTCTGGGAGTACATTTTGTCTCTGACTACAGTACTGCAAGATGCTGTCTCTCCTCTCCTCTGGCAGATTCTGCCACAGGTGGGAAACAGCTGTAGAGACGACAGGAAGAGTGACCTCTTCGGTGCACACAATCCCATTCTCAACCAGCAGGTCCACGGTCTGTTTATAAAAATACAGGTACCTGTAACAAGAGGAAGGGAGGCATCTCTTAAAAACAGTTTATGGTGGAGCAGCCTAATGGTTAGACCAACAAGCGATTGGGAAATAAGTTTTAGATGCTATTCCAACCAATGCTGCTGACTCACAGCAGGACCTTGCACAATTACCCTTCTTAATACAGGTGGGGCTGGAAGCACCACTTGTTATTAAGGTTGCCCAACGTTCACTATTATAAGACTCTGTTTTCAGCTGCTGCCAAACTTTAATTGGGTTGAAATTTTCCATGCTGGGTGTCTGCTTCAGGCTGAATTGTTTTGGAAAATTTCAGCCAAAACAATTCAGCTGTTTCTGAGAACAAGGCTAGGGAAAAATATATTGTTTTGGCCATGTTAAAAAATTCTGGCAACATTTTTCTTTGAAAGACTCTAGTGCCCTTGTGCTTTGGAGCAGGGATGTGAAATTTGGCAAGGTCTGGCCTTTGCCATCTCCATGAAAATATGCCCAAATCTGGCTAAGTTATGAGTCTCAGTAGGGAATTAGATTTTAGCAGCTAAATTCCCTGAAGATACCATCCACACTGGGCATGCTCCAGCCCAGGGTTGAGCAGGATTTTCCCTGCATTGCAGCTGTGGGCTGCTGCAGGCTCTGCTGTGTCCAAGTCTGGG
Source organism: Mauremys reevesii (assembly GCF_016161935.1). Classification (NCBI taxonomy): domain Eukaryota; kingdom Metazoa; phylum Chordata; order Testudines; family Geoemydidae; genus Mauremys; species Mauremys reevesii. Next base: position 274,397,460 of record NC_052623.1, on the reverse strand, counting down.
CATTAGAACTGAGAGCAGGAAGCTTGTCTCTCTTGTGTACTCACTGATGGCTTAAGCAGTGTGTAGGAGGAAACAACCGTATTCCCATGCAGAGGGGACAAGAGCTGGACCAGCAGGAGGAGCAGGAAGAGAACTCTGGGACAAAGAGCATGGGAGAGGGAACTGGGACTGGAGGTTGGTGGGACAGAGGGAAACTAGGATTTGCTGGGCAAGGAGACTACAGCTGGCTAGACAAGGAGCCTGGGAACTGGGGAAGAAAATGGAGGATAACAAGATGGGGAGCCAGTAGGCGATGGGGAGGGGGGAGGCTGAGATCAGAGGAGCAAGGGGGAGGCTGGGCTGGACAACTGGGACTGAGAACCAGTAGGAAAGGAAGTAAGGAGAAGGGAGACTGATCTGACCAAGAGCCTGACAGTTGTGGGGAGACTGGCACTGGATGGTCAAAGAGATTGGAACAAGAAGTTAGGGCAGGGGAGCTGACACTGAAACTGGGACGTCCAGTAGAGATAAGGAATGTGGCTGGCAGTGGGAGTGGCTGGAGGCCAGAGTGGGGAAGAGAGATGGCTTGGATGAGGAGCCAGCAGGGGTGAACTGGGGCTGAGGAGGAAATGAGAATGGGACTGAGAGGGGAAACCGGGATGGGGAGCATGGAGGAGTGATCCTAGGACTTGCTGGGCAAGGAGACTAAGACAGGCCTGAATAGCAGAGACTGGGACTGCTAGGAGAGAAGAATGGGAGTGATATGAGAAGCCAGAGGTCAGGAAGTGATAGGACTAAGATAAAAACAGATTTGAGGGGCTAGGATCACACTTGGGGTGAATGGGCAGAAGAATCTGTGCCCAATAGAACACGCTCAGCTCTGGAGCTTGGAATGGAACTCAAGATACCTGAGTCACACCCATTCCTCTACTGACAGCAAACATCTGTGAAACATAAGAACATAAGAATGGCCGTACCGGGTCAGACCAAAGGTCCATCTAGCCCAGTATCTGTCTACCAACAGTGGCCAATGCCAGGTGCCCCAGAGGGAGTGAACCTAACAGGCAATGATCAAGTGATCTCTCTCCTGCCATCCATCTCCATCCTCTGACGGACAGAGGCTAGGGACACCATTCTTACCCATTCTGGCTAATAGCCATTTATGGACTTAACCACCATGAATTTATCCAGTTCTCTTTTAAACACTGTTATAGTCCTAGCCTTCACAACCTCCCCAGGTAAGGAGTTCCACAAGCTGACTGTGCGCTGCATGAAGAATCATAGAATCATAGAACTTAAGATCAGAAGGGACCATTATGATCATCTAGTCTGACCTCCCGCAAGATGCAGGCCACAAAAGCTGACCCACCCACTCCTGAAATAATTCTCTCCCTTGACTCAGCTGTTGAAGTCCCCAAAACCTGATTTAAAGACTTCAAGTAGCAGATAATCCTCCAGCAAGCAACCCCTGCCCCATGCTGCGGAGGAAGGCGAAAAACCTCCAGGGCCACTGCCACTTCCTTGTATTTGTTTTAAACCTGCTGCCTATTAATTTCATTTGGTGACCCCTAGTTCTTGTATTATGGGAATAAGTAAATAACTTTTCCTTATCCACTTTCTCCACATCACTCATGATTTTATATACCTCTATCATGTCCCCCCTTAGTCTCCTCTTTTCCAAGCTGAAGAGTCCTAGCCTCTTTAATCTTTCCTCATATGGGACCGTCTCTAAACCCCTAATCATTTTAGTTGCCCTTTTCTGAACCTTTTCTAGTGCCAGTATATCTTTTTTGAGGTGAGGAGACCACATCTGTACACAGTATTCAAGATGTGGCCGTACCATGGATTTATATAAGGGCAATAATATATTCTCAGTCTTATTCTCTATCCCCTATTTAATGATTCCTAACATCCTGTTTTCTTTTTTGACCGCCTCTGCACACTGCGTGGACATCTTCAGAGAACTATCCATGATGACTCCAAGATCTTTTTCCTTACTCGTTGTAGCTAAATTAGCCCCCATAATATTGTATGTATAGTTGGGGTTATTTTTTCCAATGTGCATTACTTTACATTTATCCACATTTGTTATAGGTCTCACCCCCCACTTAGAGCTGTTGGGTTCCAATGTGGGGCCTGCACTGGTTTCCCTCTAAACTAAAATTCCTAGTTTAGATCTAGTAAAAGCTGCCACCACTCAATCAAGTACGTGGATTGAGACACAGTCCTTCCCCAAAATCCTAGGGGATTCCAAGAGCCCCAAATCCATGGAGTTCTTACACCCAGGAGAAATAAACCATTCCCCCTGCTTCCTCCCTTTTCCTAGGAGAGACACTGATTTAACTACAGAGGATACCCTCCCCTTTCCCTGAGAATCCACCCAAAGAAAGATCAACCAAGTCCTTAATAGAAAAGAATTTATTAAAGAATAAAAAAAGAAAAGTCACTGTCTCTGTAACCAAGATGGAACAATACAGGGTCTAAACTTATTAATCTCTGGAAAGAATTCCCCCTCCCCCCTTTCTCAGTAAAAGCAATATCAGCAAACAGGAATAAAGAATTTCCTTTAGCAAACACACAATTGCAAATGTAGAAATCAAATTATAAGACTAATCCGCCTTTCTAATTAATACTCACTATTGAATAGTAGAAACTACTCCAGGAGAACTTGGAGACATGACTGGCCTCTCTTAGATCCAAAAAGAGAGCTCCGAGCAAACAAAGAACACAGACCAAGGCTTCCCTCCACAGAGATTTGAAATTATCCTGTTCCTTGATTGGTTCTCTGGTCAGGTGTTTCTCAGGTTACTGAGCTTGTTAACCCTTTCCAGGGAAAAGCGACCTTAACCCTGATCTGTTTATTTATGACTAGCTAAATTAGCCCCCATAATATTGTATGTATAGTTGGGGTTATTTTTTCCAATGTGCATTACTTTACATTTATCCACATTACATTTCATTTGCCATTTTGTTGCCAAATCACTTAGTTTTGTGAGATCTTTTTGAAGTTCTTCACAGTCTGCTTTTGTCTTAACTATCTTGAGCAGTTTAGTATCATTTGCAAACTTTGCTACCTCACTGTTTACCCCTTTCTCCAGATCATTTATGAATAAATTGAATAGGATTGGTCCTAAGACTGACCCTTGGGGAACACCACTAGTTACCCCTCTCCATTCTGAAAATTTACCATTTATTCCTACCCTTTGTTCCCTGTCTTTTAACCAGTTCTCAATCCACAAAAGGATCTTCCCTTTTATCCCATGACAGCTTAATTTACATAACAGCCTTTGGTGAGGGACCTTGTCAAAGGCTTTCTGGAAATTTAATATACTATGTCCACTGGATCCCCCTTGTCCACATGTTTGTTGACCCCTTCAAAGAACTCTAATAAATTAGTAAGACATGATTTCCCTTTACAGAAACCATGTTGACTATTGCTCAACAGTTTATTTTTTTCTATGTGTCTGACAATTTTATTCTTAACTATTGTTTCGACTAATTTGCCCGGTATTGACGTTAGACTTACCGGTCTGTAATTGCTGGGATCACCTCTAGAGCCCTTTTTAAATATTGGCGTTACATTAGCTAACTTCCAGTCATTGGGTACCGAAGCCGATTTAAACCCACTAACAAAGCATGTCTCTCTCATCCCTCCTAGTGGTGGTTCACATAGAGGATGACAACCTACTACTGCTATAAGTTACTCTTTTAACTCAAGTGGCAGAGGCCTATGCAGTGGATGTAAAGGTTCCAATTCTGCTGATCACCCTTGTGGGTGTCAATATGATGCCACATGTTGGAATTTTTGTTTTTTCAGTTAGCTTTTTTTAAAAATCCGGAAAATTACACATACAATGTTTTAAAAAACATTAAGGTTGTAAATTAAGCATTCAAAATTTAGGAAATGCGAGAATTAAGGCTATCTGTACAATCTTAACTCACCCCTTTTGTGCATATGCATTAAGAAACATTTTTAATTACATGATCACCACCTATTTTTTCCACAGGACCCTTTCTTCTTCAGTGCACAGGATGGATGAGTCAGGACTGTATAATGAAGGAGACTGTTGTTCGTAGGACCCATGCATCCTCTGTTGCAGAATTTGGAAGGCATGTAGTGAATGAGGCATAAGATTGCAGGAAGAGAAAGGATGGTTTCATGTTTAAAACAGATGAATCCTGCTCTGGAAAATTAGATTCTATCCCTGCTTTTGCCACAGAGTTCCTATGTGATGCCAGGCGAGTCACCTAATCTGAACTTTTCACAAGTAGGCACCAATTGGGTGTTCCTCATTTTATGGGTGCCCAATTTGTTACCCTGGGGTCTGATTTGCACAAGTGCTGAGCACTCACAGATGTGAGTGTGGGAGCTGTGCTTAAAGTGCTATATAGCTGAAAAATCAGGAACTATGTATCTCAAATTGGACATCAAAAATTAGCAGATACTTTTGACCTTAATCTCTCTTTGCCTCACTTACTTAGCTCTATAAAATGGGAGTACTCATCTCAAAAGGAGTTCTGAAAAATGTATTAATGTTTGTGAAGCACTCGGACAATATAGTGATGAGTCCCATAGAAAAGCTCATGAGGAAATTTATAATTCTGTCTGCAAAGCAAGGTTTGAATAGTGCACAGTAAATAGAGCTTAGGGACACACATTAAATAAGGACAAAACAAAATGCTGAAGAGCTGTTCCTTAGCTGAGCACCGTCCATCCTGTGCACTGAATGAGGCAGGCGTCCCATGGAATGTCATGTGAATAAAGACTGTATCATAATGCAACAGTGAGACTGTGAGTTGTGCAAGGTCACACAGGAAATCTGTGGTGAAGCTGAAAGTTGAATCCAATGCTCCTGAGTTTTAGTCCACTGCCTGAACCACACAACTGTCTTTCTTCCTACACAATCCTTCCTCTTCTTTAGGACCTCCATTTTGTCAAAGTAAAATGGGGATAATAATACCCACCTCAAAAAGGAGCTGCAAAGCATAGGGCTCATCTACACTAGAATTATTTCTGACCAACCATTCCTGAGTCACTCCATGTTTGGACACTCCTATTCTGAAACAAGAGTGCCTTGTTACTGCTCAGCATTATCCACTTTCACAGTGGATTACCATAAACAGGGATAAGGCACTCTTGTTCCAGAATAAGCCTGTCCATACATGCAGTTAATCAAGGACAGCTATTGTGCTTTAAATTGACACGCTACCTTAATTCACAATTAACTTTCAGATATAAACTAAGCCCTAATTTAAGGGTTGTAGAGTGCTTAGAGCTCTCAGATCATGAAAGGCTCAAGTTCAAAGTAATATGAAGGACAGTGTATGCACCAGTCATTGCTATTAAGTTTTATCGGGCTTAAAATGATTCTTTGGAAGATGTCCCAATTAAACAGATTTCCTGATTCACCACAGTGTATTGTATGAGAAAGCAATTCAAAGCTGTTCAATCTTTTAAAAATTGTTATTTTGACAAGCCAAGATTGTAAAGCTTGAGGGAAAAAACCCACCAAAACCTAATACCAGCAGTGTTCAATCACTCAACTGCCTAAAGTTGTTCCACTGTTCTTGAAGGTAGCAGTACTTATAGGAGCTTTATAATTTTGGGGTATTTTCACAAAATTTATTATGCTCATAGAAAATGCTGGTTTGCCAGCCTGGAGACTGATGGCTATAATAGCTCCCATACAGATGTTCTTTAACCAAACCAAGAGGTACCAGTCTATAGATGAAAGGGAGTTCAGTTTCCATGTCAATCCTTCAATCCTTGCTGTTTTTGCTTAGACTGCCAATAAGATGGCCACTTAACAGGCTGGTTGTTTGGACACCTGTCTACTGGAATCTGAAAAAACACCACCAAACTCATTTCATGTAGGCACAGTGATGAGACATGCCACGGTGATGAACTCGGCATAGATGTCTAGATAGTTCAGAGAGACATAAGCACCCAACAGCCACCTGTTGGTAGCAACTTTCAGTGACTATTCACCTGAGCTGAATTTGAATGAGAGTTAAAGAAGGAAAAGACTATATATTATTATTATGTATTTGTATTGCAATAGTTATAAGAATCCAGTGGGCTAGAACCCATGACTTTGGGTGACCAACACTTCTATGCCACCACCTGGCAGAACTGTGGTCAATGCACTGTAAACCCTGGGAGACTAGGCACCACTGGAAGTGCCACCCATGGAAGACCCAATAAGCGGCACCCCTCATGACCTCTGACTGGCCAAGGCACACTATTTAAGCATGAAGGAAGTTCCAGGAAGCCATTTGTGTAACGAGGCAGATTTGACCTTCTGCTGAGACAGCTCCTGCCTTGTTCTTGTGTCCTTGCCTTGTTCCTGGTCCCTGTTTCCTCGCCCTGTCCCAGCTCTGATCCTGCCTTGGACACAGCCCTGCTCCTGTCTTCCTTGACTCCAGATACCCTGGTTCTGACTCTCAGCTCTGATTCCTGGCTCTGACCCTTGCATGTATCCGGGTGGGGGATAAGTGCACTCTTCTGGACCTGAATTTTGAATATTTGGTGATGCCATTTCACTGGCTAATGCCCCTGCGACGATTCAACCTTTGTTAATGATGTGTTTAGAGACTTTCTGGACCAGTATGTAGTCATCTACCTCAGTGATAAACTTGTCTTTTTCAGAAAACCATGAGCAGCACAAATGCCCTGTCAGGTATGTACTGAAGAGGCTGCGACAGCACGGCCTATATACAAAATTAGAGAAAGGTATCTTTGTCCAAACTGCCACAGAGTTTTCGGGGTACAACCTCTCCCCAATGGCATTAGGATGGACCCAAAAAAAGGTGGAAGCCATTTGTAACTGGGCAGTACCCTGGAATACTCAGGAGGTGCAGCGCTTCCTATGTTTTGCAAATTTTTATCAGCATTTTATCCCATATTTCTTGGGGCGAATAGCCCGCATGCCAGCCCTCCTCTGCAAAACCACCACACTTGTCTGGACGCTCAAGGCCCAGCACACCTCTGAACAGCTCAAGACCACAAATAATGTGAAGTCCATGCCATATTGGATTCCAAATTGAAACAGGGCAGGCTATGGTAGCACAATACTGGGGAGGCTGTGATCACAAGGAGCCGTTCTGGGAATCTGCTAGTAATGTTCATACCCCTGAATTTGTACAGGGATCACCCAGACAAGCATAGGTGCTGACTTCCCCTCTGCCCCATGTGTGCTTGACCTCCCCTCCTGGCCCTGCCTCTGCACCACCCTCATCCCACCACAATTCAATCCCCTTCTCCCAAGTCCCCGTCCCCGCCCTGCCTCTTTACCACCTCATTCCCTGAGTATGCCGCATCCCCACTCCTCCCCCTCCCTCTCAGAAAGTCCTAAGCGCTGCCAAACAGCTGTTAGGTGGCGGGCGGGAACCTCTGAGAGGGGGAGGAGCGGGGACGCGTGGCGCTCGGGGGAGGAGGCGGCGAGGAGGGGGTGGGGGAAGCTTGGCTGCTGGTGGGTACAGAGCATCCACTAATTTTTCCCCATGGGTGCTCCAGCCCTGCAGCACCCATGGAGTCGGTGCCTATGCAGACAAGCTTGGCCCAACAATGCTCCAGGAGCACCCCTAAAGGGTGGGGGGAGTGATATAAGGATCCAGTGAGCTAGAATACAGGTCTGGAGGGCACCTGATGGCCAGTGCTTTCATGCCACCCCCCAGAAGCCATGGCAGAACCATGATCAATGAGTTGTAAACCCTGGGAGACTAGGCACCACGGGAAGCGCCGCCTATGGAAACTCAATTGGCAGCACCCCCTGTAACATCTGATTGGTTCAGACACACTATTTAAGCATGGAGGGAGTTCCAGAAACCTGTCTGTGCAACAAGGTAGATCCCTGACCTGCTGCTGAAACAGCTCCTGCCTTGTTCCTGCATCCTGGCCTTGTTCCTGGTCCCTGTTTCCTTGCCTGCCCCAGCCTTGCTCCTGCCTTGGCCCAGATCTGTCCTGCCTTCTCTGACTCCAGATACCCTGGTTCTGGTGCTCTGTTCTGATTCCTGGCTCTGACTATGGTTTGACCCTTGGCTCAGGCATCCAGCTTCTGACTCTGGTTCTGACCCTTGGTTCTGTTTCCCAGCTCCAGACTCCTGCTCCAATCAATTGGTGTGACTGGCCACACCCCGGTTCCTGACAGTAATGTCCGGAAGCCCCATCAGGGCCTAACTGTGCTAGGCACTGATAACATATATATGTATGCATCTGCCCCTTCAATGAGACAGTCTTTGCATCAAAAACATTAGTCTAAATCAGGGGTTCTCAAACTGTGGGTCGGGACCCCAAAGTGG